>NW_020173721.1:408193-562834 GCF_003031525.2 Neophocaena asiaeorientalis asiaeorientalis | reverse complement strand
GGTTTTTTTTTTTTTTTTTTTTTTTTTTAAAGATTTGGTATGCAGGAGAAAATGACTCACTGGGAGGTTTAGTAATGTAACCATATTGTGTGGACTGACTCTCACTTGCTCTCTTTCTTCTGGGGGATGGCTAGTGTTTGCAGACCCTCAGTCATTGGCATTAGCAGTGCGGCCCTGCTGGGGGAGCCCGGGAAAGGATGAAGAGACCCAGGTCCTCATCCTGGCTTTCTAGAACCCAGCTCATTGTCTAGCCCTTTGGACATGCTTCCTCTGGGCAGTGAGGGAAGGGAGGAAGATCATTCTTGGATAGACCCTTCCTACAATCCTAGAGAACGAGAACAAATAGCAGTGCAAGAAACTCTGCAGTAATAGCTTCCTAAAAATATTATTAATTAAATTATTGGCAACTTAATGAAGATAGTGATAATTTTGAGAAAAATAAAATGCTAAATTCAGATTGGATATCACTTAATATATGTAATTTTTTGGTAAGACAAATAAGACCATCAATTCTTTTTTTAAATTGAAGTGTAATTTATAATATGTTAATTTCCAGTGTACAGCAAAGTGACTCAGTTATACATACACATGTAAGGACCATTAATTCTTTAGTAGCCATTTTATGTCCATATTCTATCAAATGATTCTGTAAATTCCTTGTTTATATGTCTACTAGTAAACTATAAGCTCTCTGTGACTCCTGTTAGATACTGTATTATAGGGTTGAGGTACCGGATAACAGGTGTCTCCTGAGTACAGCATGGGACAGCTAGTTAGTTAAATGATGAATTAATGAGTAAATTGCACATAAGAAAGCATCTTAAATACACAGCAAGCTATAATGTGATCTACAATAAGCTAAAACGTCATTGACAATAAACTTAAACGTTTAGAAACCAAAAAACCGTTCCCAAAAGAATAAAAATATTACACACAGAGTCAAGACATTTTGTAGATGTCCTTGAGAGAGCACGAAACTTCGTCTCATAGGCAAGTCCTTAGCTTATGCTATGGGAATTGCATGTTTATTTCAGGCAAATGGCATGAGCTATAACTACTTGTGATCTTAGCATGTCATGGCAACATAGAATGAGAGTCACAGCAGTAATATCTGCTTGAGATGTTGAGTTCAATGAAATCCTTGGTAACAAGAAGGGAAAGGAAATCTACCAACAAATTCACTACGTGTTCATTGTGTTTTGATCTTATCATTGTACTGATATAATACTATTCGGATTCATTCAATAGGTATTTGAATACCTAACAAATGCTGGAGGAAGCTATACATAGTCTTCTAAAACTGGATCTTTTCTATCAAGGAGTTCTTGATCTTGTGACTATGGGTCATAGTCTCCTTAGAGGCACTCTCCTTTGTTCCCCAGCTTGGAAATGCAATGATCATCTTCCTGGTTGATGCCCTCAACCATTCATCAAAAGTCAACATTTTAATTCAATTGGGAATAGGAACGAGTAAGCATCACTTGGTTCTTCTAAAAGTCTAAAAGCCCTTTTCTATCTTCTCTCCATTTTTTTTCTCTGCAATCTTTGTAATCTATTTATCTGTGTTTTGTGCTTGGAAAGTAGACAGCTAGTAGACACCTAGTTCACGTCTGAAAAACGTGTCAAGAATAGTGTCTATTCATACGGTAATCATAAAGTCATATACTTTCAGCTACTTCTAAAATTATTGAATATATATCCACTTCAGGGACATGTCTGGATCAATTTATAAAATCTTCATAATGAGAATCGATAATTGTATACTTTGACTTTTCTATCCAGAAGAAACAGAGAAAATTATAATCTTTTTACACCTATTTCTTGAAAATAATTTATACTTGTTTTGAACAGGTTAATTATCATTTATTTATAGCATAATGTAGTAGACATGAACAGGGACTTGGGTTCAAATTCCAGGTGACTTACAAGCTGCTTGTATTAATCAGGGCACACCAACTACTCCAAGAAACGACCCCCCAATTTCTTAGTGGCTAAAAGCAATAAAGGTTTTTTTTTCTTTCACACTGAGATCCCGTGAGGGGCAGTGGTGGCTCTGCTCCACACACTCATTCAGGACTCCAGGCCACTCCCTGGATCCTCTGTATCTGGCCAGCAGTTGAGGGAAAAGAGAACATGCAAGGGATTGCATGGGAGAAAGTGTATTCCTTCACTTCACCCATATTCCCTTGGTCACAGAGCCTCACTTAACTGCAAGAGAGGTTGGAAGATATGGTTTGTGTGTCCAGGAGGAAAGGGAAATGAGGTTTAGCGAACACAGAAATAAATATCTCTGCCACACCACTCAATTTCCTATAGCCAAAACTTCATCATATATAAAAAGGTATAATAATTATGCATACTTCATAGAGTTGCGATGATTGTATGTTTATAAAGCATAAAGTAAATGCCTAACATACAGCAGGTGGTCAAAAAGTGCTACTTATTATCATTACTGTTTTCCAGGAATTCAACTCCACCTCAGATTGAAATTTCTTAGGAGGCTAATCCTGTTAAACTATGAAAGATACTGAAATAAGTTTTCAGTCAAACTAACAATATTGAGACTTGCTTCTTGTTGCAATTTCTAGCCAAAACACACTTGCCCTTTGAGATTATAAATTCAATCAGGTTTCTTTACCCTTTGTCATTTTTTCCCCAACATTAATTCTCCAGGGTTTGTCAATCTTAGCACAACTAATGTTTGGGGCCCGACAATTCTTTGCTGTGGGAGCTGTCCTGTGCGTTATAGGATGTTTAGCAGCATCCCTGGCCTCTACCCTTTAGTACCAGTAAGATCACCACCCTCAGCTGTCACAACTAAAAATGCTTCCAGATATTGCCAAATAACCCTCGTTCTGGAATCTTCTTACCCCATTAGCACACACACCAATTTGGGGGAGGTTTGTATGCTAATTTAAAAATTTTAGCAATAATACTCACCAGACACAAATAAGTCACATTAAGTATACTGATTAGTACCAACTGACATTCTTCCTTTGCTTATTTATTTTAAAAATGTCAGAAACTATTTGAATCAGTTCTGATACTTCTGTCGGACCCCAGGTGATTTTCTCCCTGTCTGGATTTACTTGCAAATTCTTCCACTACAGTGGGAAGAAGAGGTGCTATATTAAGAGGCATGAGGTTCCTCTAGTAAATCAATTCCATTCATCATTTTATTGAGCACCTACTACCATAATATCAGAATTACATAATCGAACCATGCTACCTTGAACTAGAGCTCGTAGGAGAGCCATTTAAAATCTTCCAAACTAATGGCAGGTTAACATGACTCCCCAAATCACCGTAGCCTTACAGTGGAAGGAACAAGGGAGCCCAGCCAGAAAGCTCAAGTTCAAACTCAGACTCTGCTGCTTCCTCCTCGTATTATTGAGGGAAAATCTCTGCATCGCACTTGTGCCTCAGTTAACTAGTGTGTACGGTGAGGAGAATCATGCCTGGTTCAGAGGGCTTGGGAGAGTGAAATGAGATGAGTTTTGAGTGCTCAGCATTTAGTACACACTCAGTAAATGTAAGCTTGATCTGAGTCAGAATACCGGCATCAAGATCCTCAAAATGTTTGAGCTAATATCTCCCCTTCCCTCACGATGTCCAAGCTCACACGGGTTGTTTAGGCAGGGGTCCCCAATCCCCCGGCCACGGACTGGTACCAGTCCAGGGCCTGTTAGGAACTGGGTTGCACAGCAGGCGGTGAGCAGTGGGTGGGGGAGCTAGCAGAGCTTCGTCTGCCGTTGCCCATCGCTCGCATTACCGCCCGAACCATCCCCCACCCCACCAGGGAAAAATTGTCTTCCACGGAACTGGTCCCTGGTGCCAAAAAGGTTGGGGACCACTGGTTTAAGGAAAAGATCACAAGGCAAATAGAGATGCTTACTGCTATTAGAAAACGCCCACCTGTTTCCCTAACACATAAGCTTGGAGAATGTGGATTTGGATACATCTTGTGTGTGAACATATTTGGATCATTTCTAAGAAAACTTCGATCAGCTGTGGCTCTTCATGCATCAGGCACGCATCAGCTTATACAATGAATAAATCAATGAATCAATGATGAATCATCTCCACAGTAACAAGTATCTCCTCAGTGAAGTCAGTCAGGCTCCTGGATGAGGCTATAATGTGGTAGGTTTTTTTTCTCCCTTCCCAAGTAATTCCCCAATCCAGTTAACTGAGAACTGGCTGTGCCTTTGCTTTCCTATAAATGTTTCTGGAAGCATTCTTGGGAAATTATACCTCAGAATGTGCAGATTCATTGGGACCTATACTGAGAAGAGGTTTGGGCTAGAAGAGGAGGCAGAGGGTCCTAGTGGCCTGGACAGTTGATGGCAAGTGAGGAGGGGAGAGAGTGAGCATTAGTGAAGAGGGCAAAGGAAAACTGAGGGCTGGGAAACAAACTTGGCCTTGTTCAGTTTTGCCTAAGCCTGACCCTTCAGACAAGAGCTTATCTTTTAGAGATAGTGAACTTGAAGTAGGGCTGGAGGAGACACAAACAAAAGCTATTCTATTATATTCTCTCTCTCAAGTTCTTTATACAGTCACAGACAAATGTCAAGAGGGCTGCTGTCTTCCTGCCAAAGCTATCAATCCATCGGGAGCAGCATACATTTGAGGCTCTCTTGGCTAAACAGGAACTTAGTGCTGAAAATGGATCTCCTTGTCCTATTCCACCATCACCACTCATCACTTTGTGGTCTGTGGAGAGAGTTATCTGATCGCCAGGGATGTTCTTGTGGTTAGGAAAAGATGGGGGCCAGGAGGCTTCCCAGTGTCTGAGCCTGGTCCCCTGGGTCCGTTTACCTCACTGACACTTTTTGCGGAGCCCAGAAGACATTCCCAAGGCAGCAATTTCGAAATCACCCATGTGCCTGCGGAGCAAGGGTGCAGGTTTAGCAGCTATTAATTAGGGTAACGATTCCCAGAGCTGCAATTACAAACCCAAAGATCCACTCGGCATCTCTTCTCGCGTCTCTCATTTCTGTAATGCTGATGTCCCGAAAAGATGCATTTGCAACCACTCACTGATTACATTTACCGTCGTATATTGTTTTGGATGGACAGGACGGAAAGCCAATTCGGAATATTGACCTTGGCAGCATCCTGCCATTACTCGGGCTGCCCCGGCTATCATTAACCACCCCGTTTTATTTTCTGAGTGCCACAAACACTGCTGGTGACGGATCCGTGACCTTTCCCCTGGAAATGTTATGAACCGAACACACCGCAGAAGTGACAGGAGGGATGGATGTCACATGGCTATTTCGGTGCTACATCAGCACCCGCAGCTGCAGTCTTGGCTTCTGACGTTAGCAGGTACTGTGGTGGTGGAGGAGGGTGCTGTTCGCTTTCCCTCTGAAGGAAACAACGAAAACTCAAGCTTCAAGGAGGGAAGCAGTGGGCCATCCTCTGCCTACAAGGACAGACACTGCCAGCTAGCTCTCAGGAGTAAGGTTCAAATTTTTTACAATTTCATTTTAAATTGGAAGTTTCCATTTAAGTCATCGAACAACGGCAAGCAAACAGATCCATGGTATATTTTGAGCGTACAATTGAAGACGCAATCAAATAAGCAATGCAGAATCCGCTTACATTCTGGTTGTACGTGCATTTGGGTCCAGTGCACAAATCCAAATGCTGTGGGCCAAATAATGATTTCTGGAATGTAAGGACTGCATACAGGAAGGAGAAGGCAGCACTGTGTCCCTTGATAAAGCAGGAGTGAATCAAGCTGCACCTCCTCCAGTTCTCATCACCTCTTCCCCCATGCCTACCGTACAGCACCTCCACAGGGAGTTTCCCTACGGCCCGTTCTTGCAAGAACTGGGGCTCAACTCTGGCTGCACGTTAAACTCAGCTAGAGAGTTTTTAAAAGGTACCAATGTCAGGAGGTACCCTGGATCCACTGAATCAGAACTCTGTGATGGGACCTAGGAGTTGATATTTTCTACAAAGCTCCCAGGGGATTCTAATGGGCATCCCTGCCTGAGAGCCACCACTGTAGTTACAGGGATAAAAAGTTACCATTCTGGCTGAAATAAATATGATACAACTTGAATCTATTGAAATAATGAGCTATTTCCTTATTAGAGAAAAAAATCGTAAGAAACGTAAAAGTGGGAAACTTCACAAATGAAGAGTACTTGATGAAAATAATTTAAAATGAAACAGGACAAACCAAACTCCCAATCCTAAAAGTAGATTTCCCACATTTAGTGGATTTGTTGAAATATAGTACCAGTATCAAATTAGCCAAAGACCTTAATCTTTAGAATTTTTTCAGAATTTCTACCTATATTCTGCTGTGGTTCACAGAGGAAGAGAGAAAACGAGAGAAAAGAAAAGAGACAGAAAATGGATTTTGAGATTCTAAGGCAGATAATTTCATGGCTTATGCTTTAGCACAGGGTCAAACTATTTAAATTATATCAAACGTTTAAGGTACAGTAACTCAATACTGTATACTTTCCAAAAACCATGACCATCTGCCAAATAGAGTAAATGTAAAGGGAAAAGGAATGACATATGGAATTAAATCCACTATGCTTTCTCCCTTTTAAAATTCACATCAGTTAATTAATACTGAACTATGGTGGACATTCCTAATCAAACAGAAGAGTCTTCATCTTTCTCTACTCAAACATACTTCTCTGGCCACAGAAACAATCGTGATTGCTTTTATAAAATGGGAATAAAAAGGGAGAAAATGGACAAATTGTGAAGGGCCTACTTTTAGAAAGATAAAACTCTCCATTCTGCTAATACAGTCTAGGTTTTGGTGAGGTGTTAATCATATTTTTGAGACAAAAAAAGAGAACAGGTTAAGGTAAAAGCTTTACATACAATGCACTTGCTTCTTTCTTGTACATTTTGAAGGTTCTTTCTTGGACATTACCTAAACAGTGCAGAACTAGGGGAAGCTGCAGTGTTGCTTTTAAATGTGCGGTTAGATTGCATTTGTGAGTGTTTGATGTTCTTCTTTAATAACCTCAAGTAAAAGGCTGAATGCATTCAACAACAGTAGCTGAAAAAAGTGCAATGAGTCATATTATAGGAAAATGGAGAAAAGGATACAGGACTCTCCACTGAACACCATCCTATATTGTAGGCAATCTGAGATAACACCCTTTTCATTTCAGTTCAGTCCCATAAAATTACCACTAACATTACAACTCATGCAGAACACAGATAAATGTAAAAACGTCACAGAATTCTTCCAGATGGGACTTTTAGTTCCACTAGATCACCATCTACTTTTTTACTTGTCTAATATTTCATTACAACCTTCTATAAGTTAATTTTCTTTCCACTGACCATGTAAATCACAAATCAATTTTCATTTAAAATGCCTGACTCCAGATTGCTCCTGAAAGCTCAAGGCATATGCTTCAGTGAACTTCTCCCAGATTCTTAATGTACATTAGAAAACTGTTGTGTTTTTAAAAATCTTTTCTTAAGGAATTAATTTTACATTAAAGTCTGGCATGAGACCTGGGACATCCTATTTCGCCCCCTAAAATGCAGATGTAATTTTAAGGCATGCAATCACATGTGGTCAAGCACAGGTCACGACAAAATTAACAAATATGGCCATATTTTACACCAGCAAAAAGCACAGCACATTTGTTAAAGAACACACACTGGCACACACGTCTATTCCACACACAGGCATGTGGGCATACAGTCTAGTTTTTTAAAATATAATGATAGATCAAGTGTTGGATCAAGTCTCTTTTATACCTGATAGTTCTGTGAATGTTTTGGATGTGGAAATTCTGCCTTGATGGGAACACCCTTTGGGAATGCAGGTTTCTCCTTGATCGAGAAGAAGGAATTCAACCTCAATACACTGAGATTTTCTCAGAAATATTCAGACTGAAAAGGTCATCTTTTGCTTTTGTTTTGAGAATGTAAAATATCCTGATTAAAACAATAATATGGGGACTTCTGTGGTGGTGCAGTGGTTAAGAATCTGCCTGCCAATGCAGGGGACACGGGTTCGAGCCCTGGTCCAGGAAGATCCCACATGCCATGGAGCAACCTAAGCCCGCGAGCCACAACTACTGAAGTCTGCATGCCTAGAGCCCGTGCTCCACAACAAGAGAAGTCACAGCAATGAGAAGCCTGTGCACTGCAATGAAGAGTAGCCCCCGCTCACCACAACTAGAGAGAAAGCCCATGCACAGCAACGAAGACCCAATGCAGCCAAAATAAATAAATTAATTAATTATTTAATAAAAACCAATAATATGGGAGAGAGCTGGGAGATTATGGATCCCCAAATCATCATGAAACAGGTCCCTTTTGGAGTTTTAGCTCCTTAATTAAAAGTTTATTATTTTAATGGTATTCTAAATTGAATAGGTTTTTACCTTTGATAATACACCTAATGTATTCCAAGAGCGTGTGAAATTCAAAGTGGTTTAAAGTTTTTTTAAATTCATAAATGGTACTTTTATGTGAACACAAATGAAATATTTCAGGTGAGAGGGCTCTTAGTTCTCATTTTTAAAATACAGTTGACAGATGACTGTAAATCCGTAAATCACATGATCACATAATATTCTGGAACATTCAGGAGGCAACAAGCAGCATGGAAGTCTGTCCCAGGTTTCAGTGGGAAAACTGCACTTACAGACTCAGTCGCTTCTACTGAGGGACTCCCAGAATTTCTGAAAAGCTGTGATGGTGATTGGGCATGTCCTTTTTCTGTACTCACTATGGGAGTCAATGTGTCATTACAGAGATGCTGGGGGCTGATCAATTGTTATTTGTTTTTCCAGTAGCAGTGATTTTTTGGTATTTTTGGTTTGCATTTCATAAGATTGTCAGGCTTACAACCCATAAATTATATTTTCAAGTTGCTAGTTGGGATCAGGTAAGACACTTATCCGTGGCTCTAAGATGTGTGTGCTGGGAAGAGGCCAGAGGAACCCCGTGTACTCTTAATAGCATCCTGCCCCAAGCGCCTCATCTTCATCCCCATGAAGTGGGGTGTTTAGCCACAGAAGGCTGGATAGGTTAGCCATTTCCATAGCTACTGATTCTCTCATTACTTTTTAAGTGAAGAAATGTGATAGCATTAGTGTTTTTTGAACTGCAAATATTCTCAGAGCAAGTCTTTTCCAGTTGGAAAAGCATCGCCTGGGAAACACAACTTTCTGCCTGGAATTTGGCCAAAAATTAATGCTATTTTATGACCCACTCATTAATCTCCTGAAAAAAGTATGCAATATAGTTTTATGAGCATCAATGACTTTATGGTTTCGAGGGGCTTTTGTATACTGGCTCTTTCCTTTGAGGCGACCTGCCTACCTTATCCTGCATTCTGCTCTCTGCCAGAGTATAGAGCAGACTGTATATTATGAAAATGCAAAACACAAACCAAAAAATCCTTGCTGGTAAAGTGTAGCTCTGCTAACTGTAGTTATCACTTTAAACAATTCCATCTATTACATATGAAAATGAACCAGAAATGTCTAGAAAACCTATTAGGAATATAGGATTGGATAGAAATGCTAATGTAGAGGATGAACATACTTTTAAAAATATCACTTGAAGCCTTGAATGATAAAAATTTAGGCTACAGTAAAACAAGAACTAGAGCATAGCATTTACTAGAAAAGTAAACATCATACTCCAATTAATTAGAGAGTAGTCCCCACCAGACCAAAGCACAAGTATGGTAGAAACATTCATGGCATTCAAAGCAGGAGCAATGCCCTGGCATGGAAGAAATTCTTATGATTCAGGAAGGAGCTTAGATAGCACTCAAAGGCAGGGAAGATATCAATATTGGAAAAGAAAACGCTATAAAGAAAAAGAGAACTATCGCTTAAGTCCTGAATCTCTTCAAAGAATACCTCCACTGAATTCCAACAGTCAGCATGTTTCACTGAGCAGGCCACCACCTGAAAATCTTGTTCAAGGAAAATTTTCATTTTACCTATAGGTAAATATTTTTTTTGTCCAGTGAAATATTTAACTGTAATGGAAGTCAACAGCAAAAGAACATTTGCATCACAGACACTTCTTTCCTGGTAAATATTGCTAGTGTTCACCTGTGTATATACACGTCTGTATATACCTGAAAATGTAAATCCAACCGCAATTATATAAATACTGTAACTATAATATTTACCATTTTAAGCACATGAAGCAGAAATTAGGCAACTGCTAAAGTGTATACTCTCCTTAGGGTTATTTTAAAATTTGGAATTATACCTAAATGTGATTAAGTAATATCAGGAAAAGTCATTAGGTAATTAATTGTTCTCTCAAAAATGCTCCTTCAACCACAATGAGCTACCACACCTGTTAGAATGGCTATTATCAAAACACAGGAAACAAAAACAGAAAACAACAAGTATTGGACAGTATGTAGAACATTAGAACCCTGTGCTTTGTTGGTAGGAATGTAAAATGGTGCTCTCGTTATGAAAAGTGGCATGGCAACTCCTCAAGCAAATAAGCATAGAATTACCATATGATCCAGCAAGACCATTTCTGGGTATACACCCCAAATAATTGAGACCAGGGGCAAACAGATTATTTGTACACTCATGTTCATAGCAGCATTATTAAACAGTAGTCAAAAGGCGGAGGCAACTCACGTGTCTATCAACAGATGAATGAATAAACAGAAGGTGGAATATACATATACAACGGAATATTATTTAGTCTTAAAAAGGAAGGGAATTCTGTCAAATGTTACAACGTGGATAAATCTTGAAGACATGCGAAGTGAAATAAACCAGTCACAAAGGGACAAATACTGTATAATTCCACTTAAATGAAATACTAGAGTAGTCAAATTCATAGAAAAAGAAAGTAGAATGGTGGTTGCTGGGGGCTGGGGGGAAGGGGTAAATGGGAAGTTATTGTTTAACAGGTGTAGTTTCAATTGTGAAAGATGAAAATTTCTAGAGATCATGGTGGTGATGACTGCACAACAATATGAATGTATTTAATGCCACTGAATTGTAAACTAAAGAAAGGATTACAGTGGTATATTTTACCATAATAAATAAAAGACCAAAAAAAAAAAAAAAAAGAGGGAGGGAACTGGGATCTGGGAGTGTTACAAAAAGTGCTTCAAATGTATTTGCAATATTTGTTTAAGAAACAGTACAAGAAACTAACACACCATTGTAAAGCAATTATACCCCAATAAAGATGTTTAAAAAAAAAAAGAAACAGTACAAAGCAAGAAGGGGAAAATGTTAGAATTTGATGGAATACTGGGGTAGGAACATAAGTATTCTTTTGTTATTCACTGTACTCCTCTCTTATGGTTTAAGTATTTCAAAATAAAAATATTTTTTAAATTTTTAAATGAAGAAGTTAATTCAGAATTAATTTCCACACCCTTAATAAATTATAAATTTATTAATAAATTAAATTTTATTTTAATTAAAATTCAAAAATATCATGTATGCTTTTTTCTGAAGTTGACAAATTCCTTAACCTATTTGTGATCCCTGCTGTTTACTTATTTTCAAGACCAAAGGTTAGCTGAGTAGCCTTGGGCATCTACACAGAATTTGGTTTGTTTAATAAGAACCACAGATATACCTATTACTCAAGAATATCCCAGAGGGAATGTTAGAGCACAATATTAGATATATTTGTAATGAGCCTGTTGTTTTCTTACTAAAAATTTTTAGTAGTTCCACAAAGGATATTTGCAAATTTCTGAAATTCCAGAAAAATATTGATTTAAATCACTACAAAATGTAACTGAATGCTTGAAATTTTAGGAATTATCTATCTGCTAAGGATTAGTTATCCAGACTTGATCTACCTAGAGAAACTGACAAAAGGAAAAGGAAGAGACTTTTCATGGCAAAATATTATTAGACTGACATTACACAGACAAACTTCCTGCTTCCAATATGTAGAAATTATGGATAAAATATATCAAACATTTAAATATACAGGCAGAAAGGAAAATTCTCAGGCATCAGAAATCAAGAACAGTGAGATCACTAACTGACCCCTGGTTCCCTGGAGAGCAGGCATGGGTACAGGCCTGGCCAGCCTGGGGCTGATGTTTGGCCACCAACCCAGGGAGGGAATCTGAGACCTTGGGCCCATGAAAGGAGAGTTTTTTGAACTGAGTCCTTCATAAAAACCCAGCACCCTGAAAGGGCTGCCCCAGCACTGAAAAGAGATGAGACAAACCCCATTCACTAGCCCAGGGAATTAACAAAGATGTTTGTTTCTGTTAAAGGCTCTGCGTAGGGAAAAATGTGAGAAATTGAAACCCTGGTCTGATTATATCATAGTTTAGAGTCTAAATTTATTCTGTGTACCTGGTCCAGCTATTTCCTAGCAGAGAGATCATTCGTGAAGTCTACTGGGCATTTGGCAGAAGCAAGTGCAAAGCCTCTTATTAGCAATACTCAGGTATTAAACCCAAAGTTTAAAGGATTTCATAGAAAAACTCTCTGCTTAAAGTGAGTTCAAAATAAAAACAAAAATTACTAACGACGTAAGGAAATATTCTACTCTGAGGAAGAGGGAGACAGCAATAATTAATTAGCTCCTCAGGCACTTAAGCTAAAAGGCAGTCTGAAGAAGATTATAAAATAAGCATATTTAAAGGGATTAAAGAGAACTAAAAAAAAAAAGAGAGAGAGAAACCATAAGGGAAAAAATCAAATACATCTTCTAGAAGTGAAAAATAAAGACTTTAAAATGAAAAAAATTATGGTTAAACATAAGATTAAACATAATTGCAGAGAGAATTTGCAAACTGGATGATAGATCTAAAGAAATCACACAAATGCAGCACAAAATATAAAGAGAGAAAATATGTGAAGGAGGTTAAGAGACACGAAGACAGTGTACATGTAGTAGGAGTTCCTGGAGCAGAGAACTGAGAGAATCAGGGAGAATGAATAACAACTGAAATGTCAGGAATCACAAGTTCCAAGCAGGATAAATAAAAATAAATTCATACCAAGGTCTTTCATAGTAAAATTGGTGAATCCCAAAGAAAAAGAGAAAACTCTTAACATCAACCATGATTAAAAAAGACATTTAATCTATGAAAGAATGACAGTTAAACTGACAATATATTAACAGCAAAAATAGAGCACAGAACATAATTTCTTCATTCACTGAAAATAATAACTGTTAACTTATAATGCTAAGTCCAGCTAAATAATAAAAATAAGACAAAAGAATCATTAAAAGCATCAGAAATCTCTGGAAGGAAGGAATGGGATATAAGACATAACAATGAGTAAAAAAAGAAAAAATTTGCAAGTGCAATGAAAGCTAAGTGAGCTTGTAAACACAACAATATGAAGAATAACTAATACTGGGCAATAATAAATAGAAGGTAGGAGATGATCAAAAAGTTTCAACTGTCATTTAGGAAGAAAGATGAAAATACTGATTTGGTTCTTTAAGGCAAACAGATGTTTAAAATATGTGGGTAACAACTAAAAGAATAAAAATAGATGTTTAACTTCTAATCCAGTAGGTGGGGGAAAAAAGAACCCCACGATAATGGGTATGTAATATACAGCAAACACAATACAGCCAATAATATTATAATAACTTTATATGGTGACAGATGGTAGCTAGACTTACCATGGTGATTACTTCCTAATGTATAAAAATATCAAATCATTATGTTGTATAGCTGGGAGTAATATAATATTGTAAGTCAATCATACGTCAATAAAAAAAGAAAACATGATAAATCCATTAGAATGCAAGAAACGAGAAAAATATGGTTTAAAAAAACCTCACAAAATAAGATGATTGAAATAAATTCTAGTATGTCCCTATCTACATGTATCAACATGCATAAATCTCAAAAGCAAAATCTGAACGAAAAAGGCAAGATAATAAAATATATCTAGAGTGTGCTACCATTATGTAAAATTTTAATACATTCAAAATAATACTATGTATTTCATGTATGTATATGTGTATATATATATGTAGTAAATTTATAAATGAATGCACTGGATGGGTAGTGGTTACTTCTAGGAGGGAAAGAATGCCATGGAATGACTGGAGAGAGGAGGAGAGGATCTTAGCATTATTTATAATGCTTCTGTAATGTTCCATTTTTTTTAAGATAAAAGATCTTAAGCAAATGTGGCAAAATGTTAATAGTTGTTAATCCTAGGTCACTTTATTATATATATATATATAATATATATTTCTTCTATATTTCAAAGTACAAAGCATAATAATTTTTGAAAAGGAAAGAGAATTTTAGATTCTGATCAATGAAAGTTGCTCATAAAAATTGTATCCTTTTTCTCTCTCTATAGATAAAAATCCTAAGCAGTTCCTAAACTACAACGAAGAATCTACAAAATATGTTCTCTCTAATTTTCGATATCAAAGAGGATCCTTTGTGATTTTCTGCCTGGGGGTACAAAATTTAATTATATGCTAATTATTTTTATTTTTAATGAACACTTCTTTTAACCCATGCCACATGTATAGAGATTTAGAGAGAGACTCCAGGCCAGGCTAGTGTAATCCAAAAGAAGTATAATTTGAGCTACAAATGTGAGCCACACATATATATAATTTAAAATGTTCTAGTATCCACATTAATAAAGTAAAAAGGAACAGGTGAAATTAATTCTAATAATATATTTGCCCTAATATATCCAAAATATCAGTTTCAACATGTTATCAAGATAAAAATATTAATGATATATTTGGCAATTATGTGGATTTTGCATTTACAGCAAATTTATATCGATTTGGACTAGCCACGTTTCAAAGGCCCAGTAGTCATATGTGGCTCGTGGCTACCATATTGAACTTTGCAGCTCTAAGTAATAAAAGTGGCTCTCATTCATTTTGCATTTACTAAGTGTCAGGCACTACCCTAGGTATGTTACATACAGTATCACATTTAATCCTTAAAAGAACCCTATAAAATATCGGAGGTAAGCAAGTAAAAGAAAATCTCAGAAGTCAGATCACACAGCCAGCAAGCTGTAGAGGTGGAATTAAACCAGGCCCATGTGACTCATAGCTCGCTCTGTTAATCGCTGTGCTCAAGGGTCACCTACAGACAGAGCCTTTCTCCTAATTAATCCTCCCCTGACCATTCAGCTTCTACATTCACTAATCACCTCAAATCTGACTCTTACCAGGCATTTGGATTTTCAGTTGAGTAAATGTCCCTTAACCAGACTCAGAAATGGTGCTAAGCACACCGGTGTCTTTTACCCATCTCCTGTCAAAGAGCTGGGAAATGGGATCTAATATTTGCTCTGACTCAGAATCACTTCCCAATGAGGTAAAATGCAGGAGAGCAGCAATTTGCAAAAGAAAGGGAACAGCGGCTATCATTCAACTCAGCACGCTGCAACCATCTTCTGTCCTTTTGTCTACATCCATTGTTCAACTACTTGACAAACTTCTATTTCTAGCCTCTCTATAAAAGTCTCCCTAGTTGGGGAAGTCATGCACCTTTCATGGTTTCATAATAAACTGGAGACGAGTACCAGTTCAGAATCAAAGGAAATAAAACTCCAGTTGCTGCAGCTGCTGGGGTTGCCTTCTGAACATGGCTTATATAATATTTCATCTGTGCTGACACCTTTCACTCTCAATTATTTGGCTGCTGTCAAAGCAAATCAATCAAATTATAGCACTGTGTCTTCATGTTACCATTCCATTGTAAGTTAGCGACATTAACTTTGAAATATATGGAAGTATACATTTTATCTCTATTATTTATTTAATGCAACTTTCTCCCATGTGAATTATTTTCCAAACACAGCAAACTCAAATTATCTTATGTCAAATGTTGAATATATACATGCTTTGCTAAGGATTTCTAAAATAATGGCACACAGGGGAACAGAGATGCATAAAGGTGTGTTAATGGACCTGCATATTCGTGCTAATCCTAACCTAGTGACAAATGGCAACCATCCCCAGTTCTGTTTTTTTTTTCTTTGCTTTCTGAGTTTGGGCTATAAACTTGGTGAGCATAGTTGATTAATATTATTTGGGAGAAGGTGACACTAAACCAAAGGAAAAGGAGAACGTGGAAACAAAATGTTTTTGGAGGTTAAGTTTGCTCACAGTCAGACAAAATTTTCCAAGATTAATTTCCCAAAATTAAAACTACATTATGTAAACTACAGTTTTTCCCAAGCTCAGATGTCCTCTTCTTTGGCACCTGGGCTGAGCACAACATGTTGCTTCTATTGTCCTGCGTGGTGGTTACAGTAGGCATGACCCAAAGTGCTTTAACAGGAAGAAAGGAAGGAAAAAAGACTCCAACATTCTCACTTTGAGATTTTAAGGCTACAGCTACGTTTTTAAATAATAGATTTAAATCAACTGACTAACTTTTCAGCCAAAGAGCAAACACTGTTGAAGCTTTCATGTACAAGCTCTTAAAATAGCTTCTTTCTACATGGGAACTTGGCATGTCTTTAGAAGATAAAAAGCAAACTGACAGATACATTTTTCTGGCTCCTCCTTGTGGCACTGTGGCTGTATTAGGGGTAAACAATAATCAAAAGCGCCAACGTGAATGTGTAGATTATGTCCAATGAAAGAGGATCCGAACACGGAGAATTACAGGAGCCCCAGCCAAACCTGAAGCAGAACAATCATACATGCTGGGAACTCTTCCTTCTTCCTCTTCCAATGGCTTGAATTGTGCTCCTTCCGTAATCTCCTCTCCCCCAGAAATTTCTTCCCTTCCCGGGTCATGCCTACTGTAACCACCACGCAGGGTCATATTTGTTGATGGTTTCTACATAGGATCTCTAGCACCAATCCCATTCTGAGTTTTAGATCCATGTATTTCCAACTGGCTACTGGTATCTCCATTTAAATTTTCCACAGGAAACTTGAACTAGTCACGTCAAACTCAACTAACAATCTCCCTCTCTTTCCTCAGATTCCTCCACATTTAATGCATCCCCAAGTCCTACCAAACCCACCTTGTTAATGTCGCTTAAATCAGTCCTCTGCTCTTCATCACTGCTACCAGGACCCTTCCTCTTCTGGATTACTGCCATAGCCTCCTTCCTAACTAGACTGGAGTGCCTACCACAGTGCCTGGTAAATTAGTAAGTCTTTGTGAAATTGATCAATCAATCTTTGTGCATGGTTCACAGGAGGAAATGAGGTTTGGCTTTTCCCTAGAGGGAGCTGAGAAATAATAGCTGTACCCTCTCACTGGGAATCTGTCCTGAACGTATTACACACATAAGAGAAGACAGGACTTTTTTGGAGAGCACTAGCTCTCCATTCTCTAGACAGTGGGCAGAGGGGAATGGAAGACCATCTCCCATTTCCTTATTTTCAATACCTCCCCATTCCTGGACCACACACTTCCCTCAGATACAGAAGTCCTCTTTATTTTGGTGCCAGAAGAAATTGGAACAAACAATCCCAGTTCCCTCTCATCCTTGGTAATAGAGGGAGACTGAGAAGCATTTCAAGTGGTCTTTTCCTTTTTCAGGGATCTGCGCTATTCTAGTGGCAGCCATCTTGGAAGAGCACTCTAAAGTCTGGCTTGGAATCTAATCCAGTTTGCACATCCTAGTGTAGACACATTGATAGATGGCATCAAGAACCCTGATGGATTTACATCCTTATTACGTGCAAACTGGGGATCACATTACTTCCCTGCCTTTTGCTTTGAAAATAAATGCTTTGGCTTTACTTTGACATTTATGTGGCAGCTGGAAACCATTATCCTTTGACAATGCTTTATTCCACTGACAGTATCTCTTAAATACACACTATATTAGTCATACTTCTCATTCATGTGCTCCCAGTTTAATCCATGCCCCAGTGCCTCAGTGAAGCCTGCTTCAAGGATAATGTACTACAGAACGAGCTCTTCAGGTATTTTAAATAAAAAGTCTGAAGTCTCGGAGATATGGAGGTTTGAAAAACTGTCGAAGTAAGACACGTTGCACAACTTTTCATAACTTCTTTATGGCGGATTTGGTATTATTGTATGGTGTGTCATGTGGGGCTCTTCTGAATAACACTGCAAATATGAATTTATGCTCTAGGTATTTTGAATATTGGACTTTGAGACAGCAAGCCACGAACCAGAGGCTGAGAAATCACTGCATACTGAAAGGCAGAGCCCGTTCTTCTCGTGTCTGTGGCAGGTACAGCACTGCTCGTTCTGGGAGTGGTATTAGACCTCTGTTGTCATGTACATCATGCTGCTGGGGATGTGACTTTCTTCTGAGTGTGGGCATCGCTAGACTAGCGCAAAAGTAAATCACAAGGAAAGGTAGCGCACGTGGCCACCTAATTGTTTCGTCCTTCTGGAAGGAAACCAGAATACTCAGTACACGTTCCCATGCCCCACCCACTCCTGGCCCACACTTTCTCCTTTGATCAATAAGATCTACACGTTTAAAGGCAACCTCATAATATTAAATATTGCTCACACATAATGAATGCATAGAGTTTCTCTGTGGTTGTATTGTTTTTAGTTTGAGAATTAATCCACTTTGAGTTGAGAGATGCTTTTTAAAAAAGATGGTCAGAAGGTCAAGACCACAGATCCAGAGACTTAACCTTGTCAATGCTAAGAGTGCTGTTTGGAGTATGACTTCAAAGCTTTGCACCTTCATGAATTCAAAGCATTCTAATTGTGAAATAATATTTACAATAGAAACTTTAAGAAAGAAAGCAATCACCCATAATTTCTCACTGTCTAGAGTCGACCAGTAGCACTTTATAGTATTTTTCTTCCCCTCTCTCTGTGAGGTGTGTATGTTTGGGCTTCTTTTAAATGACTGGGATCAAATTGTGTATGTTTTAAATCTTTATTATTTTAGTGTTAACTTCTGCATCTGAGAAACAGAGCCATTAATGCTTTCTTTACTGGGAGAACTGGAGTCTCCCGTTTTTATGAAGCTTTTTCTAGTTTTCATTCCATTAGCAGTTTTGTACTCACACACTTTTTTTTTTTTTTTTTTTTGCGGTACGCGGGCCTCTCACTCTTGTGGCCTCTCCCATTGCGGAGCACAGACTCCGGACGCGCAGGCTCAGCGGCCATGGCTCACGGGCCCAGCCGCTCCGCGGCATGTGGGATCTTCCCAGACCGGGGCACGAACCCGTGTCCCCTGCATCGGCAGGCGGACTCTCAACCACTGTGCCACCAGGGAAGCCCACACACATTTTTTAATGTTTTAAAATAAATTAGTATTTTCTTGGTATTTCATAAGCACCGCAGCATCCACCTACTTCTTCTTGTGAAAAGAATCGAGGTATATTTTATGTACTGTGCAACTCACCCTTTCTAGTCTACAGCTGTCCAAATTTGACAAACACATAGGGTCATGTACCCACCACCAGGATCAAGTTAGAGAACAGTTGCATCAGCCCCTAAATCCCTGTGCTCCTTTACCAACGACTCCTGCCACCCCGTCCCCGATCACCACTGATCTCCTTTCTGTCCCTATAATTTTGCCTTTCCCTGAATGTTACATCAACAGAGTTGTACTTTTATATGTGCTCATTTGCTACATTAAATAGAGTTGTACTTTTATACGTGCTCATTTGCTACGTTAAATAATCTCCAATTGTTCCATATATTTGCTGTCTACTTTTGTATTTATCATTTGAATACTGCTACTTTAAGACACTGTTAATGTGCTATGTTCTAAGCTACTACACAGATGGTCCATGTATCCTAATTGGTTCATCTAATATAGAATCTCAGTGTTGGGAACTTAAAGGTCACCTAAGTCAAATACTCACGCAATGGATCTTTAAGGCGATGGCCGCTGGACACCACGGCCCCTTGTAGTACAGTTTCCATTACGCACTCTTCCTCCCGCCCCTCAGGAGCATCTTTATTCACACTGGCAGGGGGTTGACCAGGTGACCCGCCTGGCTCACAGGATGTGAGGGGAAGTGAAGTGTACCACTTCTGAACCAAAGCTTTATGAGCCACTGTGGTTCTGCTAGTCTGTCTTCCTGTTGTGATGAGAAAGCCCCGTCCTAGGGAGGGGCTGCCCCTTCAGCCTGGATCCCAGAACGAAGGTGTGCAGCAGAACCACTGCCCGCCTGCAGCCCCCATGTATGCTGAAATAAACAGAAAAAACAAACCTTCCATGCCCCTCACTGAGATTCTGTGCCTGTTTATTCCTCTAGCGTAACTGAGGGAAAGCTAAAAGATAAACGTCCTGTCCATCAGGCTGTCAGATATTTCTTCACTGAGAACCTGTATCATTAACTTTTCTAAGCACCTAGGATTCACTCTGGGACATGCTTCCCCCAGACATTGTACGGCTTAGTCCCCCACGTCCTTTGGGGCTCTGTCTAGTGGGGGGACCAAAATTGATGATCCTGTATAAACACATCATGTCCCCACTCCTGACACCCTTCATCCTTCCACTGCTTTACTCCCCACACAAGCACAGAAGTGCCTTTAGGGAATCTCTTTGGTTTGTTTACTGCTATATCCCAAGTCAAGATCATGTCCTAGAATGCGATGAAAGCTCAATAGGTATTTCTTGAGTAAATGAATAAACTTAGTAAAAAACCGAAAACAAAAATAAATAAGCCCATTTCTGGTTGAGCTGGTGTGATTCTTTTTACTGTCAGATAATGGAAACTACGTCATGTGATGGGTCTCCCCTTTGATTTATCCTCTAGTTTTAAACATTTGTCTAGGTTTCTTCTTTTTCTAATAAAGAGCTTTTGTCTTTCATGCTTCTTACATTACAAGCTGCTTTGAATCCTTGGAATCACACAAGCACAGCTAAATAAACACAAACCTGTAACCATGCAAATATTGTAGCGTAACTGCATTGTTTTTAGGTACATTTGTCTCTAACATATCAAAGCCTTAGAGACAAATGCACCTAAAGATAATGCATATGTACTCACTGTGCACAGGAAAGGCATACAAGACCCTCCAGTCTGATTTCTTACCATCTCAGACTCCTGATCTTCACTTCAACAACAACCAAACCAACCACAGAATTCCATAGCATCCGTGTTCCTCATTCCTCTTCTCTACACTGAATGTTCTCTGTACTTCTCTTCACTCAATGAACTACTGATTTTTTTATTGAAATATAGTTGACTTACAATATTATATTAGTTTCAGTCATACAGCATAGCGGTTCAGTATTTTTGCAAATTATACTCCATTACAGGCTATTATAAGATAATGGCTATAATCCCCTGTGCTATACAGTATATCCTTGTTGCTTATCTATTTTATTTTATTTTACTTTTATTTTTTTTAACATCTTTATCGGAGTATAATTGCTTTACAATGGTGTGCTATTTTCTGCTTTATAACAAAGTGAATCAGTTATACATATACATATATCCCCACATCTCTTCCCTCTTGCATCTCCCTCCCACTCTCCCTATCCCACCCCTCTAGGTGGTCACAAAGCACCGAGCTGATCTCCCTGTGCTATGTGGCTGCTTCCCACTAGCTATCTGTTTTACATTTGGTAGTGTATATATGTCCATGCCACTCTCTCACCTTGTCCCAGCTTACCCTTCCCCCTCCCCGTGTCCTCAAGTCCATTCTCTAGTAGGTCTGCGTCTTTATTCCCGTCTTGCCCCTAGGTTCTTCACGACCTTTTTTTGTTTTTTAGATTCCATATATATGTGTTAGCATATGGTATTTGTTTTTCTCTTTCTGACTTACTTCACTCTGTATGACAGACTCTAGGTCCATCCACCTCACTACAAATAACTCAATTTTGTTTCTTTTTATGGCTGAGTAATATTCCATTACCCAGCAATCCCACTACTGGGCATATACCCTGAGAACACCATAATTCAAAAACAGTCATGCACCCCAATGTTCACTGCAGCTCTATTTACAGTAGCCAGGACATGGAAGCAACCTAAGTGTCCATCGACAGATGAATGGATAGAGAAGATGTGGCACATATATGCAATGGAACATTACTCAGCTTATCTATTTTATAGAGAGAGCAGTTTGTATCTGTTAACCTCATACCCCTAGTTGGTTCCTCCCCTGTTCACTGTCCCCTTCGGTAACCACAAGTTTGTTTTCAATATCTGTGAATTTGTTTCCGTCTTGCATATACATTCATTTGTATTATTTTTTAGATTCTGCATATAAGTTGCATCATATGATATTTATCTTTCCCTGTCTTATTTCACTAAGTATAATATTCTCTAGGTCTATCCATGTTGCTGCAAATGGCACTATTTCATTCTTCTTTTGGCTCAGTAATATTCCAGTGTGTGTGTGTGTGTGTGTGTGTGTGTGTGTGTGTGTGTGTGCGCGTGTGTGTGTGTGTATGTATACACATATTCTTCTTAAAATTCAACCATCTGTTGATTGGGTTGCTTCCATGTCTTGCCTATTGTAAACAGTGATGCTATAAACATTAGCGTGCATGTATCTTCACTCATCCATCCATCCATCATTCATTATTGAGTACCTACATTGAGCCAGCACTGCTCCAGTTCTTGGACCACATCGATGAACCAAACAAAGATGCCTATTACAGGGCTTGCCAGGCACAAACAATACATATTATAAGCGCATTATATGCAGATAACCTCCTCTAGACCCCCAGGGCCAAGCATCACCATGCTGCATCCACTCTCCGCATGCCACAGTAGGCATGACACTAAGTGCTTAAAAAGCAAGGAAAAACAAGACTCAACCATTTTTGAGATTTTTAAGGTTATGCAGAGGGTAATAAGTATTATGGACAAAGGAGATAAAGGAAAGCAGGTGAGGGGGAAACTGGAGTATTGGGGCTGGCACAAGGAGGGAGGGAGGTTTGATGCTTTCTGGGAACAGAGTTTCTAGAGAACAGCCCGTGCAAAGGCCCTTGGGTAGGAGTATGTTTAAAGAACACCAAGGAGGTCACGGGGCCTTCACAGAGGCCGACTGAATTGGAAGAGGGAAGTGTGGGGCTGAGAAAGTAAAATAAATTAGACTGAAGAAGTATGTCTTAGAAAAAATTTTGGCACATGGAACTGACTGGAAGCAGAAAGGTCAGAAGCATTCATGGTTTCTGAGGGAACTAGATTCCCAAAGAAGCCACAAATCTTTAACTGTTGGAAACTTCAAGCAACCTTCAGCTCCCAAGCTTCCATAAGCTGTGCATGAACTGAGGAAGCCCCCAAAGAAAGGTATATTCCTCAACTTTCTCTTCAAATGTAGCCAAGAAAGGTAACAGACAGAGGAGAATCTCCCCAGGGGTGTAGCCAAGGGCCAAGGTGAACCGTAGCCAAGGGTGTTTTCCAAGAAACGCCCACTGGAGGACCCCTCCCCCTCCCCCCAGGGGAGGGGACTTCTCGATGTCTGCCTCCTGGGATGCGGGGACGGCTATGGACAAATTGTGGCACATTCTTACGATGGAACAATTCTGGGAAATGAAAAGAAACTGCTGAAATCCACAGCGTGGATAAATCTCAAAAATATTATGCTGAGCATGAAAAGCCAGACACCAAAGAATACATACATGTGAATCGATTTATATGCAGTTCTAGAACAGACAAAACTAATTGATAATGACAGAAAGTAGATCAGGGCTTGCCTAGCTGGAAGGAGGACACTGACTACAAAGGGACACAAGGGAACATTTGGGGATAATGAACTGTTTTCTGTATTGATTGTGGTGGGTAGAGTTTGCATGGGTGAAAACAATTATTGAAACCCATGGGATTGTGCACTTAACATCCATGTATTTATTGCATGTAAACGATACCTCCATGAAATCAACAACAACACAAACAAAAAGGCACTGTAATGTCTCTTGCACATGAAATTCCTAACCCCTAAAATGATCCCTACATACTTCAACCTCTACAGACTTTAATTTGGAGAGGTGGAAAAAACCAGGCCAGGTTTCCTGCCACCGCTAAAGGCAGGAAAATCATCCTTGGCCTTGATTTTCCAACTTGCCTTGAACCTAAATGCTTTTCCACGTTGAGGGTAAGCAGCACTTTCTAATGTATTTCTGGTCATTAATTTAAATGTTATGCTTGACTTAACTGGAATGTTCACACTTTGATATAAATCTCCTACATAGCACATTTATATTCACCATTTACATTGCCTGAAGTGATAAGTGGGTTATCTCGGCCTGTGCTATGGGAAAAAGCCTCTAACCTGAATTTTCTGTCCCAGAAGTTGACACACCTCTGCTGCCCCACTAAGCCCTTTGCTGTTGTTGTCTCTTGTGTGGAAGTTGTTTTTATCTACATTTTCTGCCTACATCTAAAAAAGGCCAAAACTCCAACACATTTGCATGAGTTCCATAATGGGGATTTTATCTTGCCACATCAAATAACAATCTTGTTCCCATGCTAGGACAACTGCAAATTACACGTTTAGTACAGCTATCTGTGTTTTCAAATAATAAGGAAATGGGAGACACTGATTTAAGGGAGTTTATAAAATATGTGACAGAGCAACCTTAGTCATTTTTCTTTGAGGTTTATGGTCATAATAAATCTTATGTTACAGGTGTGGGTTTACTGACAGGCACCTGAAACCAAATTCTTGTGAGCACAGGACAGACAAAGGTTCCAGGAATGGAGGGACCCCGAGTAGTGATGGTGGGAGTTACCTGGAAGGGGAAAGGGCTTGCAAAGGTAAGAGAGGAGAGAACACAAAAACCACACCTACCTCGGGTAAGGACACAGGGTGTTGAGGAGTAGGTTATTTCTAGGTCTTATCTGAGTTTAGAGCATTTCTAGGCTTGCACCCCAGCCAGGACTTCCAAAGATTTCCCTTAAAATATTCAGAACCAAGACTCCAGCTTTGGCACCTCCAAATTCAGACCACAGGAGGTCCACGTCATCCTGGCTCTGCCCCACCGCGCCCCCCGGCCAAATTAAAGCTGATTGGACTTCAACATGGGCAGTCAAGCTCTAGTCTGACCAGGTAGACAGCCTAAAATGAAAAGGCTCAGCCTGACAGGAATGTGAGTTTTGGGGAGTTTGAATTTTAGACAGACGTGGAGATAGGGGTAAAGATAGAGATGATGGAGAGAGATAGCAATTGAGAGTTCCTGAGAGGTTCACGAGTTGGGAAGATGAATGGACTCCAAGGAGACAGAATGGAATGTGAGTGAACCAAAATTGTGGGTTAGCTGAAAGTCAACCAACTTGGTAGAG
Source organism: Neophocaena asiaeorientalis asiaeorientalis (assembly GCF_003031525.2). NCBI lineage: Eukaryota > Metazoa > Chordata > Mammalia > Artiodactyla > Phocoenidae > Neophocaena > Neophocaena asiaeorientalis. Next base: position 537,694 of record NW_020173721.1, on the reverse strand, counting down.
AAGAGTCACAGGAGGAGGCATGGAAGAGAGGAGACAGGGAGCAGGGATAGATGCCTGCCTGCTCAGAGGGGACAATGATACAGCCTGCAGCCTGTGGGCTCACTGGCTGGACTCTGCTGGACTCTCTAATCCCCAAACCTGTCCCAGGCTCCCTGGGGCTGGGCTGCAGGGCTGGTGAGATTTCTAACTCCTCACTCCCGTCTGTTTCCTTACAACAAGACACTATAATTGATGAGACAGCAGTGCATCTCTCTGTCTCTCTGTCTCTGTCTCTGTCTCTGTCTCTGTCTCTCTCTCTCTCTCTCTCTCTCTCTCTCTCTCTCTCTCAAGGATCTGACGAAAATGGGAAAACAATCCCCAGCCTGTGCAGACAGGTTTCCTGCAGGGCTATGTGGTCTCTTTTTCAGGATGCAAAGTTTTTCCTGGATAAAATCTCAGAACAAGGGCTTCCCTGTGTTTTAATTATGCAAGGGAATACCTCTTGGTGTTGGAGATATACTTCTCCTGACAGAAGCAGACACGTTCTCAAGTAAGTTATTCCTTTTGGTCATTATCATCATTTAGAGGCCTGGGGTGGTGAGGGAGATCAGGAGAATTAGTGACGGTGCTTATCACTGTCACATGGCTCCTGGTGACCCTAAGATGCTGGGAGTCTGGAGGACGCTGCTGGAGATAGTGGGGGAGCGCCAAATGAATTTTGAAAAAGCTCCTTGGAGCAGGCTTTCTGAAACGTGAGTGTGCATAGGAGCCCCCTTTTAAGAACGCAGATTCTGTTCAGGGTGTCTGGGATGGAGCCTTGATAAGATGCTGATGCCGCTCGTCTGGGGACCATGCACAGAGAAGGAGACTGAGATGGGACCCCCGCTGCCTGAGCAGAGAGGAGCTGCTCTCGTGTAACGTGTCATTAGTGCTCATTAAAATACACGCAGGGATCACGGCCTCCAAGGCTCTGAGAGCTATTCCATGTCACTTGATACGGAACATAAATGAACCGGCTCTCAAGCCCTTTAGTAAAGAGGAAGATACTTGAAAATTTATTCCTGGGATTCCAAGCCATTAAGAAACTGATGTCATTTTTTGTTGTTGTTCTTAGCAAAATTGTGGCTTTTGAGCTAGAAGAATGCCTAGGCTGAAGGACTGGGCAGGAAAGTTGGGGAATAATCAAAGACAATTCCAGTTGGCAGACTTATTTCGTGAATAAAATCTTAATGCTTCACAATGAGGAAAAGGGGAACCATCCAGAACTAAGTGCCTCCTATGGAAACAGGTCCTACTTCAGAAGTGTTGAACATTCAGTCCCTCCCCCTCACACTGACCAATCAAATCTGTCTTGTAAAATCTCGCGAGAAGGTGGGCTAGCTATTATATAGGTGGGCAGACTTACTGGTTGTTTTAAAAGATTCTTAAAAGCCTTGGACCGAGGTTCCATTTTCATTGTCTAGAAGCAGGCCATGGGGAGGGGGCAGAGCATTCTACCCTGCCGGTTGTATAAATTTGTGTAAGGACTCCTTCTCAGGTATTATAACCCATTTACAGGAACACCACCCTTGAAAAAGGATGAGACTCAAGGACTTCTAGGACTGGCTCAGTCTCAAAGTCAATCAGGACCCCTGCAGATGACTTTCTGGCCACCGCCATCGCCCACCATCCTGAGTCCCACTACCTTCCATGACATAACCTGGGGAGCTACACAAGCTGTAGACATGGCCAAGGGGATTGTTAAGGGCCACAGTAGGTTTCTGAAAGGCGGTGAGATCATCCTTGGGTTGTCTGCTGGCCAACAAGATGATGGATCAGCATTGTCCTTCAGGTGGCAGACACTGATCTTGGACACCTTGCAGAGATGAGACGTTTCGCTGATTCCCATCCTTATTGCCCTTGGAATTTTTGCAGGATGACCATCTCTTTCTGGTTTGTCTGGGACTTTGCTGGTTTCAATGGTGAAAGTTACAGGCCCCAGGAAAACCCCCAGTCCCTGGCAAACCAGGATGGCTGGTCCCTTTTCAGACTAAGGAGGTCTGGGTGGTGAAGAACTTATGTGGGAAGATATGAAAGGAACAAAAAGCTGAAGGAAACTGGAAGGGAGAAATTTCCTGGACCGTAACAGTAACTTAGGAGTTGGGATTCATTCATAAGGATATCAAAGAAAAAAGGTGTTTGGAGGAAGAGCTTGAGGGTTAAGAATAACTAGGAAGCTTTTCCTATAACTGGCTGACTTGCAGCTGGGAGGTGTTTTCATAATGACCTCCTGACTTGCCTCTAGCATCACTGAAATTTCAAAGATGGAGACAAAGGGAGAGATAGCCCCTTGTGCTTGTGTAGTAGACAAGAGCTTGACCATCAATTCCAATACTCTTCTGAAGATGAGGCCAATAGGGAAATTGTGTGAGAAGCACCAGGGGATTAAAAAGAGCTAGTACTCTTACTGAAACTACTTACTCAGGATACCAATATTAGGATTCATTTTCTGAAACCAAAGGTGCCAAAAAGAACCAAATTCCAAACTGTAAACTAATATTAAATTTGATATTTTTTTTAAAAAGAGAGAAAATTTTGATGGAAGTCCACATTGGACCAGTCACTCATGTTGAACCCTTAAAAATAATCAGGTACTAAAATCCTAAGAACACCAAACGTTAATAAAGAGATAACAAGCCTGGATTTTTGGACTCTGTCTTTGGCATCCACTTTAACCAAGCAGGATTAATTCATAACCTAGGAGCTCTGTGAGCTCATGTTTATTTATAACATTCAATATTCCCATAAGGGCAAATGTTCCAAATGGAAGCCTGCATTTTGATAATGCCCGTTTCTTCATTAAGATTTCATCATCCACCTACATTAAAAAGCCTCTCCCTACACTTTGTTGCTTTTGCTTTCACCTTGTTTATTCCTGCGTTATTTGCTTAATCTTGAGATCCTGGCTTCCCAGGCACTCTCAGATTTGAAACTAGCAAAGTTTGTGCATTAGCGTGTCCCAGACATGCATGATTTATGAATGGCAGGTTTCTTGGCACAACTTAATGGTATAAGAGAGACTTTGTTTTAAACATTAAAGTGAAAGTCAAGAAGTGGCAACAATGGGTGGGATATTAAAACATAGGGCGTCTAAAGAAGTTTGGGTCAAGAGTTAACCAGGTCTTACTTGGTCTATTCCTTAATCTATGGACTGACACTCTGACCATTTTAATAGGTTATAAGGACCCCTGACTTATGACCAACTAAAAAAGTACTTTAAATTGTTATTATGAAAACTTGCCCAACCAAACTCTCACTCTGTAAAAAAAAAAAAAAAAAAAATTAATTGCTAACATTTATATCAGTGGAGAAAACAACCTCTTTGACCAGTCCAAAATAAATCTGTCTTCCCTTTTTTTAGGCACCCTCATCATATTCAAGCTCTTTCTCCATCATAATAGTTCTTCCTCTGACAGTCTTTCGTAAATCAGTCTATCAGTCAGTGTTACCAAATCTTTTAAAGAAAAGTTAAAACCTTCGTGATATCAAGAGAACTACTCTTCCTGAGTAGAGTCCAACTCTTATTATATGCCCATGATTACATAAGATAAGAGCTCTATATATGTCTATTTTTCTCATTACAAAATATGACCTCAAATAACATAACTTTTGTTTAATAATTATAACTAAAATATACTTAGTAAGAAAAATAATAAGTTAATTATTCCAAATGATACCTTGTATTTGAAATGTTCCAAACACTTCACACACAAACAAGCAATGTCTAACCTTTCTTTGCAGATGGCTAAAGTGAAGAACTCATGAGATTATAATTCAGGTCCTCAAATAACATCACAATCACTTTACACCTAAGTTTTTGATGTGTCATGCAATGATTGCTCATAAATGCTTCCAGAAGACCTGAAAGGTTTCAAGTCAATATTAAGACATGAGGACTGATAAAGCCCATGGCTTGAGCAAACTCAGGATTCACAGACACCTTGAAAACTTTGCTTCCTACATAAGCCCTTCATAGCCTTTATGGTGGAAGCAGCTCTGAACTACATTCAACATTCAGGGCACTTGTCCACTTCAGAGAGCACAGGCCAGTGGATGGAGCCCTACATGACACAGAGACACAGTGGGTTACCTTGTAGAGTTTGCAGTGGCAGAGTCATAATGCCTCCGGCTGCAGCTGCTGCTACCAGCCCTTGGATGTTGGTGAGGTTCGCAGTGGGCAGTGTGAGGACCAGCCCTTGCTGCCCTCCTAGCTGTCCGGCCATGCTGAAGGGGATGAGGACAGGCTGGCTGAGAGCCGGCGTGCCTCCCGGCCTCACACCGGTGACAGCAGAGGCTAACTGCTGGGCTGTCAGAAGTGGCTGCAAGGAAACACAAAATCCCAGCTCACTTTCCAGTGGAACCAAGACATGGGTTGTTAGAGCATTCTTCTTCTACTTAAGCTGGGTCAGAAAGTTCCTGAACAAGTAGCAAAGAGACATGTTCTATTCCAGAAAAAAAAGCTTGACTTCTAGGAAAAAACTTGAAATTGTATTTCGTTAATCTTTTTGGAAAATTTCATTTGGTTTGGAAAGCTCAAATACCTTTCAAAGTAATACCCTACACATATATTATTCTTCCATGGATTTTCACTTGATCCTATTCTTATATATTTGAAACTCTCTGCTAATTTATTCTGTTTTTCCAAAAAGAACTCATTGGAATCAGTGGAATTTATTGGTTCAAACAAGCAATGAAATACTATTTTCATCTATTAAATTAGCAAAAATAATGCAAAAGACTTATGCAACGCTGGTAAGTCTGTAGTGACACCATTATATGGATTTAGGACAGGCGGACTGGCATAAACCTTTTGGAAAGCAGAGTCCGTATCAAGGGCTACAGAAATATTCATCCCCTTTTGACTTAGAATATACTCCTGGGGTATGCTTCTGAAGACACAATTTAAAAAATATATATAAATGAATGAAAATATGCATTACATTTTAAAATACATAAATGTTGAAAAAGTTTGTTATATTAATAGTACTAAACTTGGTAAGATATTATGTAGTCTTTAAAATGGATCATTCTGATACCTCTAGAAAAATAGAAAATGTTTATGAGAATATATAAAATTAACTGGATAATAATTAAGCAAGTGATGATGATCAAATCATTATTAAATGGTAAAATTATATATGTATAATGAAAAGATCTAAAAAGGAATATAAAAAAACAGAAATATTTGATGTGGATAAATTTGAAAAGCTTTAAACAATGTCTTTTGTTATTACACTAACAATCTTTGCCCTGTTAAAATGACATTAAAAACACATGTTTACATCCACTATCCAGTAGCCATTGTTTGATATGGAAAGGCAGCCACATAGGTGTGCACTTCTGGGCACTAGATGTATCTGAGCTCAGATGTGAGCTCAGGTGGGGGTCTTCAGGATGATGTAGGAAGGATTCCTTGTCCAACCAGGCCAGATGACTGAAAGGGTCACTGATCTTAGCATCCTTCATCCGGGACTTTCACTGCACCCCTGCAGGAGCCGTTTAAGATCTAATTCCATGCCCATTTTTCTTCTAGAGGAGCTGATAAAAAACTCATTGGGGAGTTTCAACTTTTTTGTTTTTAACGCAGAATGATTCTATAAAGTAAAAGGTAACTCAGTGTAGGTATAGTACAAAGCCCAATATTTAATAGCCAGGCACTATTTTAATGTGTATGAACTCCAATGTCCTATCAATGACATACTGAGTTAGTTACTTGTCCAAAGTCACATATCCAGAGGGGTGGGAGGATTCCGATCCAGCCAGGCTGCTCCAGAGCCCATGTTTCACTCCCTCTCAATACACGGAACAGATTTGGAGAAGGGGGGTGGCTTTATTTGAAGAATGGGGGATGGCTGAGTCATAAGCTTCAGATTGCTGGCATCATATCACGGCCAGTAGTGATACCATGATGAAAAGGAAGGCAAATGGGCAGTCTTCAGACTGTATGCAGGCCACAGATGTGGATGGTGGGGCCTGCAGCATTTTTTTAATTGAATTCATGGGCTTACAGCAGGGCATCCACTGTCCACTTTGTCCCAGTGTCCCCTGCTTCTCACTGTCTGGGTCTGTTGTGCTATGTTTCTAACCTGGAGGCATTGGAGTTTGTCACCCCTCGTATGTTCTCACACACACACACACACACACACACACACACACACACACACACACAATGTCACGAGCATGAAATTAGAAAGGGCATGGCCTTCAGAAGCTGGTTTCTGAGATGCCCAGTCAAACTCCCTCTAAGGCTCCATAAGAGATCAGGCATCAACCCAAGCTTTCTGTCTGGAGCACAGAGGCATTCGTGCTCTGAGATGGACTTTGGAATCTGAGGCCACAGGGAGACTTGGCGGGGGCTGGAACAACAAAGTCAAGACCAACTCAAGCTCTAAACTTGGGTTTTCAAGCCTGCAACTGATGGGCCCTGAAGTGCTGAAAGTGATTAATTTCCTGGAATCACAATGACAACCAAAGAGAGAGAAAGGCTCAAGGATCAGCTTCTTTTTCTATAAAAGTGGGTGAACTCTGAGAACTTCACACTAAATGACAGAGGTTTAAAAAAAATAAAAATAAAAGGCCCAGCCTTTTACAATTGTGTTGTACATCTCCATATAACCACACCAGGCTGCAAAAAACAAATATTGGACTTTAAAAAATAATGAATGTATTTCTTTATTAATGCAGGAGCTATATATGATGTACAGTATTGTCAAACCCAATAAGCTGAACTTGCATTAAAATTGCATTAACTTTTTTGTATTAAATCACATCTTGTATTTCAAAAACGGCTATAGTAAGGTTGAAATAACTTAATTTTCTTCACACTCCAGTCATTAAAGTTTTACTTTCCAGAAAACTGCATGATAACCAAAAGCACAATTATAGTGGGTTTTAAGAAGAAAAAATGTTTCCAAATTATTAAAATCAACATTCCCTTTAAAAAGAGAGAAGAGGGGGCTTCCCTGGTGGCGCAGTGGTTGAGAGTCCGCCTGCCGATGCGGGGGACACGGGTTCGTGCCCCAGTCCGGGAAGATCCCACATGTTGTGGAGCGGCTGGGCCCGTGAGCCATGGCTGCTGAGCCTGCGCGTCCGGAGCCTGTGCTCCGCAATGGGAGAGGCCACAGCAATGAGAGGCCCGTGTACCGCAAAAAATAAATAAATAAATAAAAAGAGAGAAGAGTTCTGCTAACATTTTTTTTCTTGATGGTATTTAATAAATAATGTAGCCATATAGTTTCCCATACAAAAATTTATCACCGTCTTTGCTCTGTTGGAGTTAATTGGTTTTAACTCATTATTATTTATTTGGTTATTTATATGGTTAAACCATCCTACATGCAGCAGTTGAGAGATACTGACCTGTGGCCCAACCGGGAACGGGAGGTGGGTCTGACTGGCCTGCTGTTGTTCAGGGGTGCCTGGGTCTGACAGCGCCGGGTTTCCTCTGGCCCCTGGAATTCAGAAGAGAAACGCACCCTTAACATAAGATCCAGAACGGGAACTGCCCATGACCCCATTTTCCTGTGATGTCACATAGCATTAAGGCACAGATGATATGCCAGAGTGCTTTACCAATAGCCCCAGTGCTCAAATCACTTGTCAACTGCATACATTATGCTAACGGACGTTCGGGAGGGACCACGTCATTCTAGGAGGGAGAAGGCTGTGACAGCAGAAAAAGCGACACCATCATCAGTCGCACTAATAGGCTTGCATTATACATCAGTTTGCAGGGGGTGTGCCAACACGGCCCCGGTGTGGGAAAATGCATCCTTTATGCATAGGCGGGCAACAGCTAACCTAATTTCCCAAAGCCAGAGAGAGCGTGATCTCAGACACGACCAAGCACATCTATATTATCCCTTAATATGGCTTCGTACCCTTAAGCCCTTTTTCCATACACACTTCAGGTACTGAATCTTATGGATGAGTTTTCCTAAAAACAAAGCCTTTTTCTTTTCTTTTTTTTTTAAATTGAAGTATAGCTGATTTACATTGTCATGTTAGTTTCAGGTGTACAGCACAATGATTCTGTTATACATACATATATATATATATATACACACATTCTTTTTCAGATTTTTTTTCCTTATAGGTTATTACAAAATACTGAGTAAAGTTCCCTGTGCTCTATGGTAGGTCCTTGTTGGTGGCTCCTTATGTCCTAAAAAACACATGCATCTCCCTAAGCAAATTTCCTGGGTGCTAACTTACCCCCACACTACCCCCAGGGATCCCCCCTGTGGTGAGCATAGACAATAATGTACTTCCTTTGCTAGAATCCTGTTGGATGCGAAAGCGTGAAAAATGAAATTCCACCAAAACAGCAGACCTTTCAAACTTTCTTAAACATTATTGTTTCTCTGTGTGTGCTCATGTGCTTTGTTTCAGGACAAACCATAGAAGGTGATACAGTGGCAGTAACAATAAATATATAAATAAGTAAGAAGCAAACAAAGCTAGCAGCCATCTTTGAGGGGTCTTAGTTGGTAGCTTTTGTTTTCTTGGTGATTGAAATCCAATTCCAAGCCATCCTTAACAAGATCCTCTTTCCTGATGTTTGTCCTATGAATAGCAAGTGGAAGACAATTCAAACCTTGTCTACTGGCGTGCCATGGATGACCAAGAAAAAAAAGATATGATTCTGTCACACTTATAAATTCTAAAGAAGGTATTATTAGCTCATTTAAAACAAATTATTCTATATATTCTCCAAAGGGACAGACTTATAAATAATGGAAATGTGGAGAAAAATAGTTCAGCACATTAAGCTACAAATAAAATTGACTGCTACATATTATTCAATTGACTTCTATCTCCACAGCCGCGTGTCAATCATAACAGCATTTTATAATAGGATTAAGCAATAAATGTGCAAAGCCATTATGCAGAAATCTGAAAATCTGATTAATTTGTAATATTTTTTTGTGCCGAAAGTCAAGAATGGACATTGCTTGGGGAATACTTACAAGCATTCTATTGAAATTTCTAAATTGATTTGGAACAAACTAATAAAAACACAGACTTGCTGACATTTTATAAAGTGAATTCTGTCAAAATACGTTTGGCATTTTAATGATCGCTGTCACTTAATAACAAGGGTAAGATGGGCCATCATAAGATGCCCACAATTTCCCCTTAACGTGCAGGAGACCTTTCTTCTAAATTTTTTATATTTGACTTATTTATCATGCTTGAGTAGCAGGGCATTTTAAACTGGCAGGTGCATTATGCAGTGTAAATCTCTCAACTTCAGTTCTTACAGACCCAAGTGCTATTTTGCCTTAGAATTCTCAGAAGAGTTTTACTTTTATAGAGCTAACCAGGTCCCAAAGTGATCTTTTGGTCAATTAACGTAAATTCTCAAATGGTTAAAAATCTGCTTTGGTTTAGTTTATGAAAATGTTTTTTAAAAATTGGTTTGTTCTTTATGCTTGCCAGACATGGATTTTTATGTCTGACTGTGAAAAACTCTGACAATGCACAGAGAAAGAAAAATCTTTTTACACAATTAAAAAACACATATCTTAATCAAAAATTTTTCTCTACTATGCCAGGCCCTTCTGTCCCATACTGCTTTCATGCATACTAGGCTCACTTTTTGATTCTGTTCCTAATGACACATCATGGTAATGTTTGGGATCTGTCCCATCCAGGCACTGTGTCAACAAGATTGTGTCTTTGTTACCTGTAACTTGACACAGATTACATTTGCTTACATTTTATTCTCTGTTGCTGGAGGCTCTCACCAGTGCACAGCAGCTTGTTTTGAGGCTGGTTATTCTCAAAAATCATGTTCAGTGCAGTCCAGGGCAATTCCACACAATTTCGTGTGTAAAATGAAGTCTTTCACAGGCTCTAGAGGAGATTATGTATGCTCTCCTGCCTGGATCAAAAAGTAATGTTTCTTCTTAATGCACATCTCCATTTTCCCCAAACACATGTATCACACTTAACCTTGTAAGACCATAAACTAATCTGTCTGGGTCATAAGGCGGCTCCCAAATCAGGGGCCTTCTCAGAGCCAGAAGGGGGATCCAGTAATCAGAATGAATAAATGACGTTGGCTAAGAGTTTCAGAGAACTCTGAAGCAGCGCTCAGCCGTAAGTTAGCAGAGAATTTGAGGTTAGGTACAGGCACAGATACGAAAATGTGAACTTAAGTGGGTTGGGCAGGTTCCTCCTGATCAGGGTCCTAGGAAATATGCTAGGAGATCAATGAGATCAAGGAAGCCCAGAAAGCTCTCTGTGGCCTGTTCTGAATTTAAGAGTCTAGGCTTTTCAGGCAGCAACTGTGAGCTCCTGTGTTCACTGGTTTACTGCTTTATGCCCAGCTCTTAATGTAGGCATCATTCACACTGATTGAATATTCACTCAATGGAAATAGAGGTTGGGCTTTTAATTGAGGGCTGGTATAATTCCTTTAAAATAGGTATGGGCATCCACTTCACTAGTTACTCTTATTTAGCATAAACTTTGGAAATTATCTCTAAATTATTAGCTTCTTAGCAAATTCGACTGTAATTCTGATTTTTTGTTTTGTTTTTTAAATTTTTATTGGAGTATAGTTGATTTACTCCAATGTTGTGTTAGTTTCAGGTGTACAGCAAAGTGAATCAGTTATACATATATCCACTCTTTTTTAGATTCTTTTCCCATATAAGTCATTACAGAGTACCGAGTTCCCTGTGCTATATACCAGGTCCTTATTAGTTATCTATTCCAATTTAGATATTAAAAGCAGTTTGGTGTACAGGTTAAAAGCAGGCACTCTTAAATTTGAAACTTTCCTTGCATTGAGATTTAGCCCTGCCCCTTAACTAGTTGGGTGAACTTGGGCTGGTTTTCCAGTTTACTTATATATATACTAGCTTCCTCTTGTAAAAACCCGGGAAAATAACTGTATGTCATTCATAGGGTTGCTATGGTGAGGATTAAATGAGCACATATATTTGTAAATGTCTTGGAACAGTGCATGCTTGTCACAAAAGTGCTCTTTCTCTTGACTATCATTAGTTAAAAAGATTTAATTTATATTTAATACAATATTTAGCATTATTTAATTTGCCCATCATATTTACCTGCCCCAAGTAACTCAACACAAACGCCCATGCCTATGTGTGTTGTCCGTGTTTCCTCACACACCACTCTGTGTGCTCTGTACCATTTAATAAATGTTTGGATCTGAACTAAATGGTCAGGTCTTTAAAGAGCCTATGAAGTGAGATGTGCACGGATAATCCTTCCTTTAGTCCCTGGTAGCATGACCAGGTAATATGGCACAAAGATACTGGCAATTTGCTCCCAAATTCTCACCCAGACCATAGCTTAGACCAGCAGCTCTTACCCAGGCCTATGAATCAGAATGGTCTGTGGAGCTTCCTGAACACACAGAGGTTCACATCCCTCATGAGGCTACTTTCAGAGCATCCAGAGGGTGGCTCATGTGTACGTTTTATAAAACTCCACTGGTGATAGAAGACCATGGGGAGAAAACAGTGGCTTACATGCTGCTCAGGCAAGTATGAATCTCCTCCGCACTGAGGATGCCATGTACAATTAGTTTTACGACAGCAGATGGGTCATCAGCCAGCATTACTCCCTTGGCCCTCCAAGCTCCTCTACCTGGAGCATTCTTCCATCATAATCCTGGTGGCCTTCTAGTTTAGCAATCTATGTCAGATGCATCTATTTTGTAATGTTCACAGGTACTTCAAGGAGTAAAAACTGATTTTAAAAGGGATCGTAAGGACTTCCCTGGCGGCCCAGTGGTTAAGACTCTGAGCTTCCACTGCAGGGGGCTCATGTTCAATCCCTTGTCGGGGAAGTTCCAAATGCTGCTTGATGCAGCCAAAAATAAATAAATAAAAGGAATCATTTAAAAATTTAAAATAGCTACATTATATTTATTTCTTTTCTCGCTTTAACAGTAGCAATTAATGAATGTTGTTGGCTGAAAAGCAAATGTATTAATCTTCTATAACGTTTAGTTTTGGATCTTCATTCAGTTTTTTTCCATTATCAAAATGTATTAATGGGTTTTAATTTTTTTAAATAAATTTATTTATTTGTTTATTTATTTTTGGCTGTGTTGGGTCTTCGTTGCTGCGTGTGGGCTTTCTCTAGCTGTGGCGAGCAGGGGCTACTCTTCGTTGCGGTGCGTGGGCTTCAGGAGTTGTGGCACGTGGGCTCAGTAGTTGTGGCTCGCGGGCTCTAGAGTGCAGGCTCAGTAGTTGTGGTGCATGGGCTTAGTTGCTCCACAGCATGTGGGATCTTCCCGGACCAGGGCTCGAACCCGTGTCCCCTGCATTGGCAGGTGGATTCTTAACCACTGCGTCACCAGGGAAGCCCTGGGCTTTAATTTTTGAGTGCTTAATTTAAAAGTAAATAATAAGGTGACCAAGAAATTAAAATAAATAAAATAAAGTAGTTATATAATAGAAGTCACTTCTGTAAACACAGGGACCCCTGATAGAAGTCTGCTAAGGAAAGGATAAGTCATAAATGTTGGAGACACTGAAAGACTGATTAGGAGTTCGGGTGGTACACTGCAATGAAACTTAATTTTAATTGTTAAAATGCCTGCTTGTCAGAGCATTGGTTCATTCGACACCATCTTTCCAGTGTTGATCTTATATGCAAAATCTGCAAATCTGCTGGCAGCTCTCTCTGCTCTGGAGAGCCTGAACTATCTAGGTAGCCGGCGTGGGGGCAGTGATACCCTAGGCCCCTGCTCCTCTCTTTAGTAACTTCCTGACTGGGGGAGCCTCTGAAGTTTCACCCTGCCCCCCACCAAGTCAAGGTCAGAGTTCCTGAATGACCATCACTGCATTCCTCATAGTAAGTTAGTTTTCTTTTGCAAATTAAAACAATTTTCTTTTTGTATAAGAGTTTTGGATTAACTGAGGCAAACAAGACTCAGTACCTCTTAGCAACTCTAAGAGTGAAACAGATGTGCACTCCAGGATAGAGTTTTAAATGTGACCCCCTCCACCATTACCCCTTGCCCACACCTGTCTTTTTGGAGTTGACTCTTCCAAATAAGTCATTTTAAGAAACAAATAGAACATTTTTAATCCTGAGAGGGCATACTCCTTTCTGGATCCTTACCCCATTGCCTTTGCAAAGAGGATATAAGGGCTGGGGCAGATTGAGGAGAAAGCAGACTTGCACATATGAATGGCTCATCGGAATACACCAATTCCACTTTCAGTTGGCCATCCTCCAATATTCAGTGCACGAGATTCCTTCATTAACGACCAATGCATTTTTAACAAATCGATTCTTCAGAGGGAGAGTTTGGGTTTCTGTCCACTATGCATTAGCACAAACGATCACAAGAAGGTCACAGGGATCCCTCAGCTTTTTCTGGTCTTTCCTACCCACTGTTTGCTGTTTTCACTGGGGAGGGAGGTGAGGCAGAGGTTGCTTATTATAAGATGGACAGTTGAATGCATTATTATTTCATGTTGGGCATGTGAACCCAGCTAAGTGGGGCAGAAGACCCCTCTAAATTAAACTTCCCTTTCTTTCAATTTCTTCAAGATTACTAAATGCCAAGGAGGGAGTGGAGGTGTCCATAAAAATCTTTTCAAAGTCATTGCCACTGTCTGCCATTTTTTATTGCCCGTTGAGATTTTTTATGATACTGGCCACACATGTATTTATGTCCAGAACACTATACAGACCCCTGGTGGAACTGGAGACTCTAAAGAGATAAGCCACACTTGAAAATTAAACATTCATTAATTAACTTAGGGTTTGTGCATTTTTGCAAGTTCTGTTGTCAAGTACTTGTAACCTCACCCGTTGAGGCCTATAGAACAGTAAATGTCTGATGACATTAATGGGAAGAATGGATTCCTTTATTCTTCTAGCAGGTGACTTATCTGGCCTTTGATGGAGGGAAATCCAGTTATCTTTGAGTGAGGGGTCTAGGTCCTCAGTGGTTTTATTTTATTTTTTCTTCGGTGGTTTTAAATGCTGATCTTTATTTAAAGGCTGTACATAAGCATTAAAAGTCAAAGGGAGATTCGAGATATCTAGATAAAGCAGAACAAGAAACCCCCAAAATCCCTTATTTGGACTTGATTATCTGAAGGTGTTTTTGTAATAGCTACCAAAATTATTCAGTATTTGCTTCAGTCCTCTATGTAGACTTAGTCTATGTGTGCTCTGGAAACCTTTAAAGACTTTTTTTCTCTCAAAATTTCCTATATCTCCCTTCAGTCTTCCTCCAACAAGTTTTTATCATTTGTTTTCACATCCATCTCATAAAAGCAGAGCTGAACTCCTGAGATATCCAGGCCAATAAAGTTCTCAATTTCTGTAAATGCTTCCTCTCAGAAAAGAGATGAAAAAAGCGACAGTCATCAAATATACTTAAGCAAAATTCCACGACACACTGTTGGCATGTGGAGAGCTTTGGGGTACACATCAATGCTTGAGCACTGATGTGTCTACAAGAGTATAAATTCTTTCAGGGCAAAGATTCTTTCTCACTCACCTTTGTATCTCCTGCAGGTCAGCTCTGGGCCTTGGCATGTGTGTATGTATGCATATATGTGTGTACGTATATATTATGTATGTACGCTGTTGTTTAGGTAAGTTGTTCTTAAAATGTTGGAGATGTGCATCAGAGTGTGCTGAAACAATTTAGAAACAGATTTTAAACCACCTGAAAATGATGTCTCATTTTTAAAATGCCCTTCTTGATCTAAGAAGCTTTGCTAATTTCAATACACTTCTCCCAGGAAATGGACACTTCCTCTGACAAGGTCATTGCTAGGGGCCACATTCAACACTGCACTGCATCCAGGGATGAAGTCCTTGCTGTCAACCTACTGATAGGACCCTGCTACGGGCCCCCTGGACACAAAGGTCGTGTAGACCCTGTGTTTTTATGCCCATGCAGGGAGCTTGATTCTACGCTTCATCTATGCTCAAATTTACATGAGGGCTGGCTACATAATTTATGGGGCTCAGTGCCAAATGCAAGTCCAAGTCCCTAACCTGGGGCTGGGAAGTCAATATCCCCCTTCCCCAGGGCTGCTGCCTTAATCCCCGGCAGATGGGTGGACTCAAGGGATTGCAGCCTCCTTGCTGGGCTGGGCTGGACACCTGGTTGGGATGAGTTGCATGCTGATCCTATGACTCTCTCTGCACCTGAGTCTAGAACAGAGAAGGGCAGAAGGGAGAAGGTGACAGCTACACTCCAGCTTCTGGGGGTTCTGGGGCACCCAGGGCAGAGAGCAGGTGGCTGAGAATTGCCCTGTCCTGAGAGGTAGGGAGGTAGTGGCTGGACCGCCAGAGGCTCCAAGCCTCCCTGCCTCTGACCCCACACTCTTGTCGTCCCATTGGACTTGACCCACAAAACACAATTTCAAAGATAAATTATTAAGAATCTCAAGATGGTGACCTCAGAGCCTTAAACTCCAAACGTGGGACCCTGCTGGGTGGCGAGCCCTGTGTGCCTGCAGTGGTTGATGGCCCATGAAGCAGGCCCTGCCCAAGGGACCTTCTCATCAAGGGTCCTCAAGTTTTAAAAATTGCACGTAAACCTACAACTCTTTGAGAGCCATCTTCCAAATCAGTGTAAATTCTCATAAGAGTGTTTACGTCTATAGACGAATTTAGACATGGCTTGTTTTCCCCAACAAGAAACTAAACTTACAAATCATCATGTTATTATCAGTGACCACATTTGCTGGAAAAGTAAGATAAAATTTTGTTTTGTTTTCTATCCATTCTCAGTTACCTGTCCCTAAAATGGGGAGACAAGGCATGAATTCCTTAAAAGAAAAATCATAGAAAAGATGTCTTTTCTTTCAGTTTTAAACCTATTTTACTAACAATGTTACACTTTCACTAACAATAAACACAGATTTTTTTTCCCTCCTGACCAGCTGCCAAGTTTGACAACAAGGGGATGAGATCAAGACACTCTCAGGTGGAATAACTGGCCTAGTTTTAAGGTCCTCTCAATTTACCTACCCATGGTAAAACATGCAAGAATTCCTGAGAACTGACTTTAAATATGCTTGAAAAATGGTCAAAGCTGATAACTAATCTGCTTTAAAATTGTGTGTGTGTGTGTGTGTGTGTGTGTGTGTGTTGGGGTAGGAGGATGAGGCGGAAGGGAAGGGAACTAGTCCATTTTTTCTTACCTTCGTTATAGTAACAGGGGTGACAAGCTGTAGGGTAGAGGTCACTGTGATTCTTTTTGCAATAGCCCAGCCTCCAGCCTCTTATAGCAACACTTGAGTTTGTATCTAATATCTGCAAGGCTCCCTTTGAGGCCCCCCAGACCTACAGAGCTGCACCATCAAAAGTCTCATTATGAGTTTTTAAACTGTTTTCAGTTTATTGAGGTTCTTAGCTGAGCAGCCCCCAATGCAGGCAGACCCCAGAGACTCTGTGGGTCCAGTTCCAGACCACCACAACAAAGCAAATAAAGTGAGTCACAAAAATTTTTTGGTTTCCCAGTACTTATAAAAGTTATGTTTACACTATACTGTAGTCTATTAAGTGTGCAATAGCATTACGTCTAAAAAAGTGTACACACCGTAATTTAAAAATAATTCTAAGAAATGCTAACCATCATCTGATAACACAGGGTAGCCACAAACCTTCAATTGTAAAAGAAAAAAAAAATGCAGTAACTGTGAATCATGTTAAAATGAAGCACAATAAAGCAAGGTGAGCCTGCAGATATCTGGACCCCAAACCTGAGAAGGAGGTGAGGGTGAAATAGAGAGCGCTGCATCGTGGTTACATGGGCTCAAATTCCTGGCTTAGACTGAAGTCAGCTGGAAACCACAGTGATGTATGTTTCCCCTCTTCTCCAAGACCTACATGGCTTCAAAAGGTCTGAACTCTGCACAACCTTTCAGCAGCAAGGAGGCTGCTGATCTGACGTTCAGAATATGATTTAACCATGAGCCACAACGGAAGAAATCATTATTTCAATTGGAAATGATGGCCTCTGGGTGCAGTCGCTTCTGATAACATACGCAGTACAAGATCTCGGAGACCCTCAATGCAGAAAGCGTGTGGCCCTCGATCCGCGGTGACTGTGAAGAGCAGGTGATTAGATCATCACAGACTGTTGACTTCCCCAGACTTTGAGACTTCACAGGGCAGTCCAGTTAAAGAAGACCGTTAATGATCATGCGAATAGAAAGATCTCGGCATTTCATTTTGCCAAGTAAAAACATTTTTTTAAACTGCCATGCTCTCTCACGATCCTACAACAAAGGTATTTTAAAGCCTTTCTCCCATACCAAAGAATGTGTTCTCTGTTTAAAGGAAAATCCTTTAAATTGAAGCAATTCAGACTAATGAAAAACTCATTGCATCAGACTTTTTTTTTCTCCTTCTCCCTTTGCCCAGTGTCTGCTTTTTTTTTTCTCCTTCTCCCTTTGCCCAGTGTCTGCAGAGGGACACTGGTCTGTCACAGAGCATTCAGGAGCTTCTGGTCAACCTGGTAGGATTTGAGGAATCACAGCAGCCCTCTCCTTCCACTCCTCCAGGCATAAGAAATATCTGACCAAACACTCCTAAAATGTTTCTTCTTTTGAATAAATAATTCCTCTTTTGCCTAACCTTTTGTAGAGTCATCAGTATAATTTTCTTTATATATAAAGTTTTATGTGCCAAGTAATACATTAATTACTTTGCATATATTATCAACCCTTACAATAACCCTGTAAGGTGTTTATGATTATTATGTCCATTTATACAGGATACTAAGCTTTATTATTCACATACCTAGTTAGTGACAGAGGTGACTATATCCCAGGCTATCCAATTGATGGAAGGCCCACATCTGCATCAGCTAGACTGCTCCACTGCTCAAATATTTTATAAGCATTCACCAAATGCTTACTATGGGCCAGACACTTTGCTTAGTATTTTGTCTACATTTTCTCCTTGTATTTGTCTCCTTAGTATTTTGTCTACATTTGGATAAATCTCCAAAGAAGCCCTGTGTTATCAGGATTATCATTCTCCTTTTACAGCTGTGGAAACTGATGTTTTAAACGGCTTAAACAACTCACCGACAGTCACACAGTTAATGAACAACAGCACTGGGATTTGAACCAAATTCCACCCAACTCCAACACTTGCACTACCCTAGGTATCAAATGAAATGTTCCAGGGAGACAGAACACAATAAATCCCACACCATGACAGAAATTGTATTTTGGGGATATTTTCTTCTGTACCCAGTGAACCCTGGCTCCGGAGACCTCTAGTATTCAGGTCTGGGAGGTGGGTGATGGAAAAAGGAAAATGGAACATGATGGGAGGAGACAGGCTTCTCCTGGGCCCCACTTTTTCCCCAGCCATATCCTGACCAGTTCCTAAGAAGTAAGCACTCCGGTCTCCTTTAAAATAATGTTCGTAATGAGCAGGATGACAGCCGTATTTCGTTTAGGGTCTCCATGTGATCTCTGGACCAGCAGCATGAGCGCCGTTTGGGACCCTGCTAGGAAGGCAGACCTGCGGGTCTCAGCCCACCTGGGTCTCAGACCCACGGAATCAAAATCTGCATTGAAAGAAAACCCCCAGGTGATTCATACTCACAGTAAAGTGTGAAAAGCACTGGTTTTGAGTTTACAACTCTTTTCCTCCCTCCCTCCCTCCCTCCCTCCGTTCCTTCCTTCCTTTCCTCCCTTGGGTGGCATTTAAAGTGTACATGCACCTAAAACGCCCAACTTTTAGCAGACATTGGCAGTGGACTGTTACATCCTTTCTCACAAAAGTCAGGCGGGGGCAGGTGAGAATGTAGGAAAAGCAAACGTTCAAGAGGCACACTCTCAATCACAGTAATAACCCTGGAGCATGTCTCACCCCGTGCAACCCGGTGGGAGGACTCCCAGGGAAGAGGTTCACAGTGGGAAGTGCTGTTCCTACATTCTTAAAGGGAAGCATATTTATCCTTTTTAAAACACAGCAAAACTGATGCCAAATGTAGCCCAATACCCTTGCTCTGTGATTTATGATGATTTTCCTGACACTTTCTCCTTCCATACCCATATCTCTGCTTTTCCATGGTGAGGGCCCATGAAGATAAGAGTCTGGCCTCTCTATTTCAGTTATTTACCCTGAGAGTGCCACATTCTTTGCAAAAGTAGCCGGAGTGCCACTTTAAAAAGGGGGAATAAAAATTTTAAACCCTTTAAAGTTGAAATAAAATTGCATTTCTACACAGATACTCTGAAAGGGTAGAATTTGCAATCACTCTTGCATGCAACTAAAGATTGGTGAAAGTGGGGTCACTTAGAACTCAGCAAAGGACAGGAAGGAAATACCCCCAGAGGAATTACATTGCGTGAAACTGTACCATCACACCTAGTGAGCAAGCCGTTACAGTAATGAAGCGTCTATGACAGCATGACAGCACAAGGTTGTGCAGGAAGAAAAGGATGCCACAAACTCACTGTGTACAAAATGCCAAGTGCTGCAAAACCTTTGGAGATGGGGTAATGAAATGCTGCATCTGTAATAAGACTAAGTAGATCTAGAATATAAAAACTCAAACTAATGACCCATCAGTAGATTGCTGGTTAGATTTCCGCACCCCCCACCCCCGCCAAGAATTGGTTATAAAAAACCAACCAGCCAAACTAGTCCAATTCATGTGTCTCTGACCATTTTTCTCTCACTTAGCCTATTTATTTCTTAGTATTACTGTAATTGAAAAAGTATCTATTGCTAAAAGATGCTATTAACTTGAGTGCATTCATAGAGTGTTCTATCACTAATAGACTTAGGTCATATTCTTTTATCCGTTTAGCAAAGCATTATTTTGTTGTCCTCTTGTTCAGAAGATTTTGTTCCACTTAAAGTCAAATAGAATGAAAGCTTCACAGAACTTGTTCAGATTGTTTTTTTATCATTATTTTAACTCCATTATATGATAGGATCGAATGCATAGCAATTTCCATTTGTTATATTAACTTACTTTTGGATCTGTGTCAGAGCTCATTATAAAAATTATGCCTACGAAACATGACTTGGACTCAGATTATAACGGTAAGGTTCTAAGTCCAAATACTTTAAAAATCTACTTCTTGAGTTTACATTTGGCTTTAGAACAGTAGTGTCCACACTGAAGTAGAAAACAGAGCCAACCGCTAACTCAATAGTGAAAAGGTGACATAGTGGAAGTAGCACTGTTCAGTCATTTAAAAATATATGCCAAATCTAGGATGCTACAGATGTAAAATTCACGAATATTTTATGTTGCACTAAGAAAGAAAACAAGTTGCTAATTAAACCATGACATGACACTGATTATAAGACACATCCCAATTTTTATCCTAAAATTTTCCCTTTAAGATGTCACATTAAATTATGAGGAGGAAAGCTGTGTATCTCAGAATGAATAAAATACTTTAGTTCTCATTGGCCTTTATATATCTATAAATTATGGCACAGAGAACAAGCAATAGCATAAACTGGAAATTTTACGTTTAAATATCCTCAAGATTTGGTGGGTCAGACTTTTATGACTGGAATATAATAAAATGCCTTATTTAGAAGAAATAGATTCAATCAACAAGGGATTGGGGAATCCCTCCGCGGCATGTGGATCCCTTCTCCGCTCCACATGCCGCGGAGCGGCTGGGCCCGTGAGCCATGGCCGCTGAGCCTGCGCGTCTGGAGCCTGTGCTCCGCAACGGGAGAGGCCACAACAGTGAGAGGCCCACGTACCGCAAAAAAAAAAAAAAAAAAAAGGGATCAGGGAAAGAAACTAACAGTTGTAGAGCATCAGTCTGGCAACAGACTAGAATATTCTACATATGTCACCTGATTTCATCTTCGTACCAGCCTCATGATATTAGAACTCAGGTCAGAAAATTTAAGTAACAGACATACATCCACAGCTGATTTTTTTTAAGGAGGAGGAGGAAGAGGAGCTGGGATTCAAACCCTCATGTGGTCAAGTTTTGGGGTCCAAGATGCACTGTAAGCAAATCTGTGGACTCCCTGCAAATCTAAGAATGTGTAGAATGAGGAGTGTTTAGATATATCTACATGCTTCAGCCAAAGACCACCATGTAGTTGAACTTGACTTATAGACTCACTGACAGGAGGGAGAATGCACACCCTGGGGAACCATGGGGCATCACAGCAAGAAGAGATGACATAGATTTGGGCTTGTGTTGAGTGACTCTGAAGAGGGTTTGAAGTGGGGCTTTGCCCTGCATTGGACCCTATCTGGAAGTCAGAGCTATGTTATGATTGAATATTCTAATAGTTCTTGTGTGAGAAGATAGGAAAGAGAGAGTGGGGTTAAAGTCATAATTGGGAAAAGAGCAATATTCACTCATATTAGCCAGGATGGGTGAATAGTTGGTCATTTTGTGGTCTGGACAATGTTCTTGTTTTGTCTGTCTTCAGACAGGCTATGGGGTGATCTTGGTTTTGTCCTGATCCATCCTGGTCAGATTGGCCTTGTCTGATTTGTCTGTGAAACTGGGTTCAGGAAGACGACACCAAGGCCTCCAGTGTGTGCCAGGCTGTAATATTCCGACAATACAGCCTGGAGTCAGAATGACTTGCGCTTTCATCTTTGCTTCACCTGTGCTATCTGTGTGACTCTAGATAAGTTACTCAACCTCTCTGATCTCAAGTGTCCTCAGCTGTAAAATGGAGATAGTCATGGCACCTGTATTATACTTGTGATAGGGAAACAGATTACCAAATGAAAAGAGCCCAGCATTGTGCCCGGCACAAAATAAATGCTCAACAAAGTTGGTTGTCACTATGAGTTATTACTGCTGCATTATTACAAATGACATTGACATATGATTATCCAATCACAAGTGATCTTGATAAAGAAGGAGAGAGGAAAGCATGTGACCACAGAGGATGCCCTTTAGAGGAACCTGTAAATTCCGACATGTGCACCAATATCCACGAATGAATTCAGGAAAAAAAAAATGCAGGAAGACTGGACAAGGAGAATGACGTCTGAATCAACATTGCCACATCTAAAAACTCTGAGTTCTTGCCCAGTGTTTCTAAACCGCACATTTCCCACAAGTCAAAAAAAAAACTCAGCATCTCCCCTCTCAAAAGCTCACGTTCCTCCTAACTTGCTCCAAAAGCAAATCTCTTTGCCTGGTCCCTCTGCTTCACACCCAGGGACAGCCAGACACCATATCCCACATCTTGCACTCCAGCCTTGCTGACCACTTCCCCTTCTCTGCTTCAGCTGCCCTCATTGTCACTCAGACCGTGGACACAGTCGCCATACCACCGATCTGTCCTGTCTCTCATCCATCCTACACACTGATGGCAGTGAGACCTGTAAATACTGGAGACCCCCCCCATCTTTGGCTTCTACCTCTCTGACAGAAAGCTGGGTCTGCAGATGGGGGTGGTAAGGGCTTGGGGTGGAGTAGGTGGGCAAGGTGACACCTCCATCAGGAGACCTGTCAGTGGTAAAGGCTGGCCCCAGGGAGAGATGTAAGGGAGCTGCAGAGCCTTTTGGGGAGGGGCACAGACTCTGCAGCTGGATTGCCCGTTGTCTCCACCACACACCAGAGGTGGGACCTCAAGCAAGTGGCTTAATCTTTCTCTGCTCAGTTTCATCATCTGTAAAATTGAAATAAAAATGGTACTTCCCTCATAAAGCGAGGATTAAGTACATTAATACACATAAAGTTTCTGGCACATAGTAAACACTCTATGAAGGTGAGCTTTCTTTTTTTTATTTTTTAATTTTTTGCAGTACGCCGGCATCGCACCATTGTGGTCTCTCCCGTTGCGGAGCACAGGCTCCGGACGCGGAGGCTCAGCGGCCATGGCTCACGGGCCCAGCTGCTCTGCAGCATGTGGGATCTCCCTGGACCGGGGCACGAACCCGTGTCCCCTGCATCGGCAGGCGGACTCTCAACCACTGAGCCACCAGGGAAGCCCGAGCTTTCTAATTACTATTATATTTCAAGGGAGACAGAGCCCTACGCTGGGGTCCGCACTGCTAAGTGTGTCGCCCAGTGGGGTTGTAGTCCACAGAGCGGGCAGTGCTCCAGGCAGCAGGCCTGGGAACAGTGGCCACAGCTGTTTGATCTGACAAAGATGCTGAACATTAGCCT
This sequence comes from Neophocaena asiaeorientalis asiaeorientalis, assembly GCF_003031525.2. NCBI lineage: Eukaryota > Metazoa > Chordata > Mammalia > Artiodactyla > Phocoenidae > Neophocaena > Neophocaena asiaeorientalis. Next base: position 514,565 of record NW_020173721.1, on the reverse strand, counting down.
CAAACATCGTCAGTGCCTCGAGGTCAGGGTAGAGCCCGCAGATGTGTCGGGAGAGGAACACAGAGACAGGATGGCACAGGACCCAACAGCAACCTCCCCTTGAGGTTGGCGAAGGCTCTGTGGGCAGGGGGATGACAGGCACTGCTCACAGCTTAGACCTAGGGGAGAGAGAGCTCAGGACGGAGCACATGCAGTCAAGTGTGAGCTAGGGTAGAGAAGAATGAAAGAAATTATACTTCCCAAGCGGAAGGTATGATTTTCAGGGCAACGTCTGGCAGTCATGGCTTTGGCCAAAATGGTGCAATTGATCCCTTAGAATCTATACATGGGCTGGGTCGCACCTGAATGTGAATCCAAAAAAGAACTTAGCTCCTAAGTGGATCCTAAGCACAGATGTATATATAGGTGGACTCTTAAAATAAGGACCAGATGGACAACAGCAAAAAAGGAGGTGGTGACAGCCCTTATGGGTGAGTGAACAGCAAATGATTGCTCAGAGCCCAGCCTGGATTCTGTTTGTATTTTCTATTTTATTTTATTTCATTTCATTATTTTATTTTACTATTTTATTGTTTTATTTCATTTTATTTTATATTATTTTACTTTATTGTGGTAAGAACACTTAACATGAGATCTACCCTCAACAAAATTTTAAGTACACAATAAGTTATTGTTGACTACAGGCACAAGGTAGTACCTATAGAACTTATTCATCTTGAATAACTGAAACGTTTTACCCACTGAGGAGAAAATCCCCTCCCCCATCCCCAACTCCTGGCAACCACCATCGACTCTGTTTCTATGAGTCTGACCATTTTAGATACTTTGTATAAGTGGAATCATGAAGTGTTTGCCCTTCTGTGTCTGGCTTATATCACTTAGCATAATGTCCTCCAGGTCCATCTATGTCACATATGGCAGGATTTCTTTCTTTTTGGATAGTATTCCATTGTATGTACACGCCATATCTTCTTTATGCATTCATCCCTGGATGGACATTTAGGTTGTTTCCATATCTTGGCTATTGTGGACAATGAGATATCATCTCACACCTGTTAGGATATGCATGTCTGAGTCACTCTGCTGTGCACCTGAAACTATCACAACATTGTTAAGCCGATATACTCCAATTTATAAAATAAAAAGTCATAAAAAAAAGACAACACATGTTGGCAAAGATGTAGAGAAACTGGAACCCTCATCCACCGTTGATGGGAATGTAAAATGCTGCAACTGCTATGGAAAACATTATGGAGGTTCCTCAAATTAAAAATAGAACTACCATACGATCCAGAAATCTCACTTCAGGGTATGTACCCCAAGGAAGCAAAATCAGGATCTCAAAGAGAATCTACACTCCCATGCTCACTGCAGCATTATTCACAGTAGGCAAATATGTTTGTACTTTCTTGCAGCTGCCCTTTCTTCCAGGAGCAATCAGGTCCTTGCTCCATAGGGGAGTTATTCTTGCAGGATTCTGAGTCCTAAAATCGGAGTCTGAGTTCCAAATCCAATACCAAATGTGAGCTCTAGCCACCTCATCTGAAAATTGGGATCCTACCCCTAGTCTTTGATCATCCACTCTTCACGATATTGTTAAGTTCTTGCTAGGTGGCAGGTATTTTACAAGATGCTAGGGACACATAAAAGTAGTGCTATGTCATCCTACTTCTCCTCGTTACTTAATTAATTCACTCATTCCCAACAAATATTTACTGAATAATGACCAGGTACAGTTCCTGGGCCTTTGGGGCTTATAGCCTAGCAGGGAGGCTATGCATTAAACTAATAGTTAAACAAAGAGTTGTTTCAGGAGACCCCCTGAACAAGGCTGCAGGGACCCCTGGAGGACCAGGGGCAGCCCCAGGATGTCCATCTCCATTTCCACCAGTTGCCCCATCAGGAGAAGATGTTTGGGAGTAATTGACCCTACTCTTATAAAACTTCCTTTGAGACATACCCTTCATGTTTAAAAAACAAAATCTGTAATTGCATCTTAACGGCTTGTACCATATGAACGGGAGTTTAAAGACCTGGAGCCCTTCACGCAATGGTCTCCACTGACAGCTTTTCTGTGCTGGCAGGAAGGAGGAGACTTGAGCAGCTCTATCTGGATCTGATTACCCCAGGACTATTCACTGTATATTTTAGCTGGGCTGAGACTCTTGTCCTTATTTCCCTCTTGTTCCTGGCCCCCCCTCCTTTCTTCTCCCCCAACCAATTGCAATGCTGTTCTAATGACTGCACGGATATTAGATATGTGTAGCCATCACCACTTCCTTAGGTAACAATGGATAAACATCAGCTTGAGAAATCCCAGGTCTATATTATTTATGAAGCTGCAATTCTCCTGTAAATAACCCAGTTGTTAAAATGATATGTATCTATGTAATTGAGTCTTCTGTATACAAATAAATAAGACTTTATTGCAATGTCAGAAGTTAACAGACCAGTCAATAAAATCAATAACTCACTTTTTCTTGCTTATATATCTAACTTTTCTCCACCTTTCCTATGACCTCTGTTCTGGTTACATATTACTGCTCACATGAAAGCACAGCTCTTGTGCTTCTGTTTCTTAAATTGTAGGCAAAAGGGGAGATGGCAAACAATGGGGAAAAGAAAACCATGAAACCTTCCACCCAGGTGGTGTTTCACATTTCACGTGTATTTTTTTAAGGAAATTAAAGAGGAGAGAAAAATGTCTTGTTTTATAAGTCAGGGTGCAGATATTTTTCACCTGAGTGCCCCACCAAAGGCATGAACAAATCAGGTCAACCAGAGGTGCGGTAAGCATCTCCAGGCCAGCACTGCCTTGGTTCCCTAACTGCTGTCAAAACAGCCCTGCTGGATTAGAGCTGCACCCCTTCACCACCATGGCTGAGATGGTGTCGGCATTTCCCTTTTAAATCCCCAGTGTTGAGAAGTGGGTAATTCAGCTGGAAAATTTTTCTCTGCATAATCCGTAGCATATACTATCTCTGAAGTGGGGAAGAGGTTTATTTGGAATTGGTAGGTATTTTTGAAAGCAATTTGCTTAATTGATTTGGCCGAGCTTACTAAAAGAGCTTAAAAGAACAGTTTGATATTTTTTGGTGCCTAGTTTAAAAAGCCAATTAAACAAATTGGCATTGATCCAAATTTTCCACACCTGAGGGGGGAAAGATAACCGAAATTGAGAAAAAGAAAAATTAATAGATTGAGTGCCTCTAATCTTCATGATGGTTCTACTGCTGTGCAAATAAGTCCAGGATTTAATGGTCCATTAACATGGACCAGTTTGTCCTCTCCCACGGACTAGATAGATGAAACTGTCCCTCTCTATTTTCTGTCAGAGCAGAACTGGGACTCTTGGGAAAGGAGGCCCCTGGCATTTATGAGAATTGACAGGGAATCCTGGACTTTCCATCAGGTAGGTGGAATGCTGGATTCTTAGTGGTTTGATGTTGAGAATATAGTAATGTTCATACTTCGGTTTGGAACACAAAATAATAATTCAGATTTGCATAGCATCTTTTGTATAATAATAATAAGGAATTAAATTAGGAGTTCGGGATTAACATATACACACTACTATATATAAAATAGTAACCAACAAGGACCTATAGCACAGGGAACTATACTCAATATTTTGCAATAAACTATAAGGGCAAAGAATCTGAAAAAAAGATATATATATATATATACATGTATAACTGAATCACTTTGCTGTACACCTGAAACTAGCACAACATTGTAAATCAACTACTCTTCAATAAAAGTAAGTTTTAAAAAAGGAATTATATTCATCATTGTGGATCATGAATAGTAATGGCAACTTTTAAATTCACTCTTCAGCAAATGGAAGCTGTAGGAGAAGGTAGTCTACAAGAACTCTTGGCATCACCAGGGCTAAGAAAATGTGAAAATTATTGGTCTAGAGGATACTGTCAATTACTGCTAACCCAGGTTACAGAACCCATGATTCTCCTCATTGTATTTTTCCTGGAGTAAAAACTTCCGGTTTGGATATAGTATATTTAAAGTGCGTCTGGGACTTCAGTGGAGATGCTGATACTGCCAGATGCTCAGGGAACAGGGGGCAGGTGGAGACACAGACTCAGGAACAATCAACAAACAGGTGGTATTTAAAACCATAAAGTGGATGAACTCCCAGGAAAAGTACATTGGAAGAGCAATGACTTAAAGACAGAATTCTGGGCAGCAGCAACGGTTCACAATTACAGCAGAAAAGAGGCGGCCAGGAATTAACTAAGGAGAAAACACTCAATGAGTGAGTTAAGAACTCAGAGTTCAAAACTGTCTAGTGGCCAAGGAAGGAGAGATTTTGTAGGAGGGTAGTACAATTGGCCACCCCAAATGCTTTACAGGGGTGTGTGTTGGTGGTATAGTGGTGAGCATAGCTGTCTTCCAAAGGCTTTAGAAGGACTGAGTAAGAGAATAAGAGAAAGACAGCCACTAGACTTGTTAATATGTTAACATATACCAGCTAATTAAAATATTACTGGAGGAAGAAATGTTAGTATGAGCAGTTTCATTGGAATAATGGAGACTGAGGCTGCATTTCAGTGAATGGAGGAATACACAGCAAGTGACATACCATATACTATGTGTTTAAACGTGCAGGACAGGTTAGATCAGTGATTTTCAAACTGTGGGTTGTAGTCCATTAGTGGGATGTGAAATGTTTAGTGAGTTGCAACCAGCGTTAAAAAAATATAGAGTGTAATAGAAGAGAGTAGAATAAGACTGCAATAGAGTGCTTGGCACACATTAAGGGCAAATATTATTTCAAGAAATTTTAGTTTCAGTTGCATATTATATTTCTGTGTATTCTGAGTCCCACTATGCAACAGGTTTTGTACTGTAAATTAAGGTCAAAAAGTCTGAAGTCCTCTGGATTCGAAAGCAAAAAAGCTAGTATGGAGTAAAGATTTTACCTTTCCTTTTATGCCTTTTCTCCGACTGTTCGTTGAAGCTACTGTCTCATCAGTTCCTCAGGACAGAGCCCTGGCTGAGGCAGTGCGTTCGTTATTGTGGCTCCTGTACAGGACCGCACGCGCTGGACTTAGCTGCTGCTGCCTTTGTGCCATTCCTCCATTAGTTCCCTCCTTGAAGCCAGAGCTCAGGATTTACTCTTCTGGGGACATCCCCATCACCAGCCCACCCCTCCTTGTGCTACTATTGATCCCTTTACAATGGGGCAGCACTTTTAATTTTTCAAAGAGCTTTCACACACATTTTCTCATCTGACCCTTACAACAATCCTGTGAAGCGGCTAGAGCCAGGATTATTATCCCCATTTGGAAGATGGGGGAAATGAAATACAATGCACTGAAGTGGCAGGTCCTAAGTGATCAAACACGCAGCTGGTCAATGGCAGTGGCAGGGCCAGTACTGAATCATTCCCACACCCCACCAGGTCTGCAACTGTCCAAGAGACAAGGAGTGATTCTAATTGGGGCCATGTCAATTTCCACCCTTAGTAATATTTTCTGTAAACACGGTTTTTCATCTGCTCTAGACCCCTAATACAGAAAGTGTGGTCTACAGGCCAGTACCAACCACAGAATCTCAGATCCTCCTGGACCCAGCGGATCCCAATCTATGGTTTAAGATGCCCAGGTTGTTTCTACGTGTATCAGAAATTGAGAATTACTGATGTTGGTCGTGTGTGTGTGTGTGTGTGTGTGTGTGTGTGTGCGCACGCACATGCATGCACGTGTATGTGTGGTCCCTCTGCGTCCCATGGATAATAATAAAAGAGCAAAGACTCACGTTGGATATTTCAGATGCCAGACTCTCCTCTAAATACGTCACACTAACTCTGCCAATCCCCACAACCCTAACTAGGAGAGGGGAGAGTTCCACCCTGATCTACATTTTACAAAGGGCCAAAGCAATGCCCAATCTCGTAAAAGTGACAGAATTGAGATTTAAACCCAGGCAGTGTGGCACCAACATGCGTATTCTCAATGCATTACGCCATTCCACCTCACTGATGAAAAAAGAGCACCCTTCCTGGTCTTTTTCAGGATTGTTCCATGGCACCTAAGACGACAGTCTTGATACAATAGCAGAGACTGAGGTTTTCTTCACTGATCAGTAATGCTGTAATAAAGTGGAATATAGTCATACTATCATAATGCAATTGTAACTCCACTTATCTGGAGGCAGAACCCTAGAAACTCAGGTTTCCAGAAGACCTTCAGAGCAGACCCTATAGCTCTTTAATTATGAAAAGCCAGTTTTTATTCCCCTAATAAAACTCAGCTGAGAATGCCAAGCTCTAGACACACAGTTGGTCAGTTTGCCTTGGGTACAGAAAAATGCTCCAATGGGATAGAAACATCTGAAAAAGGGCCTTTTTCTACCAGAGCCAAGAAGAGAAGGGAAATGAGCCATAGACGGAGGACACAAATGTGTGTGCACTGCCCAGAAGGACCTCTGTAGATGTCAGGCCCCTAGAAAGGAAGCGAGAGGGTTTCCTGCCAAGCAGCCCCATTGGTGAGGTCACCGCAATGAACTTGGATACTACGGTTCTGTTGGTTCCTGGGGAGGAGCTTTTTTCCTGGACAGGTGCACATCTACCAAGCTCACAAGGTTTATAGACACCAAAATGGCAACATATTAAGTTTAATTTAAAAACAATACATTCTTTCCCAGTAGGCTATGCTTCTCCATTGAGAGAGTTTCTGCATGGGTAATTTTAAAAGTATATTTAATTTTATAATTTTAATATAATTTTTACTGTATTTATAAAATATGATTTTGAAAATAAAATGTAAAAATTACTTTTTGTAATCTAACCATAGAAGATAAAACCCTATAAGCTCTTCTTACTCAATGGAGATGCATAGAAGAGAGACTCTCATAGGGGAATAAGATTCATATTAGATTCACCTATTCAGAGAAATCATTGATTTTAAAACATAGCATCAGTGAAATAACTTCTTAATAAAAATGTTATATTGAAAGTGTAATTGATTTTGAGACACTTTCTAACCTGAGAATGCTAAAAATCTTAGTAGAAGGAAAAACTAGGAATTTCATATTTGATGGTATCAGGCTATGAGAGCTTAAGCTTATGGAAAGTTACAGGACCCTTCAACCTGAGTTCTCAGGAGGTGCCGACGCTCCCCTGCAAAGAGACACATGAATTCCACGTTGCTTTGATCATCTACGCTATGGGTGAAGTACCAGTGCCTTTCCCAGAGCATGAGAACAGTGATTATCTTCTAAATAATTCATTTTCAGGGAAGACAGTGATAAGATTAAAGGAGAAGATCACAGGATACTGAAACTACTTGTTTAAGTTAGAGTAGGATTACTAGCACACTTTGTCAGCATTCCTATATGGAAGCGTTCCCCAACATTTTTGGCACCAGGGACGGGTTTCATGGAAGAAAATTTTTCCACGGTGGTGGTGGTGGGGCATGTGGGTTGGGGACCCCTGCTATATGTAACATTTGTTGAGTACTTTCTTCATGAATTCCCATCAACTCTACCCAGTAGTTACTATTATTATTCCCATTTTACAGATAGGCAAATTGAAGCATAGAAATTAAGTAATTTGCCTGAGGTTAGGTAATAAGAGACAGAGCTAGCTCAAACTCCAGATGGAATCTACCTTCTTGTCTCTGGCCTGAAACATCTCTCTACAGTTGTGTCATCCAATATGGTAGCCACTAGCTACCTGTAACTGTTGAGCTCTCTTGAAATGTAGCTAGACTGAACAGAGGTGTGCTCTAAGTATAAAATACAAATCAGATTTCTAACACTTAATATGAGAAAATACAGAAAATATCCCCTTCAATTTTTTAAATTGACTGAAGTTTTTGAAATGATAATATTTGGGGTATATTGGATTAAGTATAATATTAAAATTAATTTCCTCTGTTTCTTTTTACTTTTTTTTTTTACATCTTCATTGGAGTATAATTGCTTTACAATGGTGTGTTAATTTCTGCTTTATAACAAAGTGAATCAGTTATACATATACACATATTCCCATATCTCTTCCCTCTTGCGTCTCCCTCCCTCCCACCCTCCCTATCCCACCTCTCTAGGTGGTCACAAAGCACCAAGCTGGTCTCCCTGTGCCACGCGGCTGCTTCCCACTAGCTATCTGTTTTACGTTTGGTAGTGTATATATGTCCATGCCTCTCTCTTGCTTTGTCACAGGTTACCCTTCCCCCTCCCCATATCCTCAAGTCCATTCTCTAGTAAGTGTGTGTCTTTATTCCTGTCTTACCCCTAGGTTCTTCATTCTTTTTACTTTTTTAATGTGACTACTAGAAAATTTCAAATTATATCTGTGGCTTGCATTTGTGGCTCATATCATATTTCTATTTCTCTATAGCTTTGAAGAGACTTGAAAGAACAAGACTTTGGTAATTCTCATCTTCAATTTTCTGGAACATGGAAGGGAGTTCTGGAGCAACTGATCCTCAAGTATTATTTTCCTATGCTTCCTGGGGTCAAACGTCTTGAAAATAATAATATCCTAGTTAAGAATCACGTTCAGTACATTAAGTTCTAAAGAGTAATCCAGTACATTCCATGGAGTAAGCTGCTTATGACTATGTGAGCGAGGAATTAAACTGATGTAGAAGTTCAAATCTAACACAGTGTTTCCTGAACAACTGGTAATGGTCTGAATGTCCAACAGTAGAGAATGGTTATGTGAATTATAGACTATACTCAAGATGGAATGTTAAGTAAAATATTAACAATATTGCTTCTACAAAGGTTACAATAATACTGAAAAATGTTTTTGATCTCATGTCTAATGTCCAGTATTATCTGAAATATGTGAACACATTCGTGCAAAGAAAAAGTAGAAGACAGTACACCAAAACGTTAACAATGCCTATCTCTTGGAGAAAGTGAGGTTTGGGACCGTTTTTTCTTTTTAAAAACGAATCTCTTTACATCTTTCTGATTTTCTGATTTCTCTACAAGGAGCAAACATTTCTTTGATAAAAACGATGCTTTCGTGAAGTCAATCACCTTTACTGTTCCAGATTCTTTCTGCTTCCCTTCTCCACTCCCAATAAAAACAAACAAGCAAACAAAAAAACAACTGCAAATTAACAATCATGAAACTGTTGAGCATGAAGGAAGAACTAACACACCATTGTAAAGCAATTATACTCCAATAAAGATGTAAAAAAAATAAAAAAATAAAAAATAAAAGAAAGTTAAATATAAGAAGTCCTTCCTGTCTTTAAAAGTTTCAACACTTGAAAGTGTTAAAAGACTGAAGTCATTTTCAAAGAGAAAATTGGGCAGATGGGGCTGCTGCCTCAGACAGGGCCAAGGACAGGGTACCACCTCTTCCTTTCTAAGACTGCATGAAAAGAAACAATAATGGGTGTCCCAGGGCTAAATACTCGGAAATTTGGATTTCTCGCTGGAGTCTATTAAGGACAGCCATTAACCAATTGAAGGATTATTTTTCTTTTATAGTTGAATATCCAAGTCTCTCCTTTTCTTTCTTTCTTATTCCTTTCTTCTTTTTTTTTTTTTGGAACGAAGAACAATGCTGAAAGATAGATGCTTGCTAAAAATGTCTAAGAAAAATCTAAATCTAAATAACAGAAATCTTATAATTTTCAGACTGTTTCCCAAATTAAAATGAGCCCAAAGTCAGATATTCTGTCTTTAAATTTAACTACTAAAACATTTGACTAAGGAAACTTGTTTAATTTTTAGTTAATAATTTAATAACAACTCATAGCAATATTTTATAGGATAAAATGTATTATAAAATACATCTAAGATACATGTGAACTCCATTTCAATTCTGATTTGCTGAAAAGTCATTTAAAATGTTTAATCATTTTATGTGAATATGTAGGGTCTTGGATTAGGTGAATGAAGATTAGGAAGGTCTTAATGTATCTTCTGTTTCTATCATTCCTAGTTTATGATTAAATACATATAAGGATATTGCAACATTGAAATTGCATGGGTATGCTGTTCAAAGCCAGGATACTGGAAATTTCTAGCTCTCCTGGCTATATGAACTCATCCATAGTACACAGACCTAATTATTTTAATAAAATTATTACTACAGTCCATATACAGTATGTAGTTTGCAAAAGATTTTGGCCATCTTTTAAGTTTTATTTAATTTTTTTCCTTTACTAATCCAACTCACCAATATGCAAAGTTAAAAGTACAGTAAGAGGCAGAAATATGTAAAGCTTGAGCAAAACACATCATTAACAACCAGTAGGGATATTTTATCTTTTAACTCAATTTTATATTTACAGAATGTGACATAACATTTTATAAAAAATAATTTAATTGCAAAACAAATATTCTGTCCTGAGCATTCACTTTTATTTCATTAATTTATCCAGTTATTCAACAAATAATTGTTATACTGTGCTGGACACTGTTCTCTGTGCTATTACAGGTCAGATATCAGGTGGGTGTGGTGGAAGGTCCAGGTGTATTTGGTTACAATCTGGCCATTTGCCTAGAATAGGCCCAAGAAGAACACAGAAGTTATACTTCCACCATGAAAAGTTCTAAACATGGTATGATTTGATAGCACTTCATTCATCGCAATGGATATGTACGTACGACATGTCAACTCTACTCTGTTCAGACAGGTTTTTGTTGTTGTTGTTAGTTTGGTCATTTTTTTGGGGGGCCCTGACACTTTATGACCATGTCTCAGCTCATGCATATGCTTCATAAGCCTAACAATTCTCCCCTCAAAGCATTCTCAAAGCAGCATGGCTTTTAAAAATCAAGGTAATAAAGGAGAGAAATTAAAGAGGATTTCAGTCCATCTCAGAATTTTATCTGGGAATAAAAATCAGTGGGCATTAAGATAATGGTGTAAAAATTAGATGCTGGATCTAATCAGATCTAAAGAACAACTGATCTAAAGAACACGTGACCAAAATAAAACTCTTTCCTACTGTTCAAACTTTCTCTCCCCTAACTTGCATTCTTTTTGTAGTCCAGACTTTCTTTGGGGACACTATTGAAACGTATACCTCAGTTAATTTCACGACGCAAGACTGTTAAACATAAAATAACGTACTGAGGTAGAGCATCACGCCATCCATCCCAACAGACAACTCGGGAAACAGAAAAGCACTGCATTTTCAGAGTAAAACGCAATATAATGACCATTGCTTTGAAATGGATCAATCTGGCCACACTGGCACAGCTGCACGGCATTCAAAGCAGCAATCACTACCAGCTCTGGTGTGGTAGTTTTCTTCCCAATGTCATCTCATTTTATCCCCTCAGAAAATGACAGTGGGGACAAAAGAGATGCAGGAGAGACACATCAGTTTTCCTTCAGAGTCCTTTCTATTGTGATAACAACTCTCAATTGTGCTAGCAATTTTCCACTGTCTTGTATTAGGAATTACACTGGCACAATTTGCACCTCTCCAGTTAAGCCTGCACCAGGCACCCACCTCGGTCCCATTTCCAGCAGGTTTGTAACTCAGTCACGACCATTTATGTTAGGCCAGAGATGGGGAGAAAGGGCTTGTGACCATTGGTTTTAACAAATCTACATTTCTTAAGTCTTTCACTTATTTTATAGGCAAGACTTTCTGCCTTGAGATATTTTTCTAATGCAGAGTAATGCCTGGTGCACAGATTATAATTGTTATAATAGTAGAAAGAGTACTGGGAAGTAAAGGGAGCTGGTTTGTAGCATCAATAAAACCATGAATTATCTTAGAGACTTTAGACAAGTCATTTATTTAAAACAGATACTAGCATCTGCTCTATCTCCCTCACAAGGTTGTAATAATGCTGATAAAGAGAACGCAGATGCAAAAATGTTTGAAAAATTTTAAGATGCTACCCAAATATGAAGCATTTTGTCATTTTATGACTCTGGAGAAAATAGACATAGCTTATAATTGATGCTTGGCCAAAATATCTAATTTTAATTTTACTAAGACTTTAACAAATCTTTTATAAAATATAATTAATAGTGTTATAATCATAGATATGTTTTCTGTGGTATCTCCTCAGCTTGAAAATTCCTAACACGTGCCATCCACAAAAACAAATTTCAGATAGATTAAATAACTATTTGTTAAAAAATAATAAGATTGAGAAAGTACTACATGAAAATATGAGAATAGTTTTATAGGCCTGACTTAGAAAAAGCCTTACTGGCATGACACAAAATCTAAAAGCCAAGAGAAAATGGGTAACATGTGTGACTACATAAAAATATATAACTTCCCTGAGGCACAAATAAATTTTGAAGACAATGAAGAATTGGTATAAAATATTTCCACAAATGTAACAGGCCATTAACATCCATAAAATATAACACTGCCTATAAATCAACAATAAAAAGATACACAATCGAATAGAAAAATGACCAAAAAATATGAATAAACAATTCATGAAAGGAATACAAATAGCTAACAAAGGGAAAGAAGTGCTTAGCATCAGTAGTAATTGGAGAAGTGTGTACAATGGTATAGTGATTTTGAAGGGAAAGTTTGTAGTATCTATTAAAGTTGAAGATGTTCATACATGAAATACAGCAATTCCATTTCTAGATGTCCTTCCTATAGTAACAGTCACACTAATACAAAGATGTTCACAGAAGGCTATTCATGGAGACATTATCTTTACAGGTAAATATTTTACAAATGACCCAAAGATAAATCAATCAATAGGAGACTACTTAAATTATGGGTCATCCATAACATGAGATACTAGTAGGATACTATGCAGATGTTAAAAAGTAAGCCCTGCCACAGAAATATGTTCATCATGTTTTGTGAGGTTAAAAACAAAAAAATAAAAAAAGGAAAGTTCTAAATGATACTCATAGGATGAGCCTATTAGATAACAAAACAACTGTACATTATCTATTTATCTCTTTACCTTCATATGTATCAAGTTCGTTTGAATACACAGAAAGGCTTAAAGAATTTAAACCAAACTATTCAAGATGTTTACTGGAGAATGGAATGAGGCAGTAAAGTAAGATACTATATGGTTTGAATATGTTACAAAGAACATGTCTTATTCATAAGTTAACAGCAAAACCACAAAAATTTCCCAAGATCTTAAGTTTCTCTCTCTATATAAAACTTACTGAGCTAATATTAGTCTCTAGGGAAACCCCACTCAAGGTTGAGACACTAGTGGTCAAAGAAATGTCTCCTTTATCCTCCAAGAAGTAAACCCACTTGAAAAGAGGCTTCTGCCTTCCTAAGGTGAGTCCAACATTCCAAGAGTACATTCCACAGGTAGCTTTAACAGTTCACAGTTATAAACAAGGATCAGTTAGAGTCAACAAGGATCATAGGGTAAAGAAAAAGCTCCAGCGGGCCCAGGAATGGGAGTGGGTAGGGACAAGGTCCTGGTTGCCTTGAGTGTGATTTTTCTAGTCATGTGTGATATGATCCAGCTTTCACAGACAATAGGCTGATGGTGGGCACTGCCAAAAATGAAGCCCACTGTACCTCTTCCCAAGCATATCCACCTTCTCCAAAGACCTGCTACCCAATCAGTGTCTTACAGAATATGAATTCCCTGGGAACAACAATTTAGTGGGGAAATAAAGTTTCCACAATCAAATAAGTTTGGGAAATTCTATGTCAAGTTTAACTTGGTGAGAATGTCTAACTACCTTTAATATGTAAAATGTACTGTAAATATCTATAGGGGTTATAGTATAGAGCATCTTTCAAAGTTTTTTTAAATTGTGGGAACAACCAAGTTTTCTGCAGAATATTAGTTTGGAAAATCAGACCTAAAATTAGAAAATGTCTTAGGTCTTGTCATCAAGGCTCATTTATTCTTTTATTAACCCAACTGCTATTGATGAAATACCTTGTGTTTGACAATTTGCTGGGTACTGAAAACATCAAGAGATATGACAGACTCCTGGATAAGATAAAGACAAACAGATATTTGTACTGGTGGGTGGTGAGGTACAATATGGAGATACAAAAGAGACACGGCAGGAGAGCAGAGGGTGACATAAGACATTCTGGTGGGAGGAAAGGATTGAATAGGAAGAGGTTCTCTGGAGAATGTGATTGGTCTTCACAGACCAAGAGTTATCATGCAGAAGCTGCAACATTTTACATGGATGTGGTGAGCTGGGATTGAAAAATGGTCAAGAGAGCCTACTGAGTCCAAGAACCAACAAGAAGATGGTGAAGGGTCCATTGGATTTGGCAAGAGGGGGTCATCTCATAGTAACCCAATATGGTTAAGTATGGCAAAGATTGGTGAGTATGGGCTTTGGAGCTAGAGGCATCTTTGCTGGTGTCTCAGCTCTGTCAGCTGAGTGAACTTGAACTGGCTACAAAACCTCCTTGAATCTGAGAATCCTCGTGTGCAGAGTGAAAGTTCTGCATTTATATCTGACTTTCAAGGTAATCTGTGGAATGAATAAACCGATGCATGTAAAGTTTTTATTACAGTATGTGATACAGTGTTTATAAAGCAGATTCTCGATAAATGTTGGGTTTCTCTCTCAAAACAGAATCCCTACCAACACCAGCGTTTGAAACCTTGAAGTCAGTTTCAACTCATTCCCTTCTTCTCATATGTCTAACTAATCATGCACTTTAAAAAAAAACTGAAGTATAGTTGATTTCCAATGTTTCAGGTGTACAGCAAAGTGATTCAGTTATATGTGTATATATATGTATTCTTTTTCATATTCTTTTCCACTATAGGTTATTACAAGATACTGAATATAGTTCCCTGTGCTATACAGTAGGTCCTTGTTGTTTATTTTATATACAGCAGTGTAATCATTAACTTTTGTTTGATCTCTTCTAGCAACTTATCTCACATCCTATTCCCACAGTCACCAACTATTCCAGATTTTCATTGCCTCGTGTCTGAATGACTGTAATAAGCTTCTAACTGCTCTTCCTGCTGGCTTTACTCTCTCCTTGCTCCAGTGTCCCCTACCCATTGTCCTCTCACTAATGTCCATCAAGCATCACTGTCATTAAGCTTTTCCTGGGCTCACAGCCCTTCAGTGGTCCTCACACCCTCAGGATAAACGATACACCTTCCAGGTCGTTTCTGAGTTCCCTACCCCTGGCTCTGGAGCCATCTTTCAAGGCGACCGTCCCCTCCCAGGACTGCTTGAGTTGCAGAGTGAAGTTAACCACTGTCTTTTCAATTTCTTCTTACTGGGTCACCTGCACAGGCTAGCTGTGGCTTTGTGCCTCTGTCCCTCCCATCTCCAGACCTGGAATGTCCTCCTTCAATTTGTTATCACCTAACCCACAACTGGAGGTCCAATTCAAGCCCCTGAAACCCACAGATTTTTTTCCTCTTAACTCTGGGAAGAATTAATATCCATGATGATTATTGGTGCATTCAGTTTGTTAAACTGTTTCATGGGAATAAATTAAAAAGAAAAAATTTTATAGAAGTATAGTTGATTTACAATGTTGTGTTACTTTCTGCTGTACAGCAAAGTGAGTCAGTTATACATATATATACATTCTTTTTCATATTCTTTTCCATTATGGTTTATCACAGGATGTTGAATATAGTTCCCTGTGCTATACAGTAGGACCCTGTTGTTTACCCATCCTATACATAATAGTTTGCATCTGCTAATCCCAAGCTCCCAATCCCAAAATAGATTTTATTTCATGCAGACTATAAGTTCCTTGAGGCCTAAGACCATGTGTTATACTTCTTTGCTCTCTTCCGTAATGCTTAGAACAGTCCTGGACACATTTCAAGTGCTTGATAAATACATATTGAAATGAAATACAATTTTGAAACAGCCAAAAGCAATTTCATAATTGTTTTATTGGTGGCTAGCTCACAAATACTGTTACTAATAAATAAAAGGCTTTTCAAAATTAATAAATAATGCAGGAGCATGGTCTTAGTGCTAGAGGTACAAGAAGAAAAGAATTAATGCTTCTGATACACAAGTGAAACTAGTAAGGTATGTGGATTCCAGCACAAATATATAACACAAAATGCCACACAAGAAATATAATACAAAGACTGCTCGACCAGCGTTCAGGAACTTGGCCTTTAATCTATACCCAGCTCTCAACAGGTGTGCTGTGGTCTATGGGTGCCCTGCAAACCCTTGCAGGGTGCGCTGCCAAACGTTGATGAATGTGTATCACTTACTTGTCCTACAACTGAAGAGCTATTTACTATGATGTCTGTTAGACAGAATTTTGAGCAGAGAAGTTTAGAGATTTAAAGTAAAACGGGATAGCTGTGAGGAAGGGGCAGCAGATAAAAAGTAAAACCAGGATTCCTGTCAAATAGAATGTTCAAGAATGATACCTCCGGAAGAGAGAGCGCCCTTGGGGCACAGGGCAGCTCTAGTGAGAGAGCAACACAAGTTACCAGGGGAACAGAATGATCACTATAGGAAGGTTGTTTTCTTTGCGGTTTGGTTTTTTGTCCTTTTTAAAACTTTTTAATGGGAACGGCCTTTCTAAAATTGGCGAGCCACCCAAAACTCTAGTATACTGAAATGCGGCAAGAACAGGAAAAAACAGAAAGGCCGAGTTTGACAGCTACTGGCAATGGAAAGGGCCCAGGGTGGTGGGGGCGGGGCCGCAGGGGAGGGATATGCTCTGAGCCAAACAGGGTTCCAGCAGATCCAGCCAGTCACTGACGACGCAGACTTATAAACTCAGGCAACGTACCTAAGCTCTGTGGCCCTCAACTTTCTCATCTGCAGAATAAGGCTACTAACTCCATCCTGGGAGTGCATAGAAATTAAACACAATAACATACAGCGTCTAGACTGTGCCTGGCATATCGCAAAGGCTTATGTTTGCATTACCATTATTCTCACCCCGACTTTGGCGAGTCACTTCTCTCCATTCTCTCACATGAATGGGATGGAATGGGGTAGATTATATGACCTCAAAAATCTCCTCGGGCCCTCAAGTGCGATGAGTTTTCATCCCATCAAACACAACCAACACACAGCCAGAGCCTGGCTTAAAAGGGTTAACCTGTGAAGGAGGGGTTAGTCCCATCTGGGGCACCACTTTCTGAGGGCCTGGGGGTGGGGGGTGGAGCATGGCTGCCTTTTCATTAAGTACATTTGATTATAGTTCGGCTGGAAAAACACTGAGTGGGCTGCCAGTCAGAGCGAGCCGTAACCCCCAGGGGAGTGCGACATAATAATTGATCCTAGTGAAGGTGTAATCTTAGGAAATACAAACTCTTTGCATAATTTAAATAAATAGGCCAAGGATGACCTAAATAAACAGAAATAATGGATGGCACTGTGATTAATATTAATGAGAAGGAAGAGGGGGACCGTACCTAAGGCAGAGTTGGAAATTGAGTTCAATAAGGGTGGAAAGCCTTACCTGGCTCATGGTAGGACCAGAATCTCTTTGTAACAGGCAGAGGCAAAATCCTTGATAGAAATACACCTTTAATTTCAGGAGTGGACTCGAGTTTTTCCTTTTCATCTTTGTTTGCCTCCTTTGTAAGGCCAACATGCCCTGTCTCTCCCTTCCCCTACACAAAACTACACCTACACATAACCCTCTTTGTGAGCTCTGGGTCGGTATCCATGCAAACCTGGAGGCCAGCAGCAGCTTCGGGCAGTGAGTGCCCCCAAAATGCCCCTCCCACCCGAAACGGCACTCAGCCCCCATCGGGACTTAGCAGGCACAGAGCCTGACGGATGACACGGGCCTTAGGGAGAAAGGATGCCCCTACCCTGGCCCACAGAGTCCTGACTGGAGGTTCCAGTGGGTGCACTAAGGGCTTCCCTTGGGAAATGATAGGGCAGCAGAGTAGTGGAACTCTAAGCCCCACTTCAGTGTTAGCATATATGCTTTTTATCTATTTTATAGAAATGACTTCATTTGAAAAGGCATGGATATGAGAAGGCAAAGATGGTGAAAAAACCATCAGTGGTTTAACCATATGTTAAAAGATGAAAGTGAGGCCAAGACAGGTTTTAAGGGACTTGTCCATGGTCACCTGGTAAGTAAAGGGTCAAAGGGGGACTAGACCCTGAATCTGCATCTAGAACTCTTCCCACTACAGATAATGCCTCATGTGTGATGCCTCATTCTCTGTGCTACTGCTTCCACCACCACCACGTTCCCCTAGAAACTTCTCCGTTACTTCAGTTGGCTCCAAAGGGCAGCTTCATACTGCATTCAAACAGGGGAAATCAAAGCAGCTCCTTTAAGTCAGTACCGATGGTTTTTAGACATGATTCTTGGGAGCCCTTCAGAAATCATCTAATTAATTGCCCAGACAATTCCCTGAAGCAGACAGGGGCTTGGTGCTCACGTCATCTCACTCAAATTCTATTTGGTCACACCTTCTCTGACCCTTTGCATTTTTAATTGTCTCTGATGAGAAAATAAGTTAAACTCGTACTTGCAAAAGGTCATAAGCCAATTGTCTAAAAGCTAAGCAAGGGGCTGGCACAGTGGCATATGGATCCTCCAGAGCAAATGGGTAGCAGTAGAGACACACGATTACTAGGCTCTACTCTGTTCCTGACTCAACCTTCCCTGTAGTGATATGATGAAATGATGTCCCAGATGCCTGGAAAACCCAGACTCCGTAACAGCATTCACCCAGTACCTTAGTTTTTCAAGACATCTTCATGTATGTTCTAGGGAAAAGTATTTTATTTATGGAAAAGTCTGGGAAATACTGAATACCCTCCCCCCACCCCGACTTAGAAATTTACCAGCAGAATGGCATAATGGCTCTGAGAATGTCAAGACTGTTTAACTTGGTTTACATCAAACGTGCTTCACACAGAGCTATAGTTTTGCATTATACCACATCCTGCTGGAGTGGTACCCCATGAGACACACTTTGGGAAACACAGTGTCATAGGAGTGATAGCGGCTTGCATCATAGGGATTTATCTGACTTGCTACACGGACATTACCTGATCTTGGACAAAATGAGGGGTACCAGTAATAAAACCTTCTCAAGTTGCACGAACCAAGCCTGCTTAGTGAACATGTCTCAGTCTTTGAAAGAGCTTCTAGAAATCAAAACTGAAAAAAAAAATCCTAAGGACTTTAAATGCTGTTCGCAAAATCTTACTTGTACACTTCTGACCTCCTCCCCTTATGATTTTTCCATAATATTACATGGCTGCATTTACCAAGTTTCTCTACTGTGACGTGCACTTAGCTTCTTCATGTATTACAGCCTCAGACTGTACCCCCAAGCCTTAACCATGTGTCTTATAAAAATGCATCCTGGTCACCGTGGAAACTCGATGCAAAGGTATAAATGGATCAGTAGAAACACATTCCCACAGATAGAAAAAGACATCCAAAGCCTGTGTCATGATGAATGGTGGGTCAGGTGCATTATTTTCTGATCCAAGGACAGTATGCTTACACCATGAGGGTTAAATGAATGTTGAAGATGACCAGCAGACCACACAGGATGATGATCCATAAGACACCAAAATCCTGGGTCCTAAATATCACAGCAAAACGGACTTAAGCAGGGGCAGGGCAGTCTATCTCCTGTCATTCATGATCTATTTATCTTTTCCCCTATTTTTCATGCATTTTTTTTTCATGCATTTTTTTCCTGATATTCCCTGATTTCCATGATACTGCTTTTGCATCATGAAATTGTGGTGAGACAAGGCACCTGTCACCAACCAATGGGGCCATGAGCCAAGCAATACCCACATGGCTTTGCTCTCAGAACTTGAAAGATACCACATCAGTCTACACAGGCCATTCTAAAGCCAGCTACCTTGAGCAAATCGCTTGACCTCTCTGTGCTCCTATTTTCTCATCCATAAAACAAAGACACCGATATGGATCTGCCTGGCAGGGTTAATACCTATACCAACATATCTGTCATATAGCTGTCTTTGGCAGATTGAAAACTGAGGAAATACTACATTCTACTACTATGATTCTACCGACCTTTGCAGAAATGAGACCAACTTGGCACAAAGAAATATACTCAAGGCAGACTGAGATGACTCAAGTAGCGTATCAGTTTCAAAGAGATGCAGGTGGTGTTCTTTTGAAAAGATACAGTACTACTTGAATTGTAAGGTATTAAACTATCTCCCCATCAAAAGATTTGTGATGATAAATCTTAGAAAAGAAAAAAGATAAAACAGTCTAAGAGATTGTAGTTAGGAATACATGGTGACTAGGACAGGGGAGAGACCAGAATAGATAACTAAGATGTGGTGAACCTTCTCTCTAGTACTTATCCCTTAGTATTTGCTTCTCCCAAGATCTAGCAGTTCTGGTAGTCTAATCCAGAATTTTCATCAGAATGTGTTCCTACTTTGTGCACAAGGCGTGAAGACTTAAGGGTTAAAGAAAGATATCAGTGACTGCCA
Organism: Neophocaena asiaeorientalis asiaeorientalis; assembly: GCF_003031525.2. Lineage (NCBI taxonomy): Eukaryota > Metazoa > Chordata > Mammalia > Artiodactyla > Phocoenidae > Neophocaena > Neophocaena asiaeorientalis. The sequence goes on along the minus strand of NW_020173721.1, from coordinate 494,215 downwards.
TGAAGTCAATTCAACATCTGTTTAATGAGCAGCTACTATGTGCAAGACACTGTTTTAGGTACCAGAGGAGGCATCAGAAAAGGTAATGTTCTTACTCAACAATTCTCTGACCAAAGTTATCCTTGGGTACTTACAACACTGAAGGGGCTTAAATCTAGCAGGGAGAATTTTACAAGTTTACAATGATCACCCAAGTTAGAATACTAAGTGTTTTAAGAACTCTGAGACAAGTAAGAGGAAGAAACAGATTGTGAAGAATTAATCAGTCAACTCTTCAAGCAAAATGCTGATTTTTAAATAGAGCTTAAAATAGAGGCAGGATTTCAAATAATGGAGATGAAGATGGGCTTGAGAAAAGAGCCAGAAGAGGAAGACAGAAGGTGCAGTTTTAGATGAATATCAGGTACAAACAAAGAAGCAACATCCCATGAGGGAGAACACAGATTGGCCCTCTTTTGTAGATAACTGAGGAGTTTGTCATGGATTCACAGGAACCTGGGGAATTGATGAAGGTTTCTGAGCAAACCAAGAGACCGGAGGTTCTAAGGCAGAAGGAAACAGGAGGGTGATAGTGAGACAGAAAAGGGACAGGCTTGAGTGATTTTTCTCTTAAACTACTCTCACCTAAGCTCTGAAATAAGCCTTCCACCACTGGTTTACTGAAATTATAAAATCTGCTTGCCTTTCTTAGTCTGCATCTTACTGGATGCTCCATACAGAATTTATGAGTGATTTTAATCGGTGGCATTTATTCAGTGCCTACCATGTGCTAGGAGCCACAACACCTACTGTATTCCAGCCATGCCCTCTTTTGAGAAATCTCTCTCTCAACTTTTGGGACACTGTCCTCTTCTACATCTCCTGATCGCCTCCTGACTCCTACTTCCCATTCTCCCTTCCTGGGTCCACTTCTGTACACACCATCAGAGACACTGAAATAGAATGGCGGTCCTCTCATGTTATCTCAGAATCTCAGGAGTGGGGGGTGGCTCATTTAAACTGCCTACGCCATCCAAAGATTCTGCGAAGACATGTCTGTCTGGTGGACTCCCCTTTCTGACTAGTTTATGTAGATTCTTTTCGGTTCTCTTCCCTCCTCTCCCCTCCCCTTCCCCCTCTTCCTCTTCTTCCCCTCTCTTTCTCATTTTTTCACTCATTGCTAAACTCCCAGTTTCACTTCTCTTAATAACAAACAGCATAGTTTGCCTTGTTTTCTCTCTCCCTCTCTCCTATCTATCTATCTATCTATCTATCTATCTATCTATCATCTATCTACCTATCTACCTATCTTTCTCTTACCTCTTCCACACTACAGTACCTAACACCCATTTTTTAAACATATCCTTTGGCTATTTTATTTTTATTTTACTTTTTTATTGGAATATAGTTGATTTACAATGTTGTGTTAGTTTCACGTGTACAGCAAAGTGAATCAGTCGGTATAGTGGTGAGCATAGCTGCCTTCTGACACACATTTTAATATATGTTTTATACATTTTTTTCTTGCGGGGCCATGCACAGAGTAGGTATGCAGAAATGATCTAGGTTGAGCTAAATATGCTTATGTGTTTATGAAATGGAAAAGTATGTTCATTTCAACCCTCAAGAAAGAATATGGAGCAATTTAAGATGGTGGCCAAGGCTATAAAAGTGTAAGTCTTTGGACAACAAATTCTGAGTGGGTTAATTGTATTCAGTTGCTCTACAGTGCTTAGATTTTGAGGAGTTTTCTGTTCAATACCACTCCTTTGATGAGTTTTGAAAGATGAATTGGGGAAGAAACAGAGAAAGAAAAAAGTAGTTGTTATATTTTTGGGTAATTATAAAGTGCCAGTGAAAGACACAAGGATGCCTACAAGAACGTCATCCTATAAGAGCACTGGAGAAGGGTATTTAAACTCCCTGATAGTCCTCAATCAGGCCCGGAAATTTGGCAACATCCATGAAACTCAAGGACTCTACCCTCAGTCCTGCCAAATGGTCTATTTAATAATTACTCACTGAATGTGTGAATGAATGAAAAACACTTTTTAAAAACAGCTAACAATTGTCAAGCACCATGAGCAACACAGCTTATATAGTAGTACTTAATATGTACTATTCCTTGAGCCTCCATTTCACTCTAGGAGGAATATATTACTATTACTCCCATTTTACAGATGAAGATAACGAAGCTCAGAGAAGTTATGCAACTTGCCCAAGTTGGAAAAATGGAATCCAGGCAGCCTGCTTCGAACCCTCCCCCTGAAGTAGGGCTTCCTTGGTGATGGCTGGCATGCTGAATTTTTATCTACTGTATTAAGCATTTTCCTCCAAGGAGATAAATTGTCTGCTAGCCATTTAGCATATATTTTTACTGCTTTATTATACTCCCCAGAAGGAATAACAGTTAACTGTTTAGGGATACCTCAAAACTTTGGCAGCTTATTGACGTCACCCCTCCAATAATTAGATGCCTGTTGAAAGAATGCACATTTAATCCAACTTATTCTCAGCAGTTGTGCATGATTTGGCCGTAGGATAGAATCACTTGTCGTCATTGAAACCATGCACCAAAGGGATATATTGTAAACATGCATGACGTGCAACAAAAGGGTAAAACCGTGAAAAGGTTTCATTTGCCAAGTAAATATAGCTGTAAATTAATTTCTGGCAATCATCATTCATTAATATTTAATATATTTATATGAAGGATACCACTTCATAATTCCCTATACATTCAGCATTTAATAATGTAGAAACAGCTTATCTTCTTCCACTAAGACTAGATTTGTAATAACTGGTAATGTTAAATGTATTTTTTAAAAAATCAATAATAAATAAATGCATAAGCACTTCCCTCTAGAATGCTTCTGATGTTATTTACAAAATTAAAAAAAGGATGACAGACTCACAAGGGACTTTATAACCATTTCATTACCACCTCCCTAATTGTATATGGTGGAACTGCATAATCTATTTATTGAAATTGAAGTCTTTGGAACGGATCCTCCCCACAGACATTAACAATAAGCATCTCGTGCAATAACATCGTACTTAATATAATAAGAACATTATATGCAGCAAGCCTTAACCGCTCCCTGGTTCCCCCACTGGAATTGAACATTTTTAACACTCTGTGCTCTGCCTGGGTATTCAATTCTATATCTAATTTACGAGCTGTAAAACACAATATTCACAGATTACAATAAATACAAAGAAGTTCTAAGGACATATCTGGTGGTGACGAGGCTGAGAGAGACCACTTTCTTTATAGTAGAAACAAAAGAAAATAGAAAACAAACTTATGGTTACCAAAGGGGAAAGGGCAGGGGGAGGGATAAATTAGGAGTTTGGGATTAACAGATACACACTACTATACATAAAATGGATAAACAACAGGGACCTACTGTATAGCACAGGAAACTCTACTCAATATTCTGTAATAACCCAAATGGGAAAAGAATCTGAAAAAGAACAGATATATGTATAACTGAATCACTTCGCTGTGCACCTGAAACTAACACAATATTGTTAATCAACTATGCTCCAATAAAAAAGTAATTAAATAAAAATGATATATAAGAACTTTAAAGTTCTTAACAGGAAAAAAAGAGAAAATTCTACTTTGTAAATGGTAATGTCCTTAAAAAGTTTTGATGAAGAAAGCTACTCTGTTTGGTGCTGCCTGTTGACACAAAAGCATTATTGTGACATCAGGTAGAGGTGTTTGCACCTACATGGTCCATAGTTAAAATCTAGATATCCATCCCAGTTTTCCTTTCCTGAAGAGGAAAGCAGGCAAGAGGGAAGAGCCTTGGGTGAGGAGTGCAGAGAGCTGGCTTCAGTTCTGAATCTTCCTGAAGGGTCCTGAATGATTTTGAGCAGGTTATCTAACTCTCTATTAAATTTCTCATTTGTAGAGAAAGGGGATGAGCTAGACTGTCTTGAAGACTCCTTCCAGCTATAAAGTTCTAAAAAATCTAGGACTAAGTTGACAAATACCATATAATATCGCTTACATGTTGAATCTAAAAAAAAAAATGATACAAATTAATTTACCAAAGGGGGAAGGGGGGGAGGAATAAATGAGGAATTTGGGATTAGCAGATACACACTACTATATATAAAATAGATACGATATATAAAACAGATAATGTGCTACTGTATAGCACAGGGAACTATACTCAATATTTTGTAATAACCTCTAAGGGAAAAGAATCTGAAAAAGAATAGATTTATATATATATATGTATACATATATGTGTATAACTGAATCACTTTGCTGTACACCTGAAACTAACATAACATTGTAAATCAACTATACTTTAATTTTAAAAATCTAGGACTAAGTCCTTCGTGTATAATAACTAATTTGCAAAGCCCACTGAGATTTTTTTCCCCATTATCCTTCACCTGGTACTTCTGAAATTTCTGGCTCCTTTCTCAGGAACACAGGAATTATAATGACGTTTGTCTCACGCTGTACAATTTCCTCAACACTTTTTATGTATAATCCCAATTAACCTAAAGCACAGTTCTGGATATAAACTATGTGTCTGGGATGAAGACTACAGACAAGGCTAAAGGGGCAAAATCATGTGAAACTGCAAAATCACTGCTGAATAATGGAAAAGCCTCAAGTCAATGAACACTCGCCAATTATTTCTTGATCATTCAGCTAACTAAATGGTCTGACATGGGTCTGAGACTAAGATGGCCTTTTGCAAAATGTATGTTTCACTATCATATCGTAACCCAGTAATCTTAGCCACAGCATATACGCCCCTCCACTACGTGTGCTGATGCCTGTGCCAGGCAAGAAGCTCATAACTGGGATTTTACTTGGTGGTTTAGAACAAGATATATGGACATTTCTTTAGGCCATTGTGTTCCCATCAGCCAAAATGTGTACTTGATTTGTAGTTTTGTAAACGTGTCTAACAGCTGTTTAATGCAAACAATAATGTGACTTGCCAAACGCAGGATCAGTCGTCGTTATATTTTGCAAGTAGGGAGGGGACTTTGTTCAAGAAGGGATATTCAGGGGCTTCCACTATAGATAGCGTTTTATTGTTTAATCTGAGTGTTGGATAAAATAGTGTTTGACATACTGTATTTATACATTTTATCTTAAATATATACATTAAATTTTCATGCTAGAAATTAAATAATAGGTTAACCTTCAAAACGAATTTTCTTCTCTCAAGCCCATCTTCCCTTCTGAAAGCTCAGGGGACAAAGATTAAGACCACGGAATTAGAACTGGAATAGAAAACTGGATGTTTGCCCTTTATTTAGTTCATGCTCTGATACAACGCAGGGGTGCCTCAAATTTAAAGCATAACAGGAAACATAAAACCAGTTTGAGACAAACACTACAGAATAAATGTGATTTAAATTTGCCAGCAAAGTTTTTTGAAGATATTTGCAACTTCAGAGTTTACAAGTTGCAAGTTGAGGCTTTCTAAATGGAAATTATACTCTTTCAGAAAGTGAAAACCACTTTTTGGCCATTTTCACAGACCTTTGGAAAGCAAGGCGTCCTGACTATACAGAAAGAGATAATGTTCTTTCCATCTCACCCTCTTCATCCCCTTCCTCTCACAAACAGTTGCTCTATCTTACAACTAAAAAAAAATATATATATATCTAATACTGAACTCCTCAAAGAAAAATCAATAAATGCAAGAGAAACATTGGTTTGGAATTACCATTCCTTTCCAAAGTTGCTCAGTTCCCTTCAAACCCCCAAATGCTTTATCTTCAATCTGCTCTTGCTTTCTTGCTTTGGGTATGAGGTTGCTCTGTTATTCTCTGTACTGCCTTGGTCAACTAGGAGAATCACTGTTCAACCTTCTGACATATGAAGAAGACTCCTCAGGTAGGGTTTGCTTGGGTTTTTTTTTTTTGTTCTTTGTTTTTTGGACCTATGCATTGGAGTCATTTTATCCAACAGATCCCCCTGTTGGATAAAATTCCAGCTGTCCTACAACTTGGGAGCATGAATTATCATATAGCATCAATTGGATGGGGCATATTGAATGATTTTCCTGTTTCTGTGCCCTGAGATCACTATAGAAACAGAGCCAGCTTCTCCACTGTTCTGCTTCTCCCTAGATTAGTAGTAAACAGATGGAATGATTACCGTGCCTTGAAGCATGACACTCCTCAGCACATCCATTTCAGTAGAGGCATTCTCTTCCCCAGTGTTTTCATTTCAACTCAGCCAGGAGGCCACAGCCTCACCCACAGAACCTCTACACAAAAGAAGGGCATGAATTCATATTTCACTCAGGGTCCAACAACACTTGTAAATGGCTCTGCCCAAGGTTGCAATTTCTTTAACCATTTTTATTTTTTTATTGAAATATAGTTGATTTACAATGTTGTGTTAGTTTTAGGTGTACAGCACAGCGATTCAGTCATATATATATATCTCAATCTATATATACGTAACAGTTTTATATATATATATATATATATATATATGTATGTATTCTTTTTCAGATTCTTTTCCCTTATAGGTTATTACAAAATATTGAGTAGAGTTCCCTGTGCTATACAGTAGGTCATTCTTGGTTATCTATTTCACATACAGTACTGTGTATATGTTAATCCCAGCCTCCAAATTTATCCCTCCCCCTCTTTTCCCCTTTGGGAACCATAAGTTTTATTTTTCTATGTCTGTGAGTCAATTTCTGCAATTTCTAATCCAATTAATTTCAATAAAATATATAACTATTAGCAATATGCAAAGTTCTTTAGAGAAGACCATGACATACATAAGTATGGATCTTAATGATCAGACACAAGAAGAGCACATAACAGTAACAGGTGCTGTTAGATGAGCACTTATTGCCCCAGTAACTAAGCGAAGAGCTGCATGTACCTTAGCTCATTTAATTCTACAAAAACCCTATATGGATGTTATTATTCCAGGGCCAAGAGACCTTATATACCAAGGCCAGAAAGGACTGTAGAAGCAGGAAGCAAACCCAGGCTGCAAAGCCCATGCTCTAACCACTATCTTACATGCCTTACAGGGTTACCAGATCAGAAGGTAGAGCAAGGGTGAGTTTGGGGTTGAGTGGGAAACACAGGCTTTGTAATCTTATTTTATACAACTTCACTGGGTTAATGTTTGTACTTTGAAATCTTTGGTTAGAGAACCTGCAAATAACATGTTGTATTCATTGTGTTCCCGAACAGTATTTCTCAAAATCTAAACAATCTGTTTTCATTTCTTGAAGCTAATTATCAGCACAGAATAGCCAGATTCTTAATGGATACTGTTCATGTTTATGTGTACTTACCACTTACTTGTGAACATTTTATGTGTCACAGGATATTAAATTAACTTTCACTTATCCTTACCACCAGAGTGGCAAGGGTATCAGTCTGGTTTCTTGGCCTCTGAGCAACCTGGCTGAATGCATTTGTCAAAGTGCATCATCTTTGATTTGAAAAAGAATAGATACATGTATATGTATAACTGAATCACTCTGCTGTACACCTGAAACTAACACAACACTGTTAATCACCTATACTCCAATATAAAATAAAAAGTTAAAAAAAAAAGTGTAGAATGCAGCATCTTTTCCCAAAGGCCAATCATGGTACAGCAGTCTCCTGCCAGGATGTTCAGGCCCTCAACTACTGATTGCTACATTCTTACTCTTTAATAAAATGGACATCACACAAAAATGTTCTAGAACTGACTGTGGTGATGGATGTATGTATCTGTGAATATACTAAAAGCCATTACACAGGTCAACTATATGATATCCAAACTATATCTCAATAAACTTTTTTAAAAAACTTAAAAAAAAAAGATGAAGGAAAGAAACTGAACAAGTAACACCACAATTTTATTGAAGCTGCTGAAATCTAAAGAACTTCTTCTTGACTCACAGATATAAACAGCAAACTAGTGGCTACCAGTGGGGAGAAGGAAGGGGAGAGGGGTACCAGAGGGGTTGGAGATTAATAGGTACAAACTATTAGGTTTAAAATAAGTTGGGCTTCCCTGGTGGTGCAGTGGTTAAGAATCCACCTGCCAATGCAGGGGACACAGGTTCGAGCACTGGTCTAGGAAGATCCCACATGCCGCGGAGCAACTAAGCCCGTGAGCCACAACTACTGAGACTGCACTCTAGAGCCCACGAGGTACAACTACTGAAGCCCGTGCACCTAGAGCCCGTGCTCCGCAACAAGAGAAGCCACCGAAGCCCGCACACTGCAACAAAGAGTAGCCCCTGCTCACGGCAACTAGAGAAAGCCCGCGCTCAGCAATGAAGACCCAACGCAGCCCAAGATAAATAAAATAAGCTACAAGGATATATCGTACAACACAGGGAATATAGCCAATATTTTAATAACTATAAATGGAGTAAAACCTTCAAAAACTGTGAATTGTACACCTGTAACATATAATAATGCATAGCAACTATACTTCAGTAAAGAAATGAAAAAAAAGACTATCTGCTTAATCACTGTACCTGTTCCATTCTTTTAATTAATTTTTTAAAATAATTATCATATACAGTGGTGGTATGAAGACTCACTGATTTCATTTCACTGATTTACCCTGAATTAGAAATGCATCAAAACCCTTTTGTTGAAATCCAGAATCCAGAATTTCATAAATTTAGATGTTTTGAAATTATTCTTAATTTTTTCATGCTCTTGGCCCCCTTTTCCCCAAAGGATAGTATGCAACCATGTTGCCATGAAATAAGAGAAGCCACCATGTCTGGGAGCCTTGACTGGTACAGGTACACATCCATCTCAGCGTGGTCTCATGAACAGATGCCGTATCAGTGCAAATACAGATAAATCTATTTTTTTTAAGCAACAGAAAGTGCCATCATTGGTGCTGAACGCTCAGGATTGCTCTTCAGCTCTCTAACCTTGATAATAATAACAATCACAATAAATATATATATATAAAATCTTCTCTCCATCAACATTGTATTAGCTGCTGGTTTTGACACTAAGTCTCCCCAAACCACCTTTGTCCAATGCACATCACTGCAGGAACCATTTCTTATTGGCTAAAAGCAGATAAACCTGCCAAAAGCCAGTGCTTATTTCTTTCCCAAGAGACCACACTTGAGTAAGCGTAAGTGAGCATAACTCTGTGTGTTTTCTTACCCAAAGTGACAGGCAGCCTGAGAACAGAAGATCTCCGTTTCTTAACCCGGCACCCTGGATTTGGATGATTTAACTATATATAAAGGCAGCACTAGGTTGATTTGAAAGATACATTTTATCAAGTTGTCAGCTTTCCAGGGCCAACTGCTTCAGAATCGCTTATAAGTAAACTAGAAAATGATTTGGATTGTAGGAAATTTAAACCTTCCTTTCCTAGAATGTTGTAGCAAATAGCTGAAAAATAGACATAGAATCAAACTCTGAAATTCAAGTGTCCTGAGTGTGTCTCGCTGGCAGGAGAGGCGATATGGTCTAATGGATGGAGAGCAGGATGCAGAGACTGGGGACCTAGGAACTGATTTCCCCTCTGGCAGCAAATCACTGAGTGATCTTGGGAACCTCAGCTAGCCTGACTGCAGAAAAGACTTGAGCTCTTGGGCTCATACCCCTAACTGCTTGTCCACCCATCACTTCTGGGGGGCTGTGTCAACAGGAATGGGAAACCTCTTGGCACAGGGACAAGGGAGACAAGGTTTGGACCCCAAAGAGAACTGCAGCCGGCTCACTTTCTTCACATCTCTCCCCAGCAGCCAGGATGACAGGCAGGGCCTTTGGGGGTAGAACTGTTGTCATGCCGTTTCCAGGCCAGTGAAGTAAACAACGGCCACGGTCAGTTCCTCACGACCAGCTGGGGGCCACTTATCTATCCAAAGCCCAGAAGATAATATTGGCCCTTGGTTGATTTCCCAGGGATTCATCAAGGAGGATTCATCAGGTACTGACTGTTTAGGACTTTGTTGAAGGATGCTAAGCATCTCAATTATGGGAATATTCCTGAGGCTTTTGGACTCCAGTGCTAGATATAATTGTATCCAACTGAAACTCACAGTCACTGCATGTTCTAACATTGCACGCATATACACACACAGATACACAGAGTGAACAATGTCTCTGTGCCTGTGAATCACTTCTTCCTCTGTCATGGGCCCTCCTGGCTACAGAAGGAAGCTAAGGCACCCTGAATGTTACTCGCATCCTGATAACCTCACCAGTCACAAGGCACAGGAGAAAAAAATACAGGAATCTCTGTGATGGCACGACAGGGAGCAGCCAGGCAGTGGGATCTCTGCCTCATCATTTACAGCACTGCCCTGGGATTACATATGGCAGAATGTGGTAGAAAGCCAGTTTCCTGCCTTTCAAGAGGGTTTACAACTGTCCCACCCTTTATGAATTCCTGCCTCCAATCCTCTGCGGTAGTTTGGGAACCACCGGGTTTGAAACCCTCTCCTAAACCCTCACAGCATCTGTGCACCGTTAAGGGTGTGAGATTATCAACAACAGGCCATTATTGTCATGGCATTCTGTTTTAAAGAACCAAGTGAACCCAGCCATTTCAGAAGCCACAAATATGCCTTATTCGACAGTTAGATGAACAGAGAAGGTACAAGGATACAAGGATAGGGTCAGGCATTGTCTCCTTTTTTTTTTTTAAAGGGGTGTCATAGATATTGTACTGCCACCGGATAGCAGATAATGCATCACAGAAATCTCTGTACAACAAACTAGGTGAAGCTCAATTTATTTACCTCTGAAGAGCGAAAAGCTCCATCAGCTCAACAGGGATTTGAACTCATGGTCCCAAGGACTTCTGGTCTAAAGAAGCTGATGGTGAGATGACTAAGTCATCACCACCAGCTAATGGGCCTCCAGAGACGATCCATGTGATCAGAATGATTTATTGATTAATGCTGACCTCTAAAACTACTTTAGGACAGGCACTGGAAACATAAAACCACTTTTACTGTGCAGTGGTTCAGGCCATCGTTATTTCAGCTTTGTAAAATGCCACATGGGGCTGGATCAATCATGGCTAGACCTTGCAGCTTGCTGACCTCCATCAGGAAAAGAGCCTTCTAGAAGATGCAAAAAAAAAAAAAGCCCATGCTTAATAGAAAAGAAAACAACACCACTTCAGCATGTATTTGAGATCATAAGACCTCAGAGGGTAGAGCTCCCCGCTTCCCAAAGGACAGAGATTTCTGGGAACATAAAGGGAGCAGGAAGTCAATTTCACATAGTCCCCAGAGAATAAACTGCATTATCAGAAAAAGCCCTTTTTTTCCTGAATGAAGAATCTTCCCTCAATTCTATAAATGACCTCTTATATTGTTTCAAAGGTCTTCTGATGAGATTTGGCCATAAAATTACCTGCAGGTAAGGATATGGCTGGATATAGATGCAAATTTTACATGGGCTAATTAATGGAGGTTCCACCATCATTAATACATGGCAAGCACAAGTGATGACTTGACTGAGGGACTGAGAGAAACAGTTATGGGTCAAACAAAGCAAATGCATCACGACATATACAACACCCACTCAAGAATACCTCCGTGAGATGGATAGTAGTGATGGTTGCACAATGATGTAAATGTAATTAATGCCACTGAGTTGTACACTTAAAAATAGTTTAAATGGTAAATTTTGTTATGTATTTTACCACAATTAAAAAAGCTAAAAATAAGTTTACTATTAAAAAAAAAAAAGAATGCTTCTGTGAGAGTCTGATTCCTCCTAGACTTCTTCTCCCCTGCTTCTTCATGGTCCCCCTTCATCAACAATCCTCACTCTCTCCTGGAGCCTCAGCTTCTCTACTAGTGACTTCGCCTCCGCAAATAAATATGCTGAAGGAACTCTACCATCAAAAAACTAGCCCTCCACCCTTCCCAAGGAGACCCTCCCACGCCTTCTACTCTTTACTGACTAAAGTCCCGGATGTTACCACTCACAGCATCTTCATCATCCTCGTCACTACTTAACCCCACCTTGCAGGGCTACCAATGACCCTGATAAAGCGGGGTCTCTGGAGTCAGATGCAGGCTTGGAAGGCTGCAGCCACATTTCACTAGCTATGCTAAATACGCAAGTTCCTGACCTCTTCATCTGTCTCTTCCAGAAATGAACGGGGATGACAGCGGTATTACCTAATGGCATTCATGCTGTGTCCATAGAAAGTGCTCAGGAAGTGATTATTATCATCATAGTTAACGCTCTTCTTGGGGAGGGTACCCAAGACCAGGACTGATCAAAGGAATAGAAGCTGTGACAAGCAAGTGGTTGTGGCAGAGATTTAGAGGAAAAAGGTGAGACTCTGAACCCAGTGAGTAGTGAACAGAGGGCAGTCAGAGATCAGAATACAGTCAGGAGGCGAACCGGCATCTGAGTCTAAATGCCCCAGGCCTGAGCCCTGCTCTCACCCTCTCAGTTCTTAAAGGGATCCAAGCTGACCTTGAAGCCACCTGTCCAGAAGGAAATGCCCGTGGGCAAAGAGGCAGACCACACCCTAGTCAAGATGAAAACTCCTCTCTGTTCTGTGCCAACCTTTCTGTCGATGGCTGAGGGACCTTTCCCAGGTTCATGGTATGGTGAAAGTGAATAAAAAGGGCATGCTTGGAGGTGGGGTCTGGGTGGGAAGAAGCAATGCCTCCTTTGGAAAACATGTGAAATATTTAAAAACTGCTGCTGAAGATTTGATGTGTGTGTGTGTGTGTGTGTGTGTGTGTGTGTGTGTGAGATTTACTGGATAAAGTGAGAGTGGGGCACAGATTTCTAGCTTTTCTAGGGATGTGAAGCTCCTGTGCTAAGGGGGTCTTCCTGAAATGAAGTACAGATTAGGCAACTGTACACGAGCTATAGCCTCAGTTGTCTGTACTCTGGTTTGAGAGTTTAATTCATTTCCCATATAATTTCCAGAGCACCCCAAGTTCCCCCCAAAACTCAGCCCTTCTCACCAATCTAAGTTGCTCTGTGAAGAATGGAGAGGAAAATAGAAATGCAAACACCCTGGAGCACTTTTCAGTGGGAGGAGAAGAACCAGGCACTGGAGGGAACTAAATAGTGTGGAGACACTGGTAGCCCAGTCTGGGTCTCTTTCCCGCTCATTTCAAGTATGTTTCATAAAATCAACCTTTACAAATGAAAACCTGTTTCCTTGTTCTGTCTTTATTAGTTTACAAGCAACCTCTGCTCACCCATAGGTTAAATTTCTATTTTTCCAAAATGTTCATGTTCTATATGCTCAGGTCCGAACAGCTCACATATTGTCTCCCACAATTTTATACATATACATGTGTGCTGCGCTTGCAGTAGGATTTACTTGATTATGCTGTGCTCAGTTTTCCTGAAAATTTTATCAGAGAGGATATTTACAACCTAAAATATTTTTAATAATTTAAAGAGAAATGCATTCTTATCGTAGAAAATTCAAAAATATAAGTAAATATGTATAAAGGAGTTAATAAAACCTGTCCATAATCCCACCACTCAGATAATGTTTTAATATACATTCTTCCATGCGTTTCTCTGTGTATATATGCAAATACATTTAAAATAGATGGAAATGTATTTACATAGTTAAACTCTCATTTGTATCTAGTGTTTTGTAACCTTTTTTTCACATGTTATATAATTTTAGAAATATTCAAGCTATTGAATTCTTTATACAAGTATTTTTCTAAAATTTTTTTTTTTTTTTTTTTGGCCACACTGTGTCTTAGTTGCAGCATGGGGGATCTTCATTGCGGCATATGAACTCTTAGTTGCAGCATTTGGGATCTATCTAGTTCCCCGACTGGGGATTGAACCCAGGCACCCTGCATTGGGAATGTGGAGTCTTAGCCACTGGACCACAGGGAAGTCCCTATACAAGTATTTTAAATGATGTGAACCAATAATCGGGGGTTGCCTGGTGGCAAGACCCCTTGCCTGGGGATAGTCTGCTCTGCCATTAACATGCTATGTGACCTCAGGCAAGTCACTGTACTTCTCTGGATCTCAGTTTCCTGTGCTTTGATTGAGAGTTAGGGATAAAGTAATTTCTACCAACCCATCACCGCCACCTCCATGGAGAAAGTTCATGACTTGAACTTGCAGCACTCCACGCCCCTTCCTCCCCCCAGCTCTGCTGCATCTCCCTCTGCTAATGAAACACTTGACAGACCTTTTCAAAGCTGGTCCACTTTTGTTACGACCTCTTAAAACCATTGCCAGGTAGAAGCAGGAAGGCTGGAATGTCCACTCTACACATTTACAAATAGGTCCAACAAATGTGCCAAAGACTTACTACTCTCTCTTAGGGCAGGTTTCACACGACTGCTTATAATAAATGACCTATGCCAGTCAAAACTGTGTAATATGGTCTCGCTGTCTCCCATATATGTCACACCCACTGATGCCAAGTACGATCTAAGATGACAATATAATTGTTCTCAGTATTTTTATATAAGTCTAATATGTTGTCTCACCACAGATCTCTCAAAGAACATACTGATCCATCAACTTGGGGAGGGAATAAAACATTTGTTTTGATATTTTGTAAATTTTTTGAAAGATATTATAGAGTACCAACAACGGGCTTGTTTCTTATTTCTCTTCCCCTGAAATATCATATGTAAGCAGAGAGAGAACTCTGAAGAAGGCACAGCTGGCAAACTGGCTGGGAATGTCCACCGTACGTGAACTAATATGTTGCAATGTGAATCAAGCCCTCATTACAGAAGCCATCAACATCTTGCCTGTGTGTGAATAACAGTCCAGGATGCCTGCCTCCACTGGAGGAAGGAGGCTGTGACAGCCAGAGAAGCCCCGGGGGAAGGAGAGGCCAGGGTAACCCTCCAAATCTTCAAAGATGTGCCCCCCTGCAATGTGCCTATAAAGATAAAGAATATAGCCTTGGATAATTCTAAAGGGATTTGTCATCACAATTAACACCAAATGAGAGTTTTGCCTGAGTTCTCCCATGTAAAAAGTGCGTATTTAGAAAGATAGTTGGTAATTTCCATGGGTATTAGAAACAGAGACCAACCAACCCTGAGAGAAATTCACAGAGGTGGTGGCTGACCATAGGAAACGATGGGGTAATTATTCACACTCCAACACCTTACAAACAACAAGGTCCCAAATAATCTACTTATTTACTTACAATGACAATTAGGGGGTGGAGACAGGATGAATGGTAATAGAATAACCCTAAAAGAAACTGACAGAAGCCCTAGTTGCCTCTAACACCATCAACAATTAAGGGAGAACTCTGAAGAAATTATAATGCAAATCATCAAAGCAAATATGACTTTCTTTTGAAATGATGAGATTGGTCTACAGTTTTTCAGAAATAATCCATGGTGTAATATGAGAAACTTTTTTAAAGAGCAGACGTTTCCAGCCCAATAGTTTAATTTCCCATCTATGATGATAAGATCTGGATACTCCTTATTGAAAATGATCTGTTTTATGTATTTATCCTATGACTTCATTCAGAAGCAAAGAGAGTATAGTAGTTTTCTTGTTAAGAGGTCAAATTCTTCAAAGGCAGAGGCCAAGTTGTGCTCAGTTTCATGTTCTCAGTGCCTGGCACCTAGCAGCTACTTAATAAATGTCTGAAGACAGAAAGGAGGGAGAGAGGGAACCAGGGAAATAAGAAGGAAGGACTACATTTTTTTTTGCGGTACGCGGGCCTCTCACTGTTGTGGCCTCTCCTGTCGCAGAGCACAGGCTCCGGACGCACAGGCTCAGCAGCCATGGCTCACGGGCCCAGCCGCTCCGTGGCATGTGGGATCCTCCCGGACCGGGGCACAAACCCACGTCCCCTGCATCGGCAGGCGGACTCTCAACCACTGTGCCACCAGGGAAGCCCAGAAGGACTATTTTGATGTTATGAGCTGTGGGCTTGCAGTGGTAACCCTTGTATTTTACACTTCCTAAACATGCCCACATCTTTTGCCTGCTTGTCCAAAAACCTCAATTCGAATTTTTTGAAGATTTCTCAGGAACCCTTCCATCCGTCAGTGAATCTTTAAAAAGGCCATGATAACTGTAGTAGGTCAATAATTCTTCCACATACAATGAATTAATTCAAGTTGCAACTCTTCAGCCTAACAGTCTAGACCCTCAGTATGGTTCCTCTCTTCCCCCCCACCTCTATCCCATCTCTCTCTATTTCAACAATAATCTGAGGGCCCAAAGCTGAGTTAGGTCCTGGGGATTCAATGGCCAATACAAAACCCTCAGTCCCGCAGAGTCTCTGGCCCCCTCACCCCTTCTTCTGCTCTTAGCCCGCAAACTCCAACCTCTGCTCAGTCAAGGCAACTTGCTTATACAAAGTAGAAATGGTTTGGGTAAAATTCGTTATTCTTTGTGCATATAATGCTCTTCCTTTTTACTACTTTTTAAAATTTTCATCTTCAAAGTTCGTAACAGAGTTTTTTTAATTAAAAAAACACTTTATTGAGGTATAGTTAATTTACAGTGTGTTAGTTTCAAGCGGACAGCGAAGTGATTCCGTTACACATATACATATTCTTTTTCAGATTCCTTTCCCTTATAGGTTATTACAAGATATTGAGTATAGTTCCCTGTGCTGTACAGTAGGTCCTTGTTGTTTACCTATTTTATATACAGTAGTGTGTATCTGTTAATGCTGAACTCCTAATTTATCTCCCCTCCACCCTTCCCTCCCAGCTATCCCCTTCCTTCTCTGATGAGCCGCATCTGACTTCAGCCAATCTGTTCTGCGTGCTCCTTCAGCGGTTCTCCAGAAGCTGTACATAAGCATTTCATCTCCTCAATTAGACCAAATCCTTTGCAGGTAAGCTTGCATCCTTGCCTTCCCACCCCTCACAAAGAGGACAGTGTACACATACTGAGATGGTCATTTCCTTTCATTTGTCCACATGTCCCCTTTGGCAGCTCTTTTCTGATTCTCAGCTTCCTCACAGTGAGGTCCAAGTTGGAGACCACCGAAAGTAAGAGAGCTCCCTAAATTGGTTTGAAAGCATACTACTTCTCTAAACCAAAGCTTTTTCAGATCTTGAGACTTTCTTCAGGAAAAAAAAAAATCCACTGGAATGTTAAGTGAGGGCAGGAGTTTTTTATTTGTTTTGTTCAATGCTCTATTGCCAGCATCTAGAACAGTGCTGGACACACATAACAATGCAGTAAAAATCTGTTTAATGAACTGTTATTTTAAATAAATGTTCATTAAATAAATAAGTATATATATATATAGGTTCTTGTAAATCTAAATGTATTTACATATGCTTTAAAATGTGTACAAAAGTATATGATATATAGAAGATGACATGGACGACTGTTAACGTTCATTAGCTTTAACAGGCTAACTTAGGGACTTCCCTGGTGATCCGGTGGTAAAGAATCTGCCTTCCAATGCAGGGGACGCAGGTACCATCCCTGGTCGGGGAACTAAGATCCCACGTGCTGTGGGGCAGCCAAGCCTGTGCACCACAATTACCGAGCTCGGGCGCCTCAACTAGAGAGACCGTGTGCTGCAAACTACAGAGCCCACGTGCCCTGGAGCCCACGCAGGACAACTACAGAGCCCACGTGCCCTGGAGCCCATGTGCCACAACTAGAGAGAAGCCCACACACCGCGACAAAGAGCCCCGTGCACCGCACAAAAGATCCCACATGCTGCAACTAAGACCCCACGCAGTCAAAAAAAAAGAGAAAGAAAATAAATAAATAAATGTAAAAGTAAATGAATAAAGGCATCTTGAAAAAGATGACCAAAAAACAGGCTAACTTAGAGGAAAGAGGAGGTGGGTGGGGTTATACAAGGAGAAAGAGATGATCAATTTTGAGGACTTTGACTAAAAAGCCAAAGTCCTCTGAGGGCCAGGACTACATGGCTCATTGTATTTCTGAGAGCCAAGAGTTTTACAATTCAACAAAAATCATCAATAAGGAAACAAAATCAAGGGCATATGAAGTTTCAAGGAAATTCTAATTTCATCGTGTGAACGTTAGGAAGTAATATTTTTATGGGTTTCTAGAAAGCAGTCCTTATCTTTTCTTTTTCATTAGTTACAAGTGAAGTCAATTTTTTCTCTTCCTTTAAAAAACAGACTTGAAGCTAAAGGCAGAGGGACATCTACAAGCTTGTAAAAATTCCCAGCAGTTCATTCCCACCTCTTCCTGCCCTACAGAAGGTATAAACACAACAGGACGACAGATGCGACAAACAACATGAATACTCCCTTCTCCTGGCTCATCATATAATGTTCTGAGACCCACGAGCAGACCACCAGCTCTCTGCAAAGGCAGAGGTCAAGCTGCTAGCCACCGGAGCTGGCCTTGATGCTTTAGCTCACACTATTAGCTTTTCACAAAAAAAGGGTAAACAGCTGAGCCATAGGCCAGAAGATACTTTGGTATTTTATTGACAGCAAGGTATTTGGTTTGGTGTGACAACATTTTAAGTATATTTTTTTCAGTCTTCTTTCATGGCATTCCCAAAGCTCCCTCTATAAACATATTTTTAAAATAATACAAATATTCATTATGATTATTATTGATAATTTATTGTGAGATTGAGACAGGGAACTTAAGGCCATAATAATTAATTTTTGCTTGAAGTATTCTGCACTCAGGACTGTGAGAAACTTTAAGGATAGAACTAAATAACACTAAAGATCTCTGGAATTGTGTTTAAGATGTATAAAGAATATGATAAGATCACAGTAAAATGAGGCCACTAGTATCTTGAAGAATAAATAAATCACTTTAGGCTTGGGCTTCCCTGTCTTTTCTTATCCCATATCCCAAACTGTAAGAAAGTTCCAGATGTCTGCGTGTGAGCTGGGATTTGGAAAAGTCCTAAGAATAGGATGGACTTGCCCAGAGAGGGAGGGAAAATCCATTTCACCCAAGACCCCTCCCACTGGTTCCTGATACCAGAAATCCCAACCAACTTGCTTTATGAAGACTCTGTTGCTCATTAAATTAGAAATGTTCCTGAGAAAGGTGAGATTTGGCAGTAATGGTCAGTTCAGCTTGTGTGTGCTCTCAATCCTTTCCTGGTGAAAGAAAGAGCATGAGAGTAGGTGCACCTCATAGAACAGCATCAGGGCTAGACAGCAGCCAGTGCCACCGACAGCAGAAGCAATGCGCTTTCAGTAATGCATACAAATAAGGCAAAACAGACAGCAGTTAGCTTTCATGGCCAAAGAGTAGTGGTCACTCTTACAAATAACCCAGGTAGCAGACAGCACGAGTGGAACAGAGGAGCCCTAAGCCTGGATTCCTAAGATGAGCAGCAAAACGTCAGTATATCAGCACGGAAGTGATCCCCTAAGCCCTGTCTCCCAAGATGCTGCCTCTCTTGAGCAAAGGCTGCTTCTCGTATTATATATAAGGGAAGTTAGACAAGTCATATATCCCTAAAGCCTCAATAATCTAGGAACTGTGACAGTCCACTGGCGAGCATAACCTTTCAGTGACTACTGGAGGATCCGTAAGATGGGAGAGCTCACCGAACAGGGCTACCTACAAAAGTTGCAGAGCCTGGTGCAAAACGAAAATACGGGACCTCATTCAAAATTATTACAAATTTCAAGACGGTGATAGTAGAGCATTAAACCAAGGTGGGCTCATGCCCATGAAGTCCCAGGGTTCATGCCCACAAAGCTGACCCTGCAGTGAATGATAGCTCCCCCTACAGACAGGTGATAAATTATAGTTTACTGGGTTGAAGCCCGAGGAGGTAGGAGAGGAAGACTCTCAAACTGTGACTTTATGCAGTGAAAGAGGAAGATGGGGGACATTCCAGTCAGACTACTGAACATAACAGAATTCTCCTGATGATGTATTTGTTACGTAAAGGACTCATTGTGGGGTCAGGCGTTTTGCCTGTAAGCGTGCATCATCTTATCTAATTTTCACCACCGCCCACCAGTAAGTGCATTGCTCTCCAAATGTTATATATAGGTGAGGAAACCGAGATTCAGAGGGGTTAATATTTCCAAGGTTTAGATGTCTTGTTTGTAATTACTACATTACACTATACATTCAACAAGTGTCTAGAAAAGTACCACTACCTATTGCCAAGGGGGAGGGGGTTGGGGGAGGGATGGAGCGGGAGGTTGGGGTGAGCAGATGTTAGCTTTTATATAGAGAATGGATACACAACGATGTCCTACTCTACAGCACAGGGAACTATATTCAATATCCTATGATGCTATGATAAACCACAGTGTAATATTTAAAAAAAGAATGTGTATATATAACTTAATCACTTTGATCTACAGCAGAAATTAACACATTGTAAATCAACTATACTTGAATAAAAAATATTAAAACTGAAAAAATTATAAATCAAGTGGATCAAATCTTAAAAAAAAGAAAAGTACCACCACCTAAATAATAGCAGAATATTTCAGCTCCTCAATTCCTGTAACACATGTGATGACATCTATTTGCTAAGACAGCCAAAACTTTGCACTCATGTTCCTTGGTCCCCACTTTAGTGGTAGCATCTCTTTATGTGACCATAGGCTGTGGACACCTCTCTTCAGGGTTTTATAATGATTCCCACAGGAAATCTTTAGTTAAGTTGGGCAAGCCCAAGAAGCTTAGAATTAAATGGAGGAGATCAATTATATGGACAAAATGTGTACATTTAACTCACCCAGAAGTGTTATATATAGGATTACAAAGAGACACATGGAGTTTATGAGAGAGCTCAGGAGAGGGAAGATTAATTCTGACTAGGAAATCTGCAAAGAATTCACAGAAGTGATAGTTGAGCTGGATGTTAAATGACATAAGGGGTTTTGTGTTTATGTTATGTTTATTAGTGCTTATTTTACGATACCTGGAAATTCTGAAAAATTAGTTTTTATAACTATTAAAAAAATCTACAAGCCCACCATGCCAAAAGTAGTCACTGCTAACAATATATTTTTATGATATTTTTCACGTGTGCATATTGAATAAAGTTGGGATCGTACAGTGAGTATAGTTTGAACCTTGCTTTTTCACTTAATATATTTGGGTCATTCAAATCATGTTTTTAAATAGTTTCCAAATACTCCAATTTATGGAAGTGCCATAATTTATTTGACATGTTCCTTGTTCCTAGTCATTTAAGTTACTTTGAGTTTCAATATTATTATTAACAATGTTGCAAGGAATCGTTTTTATAACTAATCTGCGCCTTTATTATTCACTTCTGGGATTCTCTGAGGAAGAATCATTGGGTCAAAGACTCTATTCTTGTATTTAAAAATCGCATATTTTATAAGCATATGAAAATTGCTTTCTTAAAAAGTTTGTTCCAGTGTGTACTAAACTTATTTACACCCCAGCCTCATTAGACTTCAGTTCTTCAACGTGTCAATCCCTTTCTACCCCCGGACTTTTGCACATGCTGTTCTATTCACACTGCTGTAACATTCACACATCCTAGAATCTGTCTCAGAGGCATCTGTAACTGTTCTTTGACTTGACCTTTAATTCTCAGGACAGTACCTTGCTATCACAGCATTCATACCATTATAATACATTTTAGTATCTAGTAGGGCAAGTTCTACTCCACTCTCCCCATCATTTACTTTTCAAAAGTTTCTTTGTGTTTTTAAATTTTTAATTTTTTTTATATTTAGGTTTTGCCAAGCCAGCTGAAAAATCTCATACAGACTTTGATTGGAGTTATATGAAAACCGTTAATTAGGGGAAAAGGAAGATCATTTTATTTTACAGTATTTCCATCCAAGAATGCAACTGCACTTCCATTTATTCAAATCTGCTTTTATATTGCTCAAAAAAATTTTGTGGTTTTCTTCATATAGGTGTCACACATTCCTTGATAATTCATAGTTTCTAGTTGCCACTATATCTTCTAACATGTTTATTGCTGTTATACAGAACTGTCATTGATTCTTGTGTATTTATGCTACAGCCATCCACTCCTTTTTTATATATAAGTTTATTTATTTATTTTTGGCTGCGTTGGGTCTTCGTTGCTGTGCGGGGCCTTTCTTTTAGTTGCAGGGGGCTACTCTTCGTTGCAGTGCGTGGGCTTCTCATTGCAGTGGCTTCTCTTGTTGCGAAGTACGGACTCTAGGCGTGTGGGCTTCAGTAATTGTGGCTCGCGGGCTCTAGAGCACAGGCTCAGTAGTTGTGGCGCACAGGCTTAGTTGTTCCCTGGCATGTGGGATCTTCCCAGACCAGGAATCGAACCCGTGTCCCCTGCATTGGCAGGTGGATTCTTAACCACTGCACCACCAGGGAAGCCCCAGCCATCCACTCTTGATGAGCTTGCTTAATAATTCAAAACATTATTTAGGTGTTGCCCTGGATTTCCTAGATGTGTCTTATCATGCTGTCATCATATAATCATAATTTTATCTCCCCTTTCTATAGTTATTCTTATTTTCATGGTTTATTGTATTTGCCTGAACTTTCAGACAATGCTAAATAACAATGGTGACAGTAAGAATTCATCTCTTGTCTTCAGTTTAAATGGAAATCCCTCCACTGTCTCAACATGAAGTATGATGTTGGCTCCTGGCTTCAGATACCCTTTATCAGGTTAAGGAAATATACTCCTATTCTTGGTGTTCCAAGGTATTTTTATCAGGAATATATATTTAATTTTATTGAATACCTATTCAGCATCTACTGAGGTCAACAGTCTTAAAATTAGTGGACTTACTGATTTGATGCATTATGTTAACACATTTGCTAATATTAAACCATCATTACAATCCTGGAATGAGTATAGATGAGTATTCTTTTTAATGTGCTGTTGAACTTAGCTTCCTGGTCTTTCACTTAACTTTTTTCATCTTTATTTATGTATGTAATTGGTCTATTTCCCTCTATGTATGGGTTACTGGAGTTTGATGCTTGGGTTCATAAAAAGCAGACTCCACAAGAGCTGGGATTTTTTTTATCCCTCTGCCTATGACAGTGCCTGATACACAGTAAGTACCTGATAAATATTTGTTGAGCTAATAGAATACATTTGGTATTTTTAAAAGTTCTTGAGCTATGTCCGCAATTGCTTTCTCATAAAATCATCTATTTCATCCACTTTTCAAATTTCTTGGGGTACATTTATTCATGTATTTATCAGAGGCTTGTGTATCTTAGTTTCTTCAAGATCTGTTGCCTGGATTTCATTTTCCTTTCTATTTGTTTTTAGGTTTTCTAATTTACTGAATTCTCTGTCTTCATTTTTATGTCACTCTATAAATGTATTCTTCTCAACATAATTTTAGATGATTGCCTATTTCATTTTTTAATTCATTCTTTTAGTATGAAAGGTTATAAAATTATGAACTGGCCTTTGACTACAGCCTTGCCCACATCCCATGGGTTGGTAGTTTAGTGCAACTGTATGTCAGAATCATCTGTGAAGCTTTGCTTAAAGGCAGGGCACACCTGGGACCTATTGAATCAGAATCTCTAGAACAGGGTCCAGGCATCTGTATTTGGGAGAGCTCCATGGGTGATTCTGATGCACAGCCAGCATTGAGATACGTGGTTCTACTGTGTCCGGAGCTCACACACAGGGTTTGGGGTTGGGTAGAGGAGAAGGGTTGGTGACTCTCAACAATGGCAGATGGCTTTAAGCGATGTGTGAAAGCATTTGGACTTTGTGCTACAGATACAAGGGGTCACCAAAAGTTGATAGCAGGGTTAAAGCTTAGATTCGATCAGTTCTTTGGGATAATAACACTGGAATTCCGACATGAAAAATAGAATGAAGAAGGAGAAAGAGGAATTGTCATTGGCATCATCTCTCATCGCCTTTGGCATCCTCATAATCTGTGGGCCTCACAGCAGTGGTTCTCAAACTGTGGTTCTGGACCAGCAGCATTAGCACCAGCTGGGAAAGTACTAAAATGCAAATTCTTGGGCCCCACTCCAGACCTGCTAAATCAGGGACCCTGGGCCTGAGGCTTGGCAATTTGCCTTTTAGAAAACCTTCTAGATGATTCCCATGCATGCTAAAGAACCACTGCCTTAGAGCTATTCATTATTTAGCAAGAAAGAAAGTGGTATTTCATAGGTCCACAGTAACGTAAGAAAAAATCATTCATTCATTTCAAAGAGATTATCTCCTGTGTTCTAGCCCCTTAGGGCTACCATGTAGAGCTTATGCAGATTGTATACTGTAGTCTATGTTAACAGTGCCCCCTGAAGCTGTGCAGTGCACAGCATAATCTGCCAACCACAGGCTGTTGCTCTGCCCCTGGCTTTGCATCAGGGTGACATTACCTAGAACAAGGCAAACAATGTTACTGTACTCATGGAGTCTACATTCTATTGGGGAAGACAATAAAATGGAAAACAATTAAATGCATAAGATAATTTTAGACTGTGAGAGTACTTCGAAGAAACTAAACAGGCTGCATAATGGAGAAAAAGATTTCATAGTCAAATCCCTGAATATATTCACCAGTGCACCCACAATCATCATGAAACACAGTAAGGAAAGACATCCTTCCTTTCAAATGCATCCCATCTCTTGACTTTATTCATTGCAGAGACAAGGCACTGACACAACCCTGCTTCCTCTTCCCTGTAAGATGTCACGGAAAAACCCGAATGGACTTTTTGGCCAATCCAACACAATACTTCAGAAATCACAGCAATCGATGTGGCTGCTCGTGGCTCAAACCACACACGCTGGCTACACGCAGCAGCTGACTTTCCCTGATGGAGACAGTCTCTTATCAGTCATGCGTGATCTTGTGGCAGGTGCAGCCCAGAAACAGCTGACCCCAGTGCGCTCAGAGGCACCACGAGTAATGACGCGGCTGGCTCTCCCAGCCACAGCAGTCTGCAATGTGATTTGACTGCGTGAAAAGGATGGAAAACCCTCCTGAAATTTGTATTTGAAAAGAAGATTCCTTTTCCTAGGCAGAGATGTGGAATAGAGTGAATATGACGTTTTAGGAACCAGGTCGATTTGTCTCATTGTCCATAGGAACCTATAGGACTTCTGTCAAAGAAGTAATCTCACACACCATCAAGAAGATATTCCTTGAGCGGAACATCAAATCCGAACTTTAAATGAGCTACCTCTAATTCCCCCCTTCCATGCCACCAATGGAAAAAATTGAGATACTAAAAGTGTATTCCATTGTGAAGTATAGTGGCTGGAGAAAACAAAAATCAGTACAGGGTCTTCCCTGGTGGCGCAGTGGTCAAGAACCTACCTGCCAAGGCAAGGGACACAGGTTCGAGCCCTGCTCCAGGAAGATCCCACATGCCATGGAGAAACTAAGCCCGTGCGCCACAACTACTGAGCCTGCGCTCTAGAGCCTGCGAGCCACAACTACTGAACCCATGTGCCACAACTACTGAGCCCGTGAGCCACAACTACTGAAGCCCACGTGCCTAGAGCCCATGCTCCACAACAAGAGAAGCCACTGCAATGAGAAGCCCGCGCACCGCAACGAAGAGTAGCGCCCACTCGCCCGACTAGAGAAAGCCCACACTCAGCAACGAAGACCCAACGTAGCCAAAAATAAATTAAATTAATTTTAAAAAAAGACAACAATGAAAATTCAATATATTAAAAAAAAAAATCACAGTTTAAGCAGATGGCGCAAAATCATTCTTCTTTCTCTTGGCCCTTCCACATGAACACAGAGTCGAAAGGCTTCAGGCTACTTTTACCCTGAACTTCATTTTTGTCAGATCAATGACAAGTCACGTTAACAGCAGTGTTTAATTCTATCAATATGTGACCAATTGTGTTAGATTGTTTGGCCATTGATTTTACTTAGTGCTACAGTTGAGTCTGAAAGGACCTGCTTTTCCTGGCAATGCCTCACATGGTGACAAATGCTGAGTGCTGACTCTCCATCTGGCTTGTACACACCGATTCCACTTTCAGAATACAGCTCACATCTCAAAGCCCAGCCTGCATGACACAAATATTTCTGATATCATAGGGTTATCCCTTGCCCCCTTGATGAGCCCTGAAAGAGAGTATGGTCCAATATGAACAAGCGAAGAGATAAGAAATCAAGAGGTAGCAGAATTAGGCAACTGAAAAAAATTCAGTATCCCAGTTGGTCACAAAATACAGGCTTATGAACAAAGTTGAATTCAGACGGTTAGACTTTGGTGCTCTTCTGTGACTGTAGTCCTACAAAGAGCTTTCCAAAATGGCCAGTCCAATTATTTTTGATCTGTAAATGCGGTTACTATTCACTACTCCCATGCATTCACTCTGTCACATATTAACCCATGCTCTTAGAGAGATATACGAGTACATCTTTCTTTTACTTCCAAAATGACTGCCACTCGTATGAAGGTGAAGCATACCATCTTCCAGCCAGCGAAAGGAGCCTCTCCATTGTTTAGATGAAAGATCAGAAGATAAAGCAAAATCAAGGTGATGATTTCCTAAATACTAACTCACAATCTCCTGAGTTAGTCAATTTCTCAAACTGGGCTTATAGCACTTAAAATATCCATTCTACCTCCAGGATATGCATGATGAGAGTAGCCCTTTAAGAAAGAGGAGATCCCACGCATTCAAGGTGACCTTAGAATTAGAGCCTTTGCTCCTCTGATCCAACTGAGTCACGGTCAAGGAATCTTTTTAAAAGCTGACCTGCCTGGTCCGTTTAGGTGGTCAGAAGGCATACTCGCTCCCCTGGATGCTCCGAGGCCCCAGAGGCAGCATGCCACCACCAGTTCCCAGCCCTTGTGGGCCGTTACAGCACTCAGCTTATCAATTTACTTGCAAATGGCTCCCTGAAGTATTAACCCAGGTTAATTATTCGTCAAATATGATTATGCAATGGTAATGTAAAAAATCGGAAATGCGGGATGGAATTTTTCACTCCAGCGGTTTGGCAATTGTGGCAGCTGGTGGAGGAGCTGCAGTAATTACCAGGCCATTCCAGCTGGTGGGTCAGCACTCCGGTTCAGGAGGGGAAGGGGAAGAAAAAGGCAATAAAGAACTAGAGGAGCGGGAATATGAGCCGTGCCAATCGACGTGGGGAAAACTTCACAGCTGCCGGCGGTGATAAATGAGAAACGGTGGCCCTACTTCTAATCAATACATGTAAATGCTACTCATTACAGCCTTTATACACACTTCTCAATTAGCCTTTCCTCCCACTGGTAACAGGGAATGTCATGCTTTCTGGACTGTGAAAGTGGTTCAGAACCAGCTTCACCTGCATCCGAGCCGCGGTGACAGCATTGGCGGCTCGCAGGGCAGCAGGTGGGAGGGTTGACAGCCTGGATGCCTCCCAAACGCCCAGAAAGGAAATCCCAAGTGTGCGCTTTTAATTAAACAGCACCTTTTAAGGTATCACTTGCTCATTTGGGGTGACTGACAATCCCACCCAAACCCGACTTAGCATCTTAAAATTTCAGATGCATCTCAGGATGTTGTCCAGAATAGATCGTTTTTAAACAAATCATTTTCTTCCTATCTGAAAAAGATATATAGTTTCTATTGTTCTTCTGAGCAATAAACTTCATTGTGATGAGGTGCCCTTTCTATATATATTTGGCAAACTGTTTTCTAAAAGACAATCTAGGAAGGATTCCCTCATTTGTTATATGTAGCTTCGTTTTACTTTTGTGGAGGGAGATAAGGAAACACTTTCAATCGGAAAATTCCAAGCCCTAGTGTGCTCAGCTCAGCATGTTGGTTGTACCTACATAACTTCTCTTACGTGAATTTTTTACAGCCCTGATGCAGTTTCATATGCTGTCAGCCAAGTCAAATAGGATGGCCTCTGTGGGTCTAAATCAGGCATGCTATTTCTAAAGAGTAAAATTCTTAAGAAAAATGCAAGTCTCCTATTTGCAGTGTTTCTCTGACTTTCAGGGGTGGGAAGTTACTTGAATTTGATGACCTTCATTCATTTTGTTTTGTCTGATATAAAATATAATTTTCTCATTTAATAAAGCAGATCCTACATAAAGGAAAAGACATTAAAATGCACACAACCTTTCTTTAGTTTTTTAAACAATATTTATTTAGTCTATGCTGTGAAAAAATTTTAAATAATGATAATAATGCTTAAACTTGAATTGTTATCTGATGGAAAAAATTCCTCAAATTATGTTAAAAAATAATAAGTAAGAAGCCAGAAGTTTGACTATCTATCAACAATCTATCAGCCACCTGGACACATGAAAAACATTTTGTTAGTAGTTTGAGTATGATATTACAATTGACAAACAGCCATTAGGGTTAAATGCCGAAGAATATGTTACTTCACAACCGAATTATATGATAAGTCCATTGTCTGTCAAACTAAAATCAAGCGGGTGGGGTAGGGGAATCGGTTGTAGTTCTAAAGGTTTTCCTAAAGAATATTTTATATTTAAGTCCATTCTGGTCAAATTTCAAATAACTGGTATTTATAGAGCATCTACTGTAGGCTAAGTGCGCTTCTGGACAGTAAGAATGCAATGCTGAACAAGATAAGCACAATTTCTGCTCTCATGGAGCTTGGGATTCTAACTGACTTCTTTGGTGTTACTGCATCTTGAGATTCCCAAGGAGAAAGCTATTCTCCCAAGAAAGCACAGATATAATGAAGAACGATGTTTCTGACCACACTAAGAAATAACCAGTTACCAAAATAGAGAGTCTCCTGTTTGAATCCTTCGCCAGCCTTTCATTCAGTCTGAACTCCTGAGGGGCGTTCATATCTTTTCAGATATGTTTATTTTCACCATGATATTCCAAAAGCAATATCCACTCTTACCCTGATCCTGGATTTCATCCTGACTGCATTTAGAGAGTCTTTTACTAAATAAGGATGCTGGCAAGAGATTTGTTCTTAGAGTCCAATATACTCCCATAGAACTTCAGCTGAATTCCTTTTCAGAGGTAAATGTACTTTTTTCACTCTGCAGAAAACTTAAATCAGAGAGCAGGAATAACTTGTTATTCTAATAGGAGATAAGAAATGGCTTATATCCGGCCGCCAGGCTGCCTGAGAACACGTGGCGATCATAGATTCAAGCAACTGGATGCCTTTAGTTTTCTTTCTTGTTTCCTAGTGATACACACTGTGAATAGGACTAAACTACCACTAGTACATCCTGTGCACATTCATCACAGTTGATAATCAGAATTTTGTGTAAAGACTGACCGGCAACTAGAATTCTACATTTACACACCAAAAAGTCCAAACATACAGTCCTTATGCAGGAATATTTCCCATTACTAATCATCAAATTAAGATACACACCTACTATAACCCATTTATATGTAGTGATCCACCCATCCCATTTTTTGCTTATGTTCAGCTTAGCTGCCTGATCTCTGCCCTAACATGCAACTTATGTCCAGGATTCAGCTCCTCTATATTTGGGAGGCAGGTCTCATCATTAGTTCCTTGATTAATAATAGCACTGTTTGAGTAGAATTCAGAAATGTCATTTTGCTACATATTGAATTTAATCTTGGAGCAATGATATGCCTAAAAGTGGACCAACACAAAGAAATACAAATATAAATGTATACACACATAAATAATACTAAGCTGTTTAAACAGAATGCCTAATCTGTCTCTTCTCCATGGAGAATCCAGATAGATCTTGTCATACCTTGGCTCAAAACTTTATATTAAAGCCAGAGTCCTTATAGTGGCCTACAGGACCACATGAAATTTATCCTCCTGCCGCAGGGCCTTTTCAGCTGCTCCCTGCGACAGGCTTTCCCCAGAGAACCACAGGACTCAAGGTCTCCCTTCATTTAGGTCTCTGCTCAAATGTCCCCTTACCTTTGTAGCCACTCCAATCCAGCATGGCACCCCCATCACTCTCTAGTTCTTGCCTGTGTTTTGTTTTGTTCATCTGATGGATTATTCATATGTCTCTCTCTCTCTCTTCCTGTACCCTTCACTGGAATGTTAGCTCCATGATAGAAGTGACCTTGTTTGTCCTTTTCACTTTTTTTTTTTTTTTAATAGATTTCCCAGGTTTGGTTAACAGCTCACAAAGGTAACTTGGAACCCTTGCAGTAGGGATGTCTTGGATTTAATTAACCATTATCTAGTTTGTTCTCTCTCCCATGCATGCATTTAGCTTGTCTTTTGAGCTATTTTTTGTTTTTTGTTTTTCTAATTTATTTATTTTTGACTGTGTTGGGTCTTTGCTGCACGTGGGCTTTCTCTAGTTGTGGTGAGCGGGAGCTACTCTTTGTTGCGGTGCATGGGCTTCTCATTGAGGCGGCTTCTCTTGCTGCGGAGCACAGGCTCTAGGCGCAGGGGCTTCAGTAGTTGTGGCTCGCGGGCTCAGCAGCTGTGGCTCGCAGGCTCTACAACGCAGGCTCGGTAGTTGTGGCGCACGGGCTTAGTTGCTCCATGGTATGTAGGATCTTCCCGGACCAGGGCTTGAACCCCTGTCCCCAGCATTGGCAGGCAGACTCTTAACTACTGTGCCACCAGGGAAGCCCTCCTTTTATACACTTTATACACTTTTATACACCATCCCCAACCCTACAAGATAGTGTCTTCCATTCCTTACATGCCTAGTACATGATAAGCCCTGGATACTGAGTGAACGAAAAAAAAATGAAAATAAAAATCATCAATAAATGATTGAATATTGTTTGCCTAAACCAAGATACTATCAAGATCCCTGCTATGGTCTGAATGTTTGTTTCCCCCCAAAAGTCTTATGTTGACATCCTAATGCTTAATATGATGATATTAAGAGGCAGGGCATTTGGGAGGTGCTTAGGTCATGGGGGTGGAGTCCTCATTCATGTGATTAATGTTCTCATAAAAAAGACCTCCAAAGCTCTCTCACCCTTTTCACCATGCCAGGACGCACTTGAGAGTTTGTCTGTGCAACCCAGAAGAGGGCTTGAACCCAATCAGCCTGGCACCCTGATCTCGGACTTCCAAGAACTGTGAGAAATAATATTTCTGGGTGGGTTTTTTATTTAAAAAAATTTACACAATTTTTAAAGGTTACACTCCATTTTCAGTTTTTACAAAATATTGGCTATATTCCCCATGTTGTACATGTTGTACAATCCTTGAGACTATCTCACACCCAACAGTTTGCACCTCCCATTCTCCCCCCCGACATCCCCACCCCCACTGGAAACCACTAATTTGTTCTCTGTATCTGTGAGTCTGCTGCTTCTTTTTTTTTTTTTCAAACAACAGATGTTTATTTTTTCATAGTTCTGGAGGCTGAAAGTCCAAGATCAGGGTATCAGCATGGTTAGGTCTGGTGAGAACTCTCTTTCTGGCTTACACGCTGCTTCTTTATTGTTATATTCCCTATTTTGTTGTAAACTGGTGCAGCCACCGTGGAAAACAGTATGGAGGTTTCTCAAAACACTAAAAGCAGAACTACCATATGACCCAGCAATTCCACCCCTGGGTATATATCCAAAGACAACAAAAACGCTAATTTGAAAAAATAAACACACCCCTCTGTTCACAGCAGCACTATTCAAGATAGCCAAGACATGGAAACAACCTAAATGGCCATCAGCAGAGTAATGGATAAAGAAGATGTGGTACATATATACAGTGGAATACTACTCAGCCATAAAAAAGAACGAAATTTGGCCATTTGCAGCAATATGATGGCCTTGGAGGGCATTGTCCTAAGTGAAATAAGTCAGACAGAGAAAGACAAATACTGTATGATATCACTTATATGTGGAATCTGTAGTTTTTTTAAAGCCACTAGTTTGTGATATTTTGTTACAGCAGCCAGAACAGACCAAGATAATCCCTCTGTATTATTTCTCAAATAGCCACATTTTGGTAAAGGGAACCCTAACCTGTCATGAGCCACTGTGTCTGTCCAAAGCTGTGCTGCCTGTTAGAGCAGCCATAAGCCACAGGTGGATACTGGGCACTTAAGATCTGCCACGTCTGACTGCAACGTGCTGTTAAGTGTAAATGACATACTGGATTTCAAAGGCTAAAAGAAGACTATAAAATATCCCAATAATTGTAATCTTATCCCATAAATAATTTTAATGTGCATGTTGAAATGGTAGTATTTTATATATATGAGATTAAATAAAACATATTATTAAAATTCATTTCACCTGTTTCTTTTTACTTCTTAAGTGTGCTTACTAGAAAATTTAAAATTACACATGTGGCTCACATTTAATTTCTACTGGACAGTGCTAGGAAAGCATATATGAAACATATTTCACCTATGTTTTAGTCTTTCATCTATTTCTTTAGCCCACTGATCTACACTCAACACCAATAAGCACCTTGCAGGTAAGTATACCTTGGTATAGATTATAAATAGCTATGTGTACATATCTCTGTGTAAGTTTAAGAAAGATTATACACACAAAGGGTTTCAGCTTTCTCATATGCAGCGTTAGAGAGGGTTAGCTTTCAAGTGACGGGGCCTAGATCATCAAAATACTGAGAATTTGGACTGTGTTTGAATTGTTGGCTGAGGCCTGCTTAGGAAAAGTTAAGGCCAGATTTGATAACTTTTATTTCTAAAGAAAGACTGAACTTGGAAGAAATCCATGAACCATGCCATTGTTCATGCAGCCATTCCTAGAAGTAAAAGAAACTCAAGATACATACTAACGGGCATGGACTGACCCAATATCTGACTTAATGTCTGTGCACTCATGGCCAAATATGACGGTCAAGAGTAGACACCAGAGAGAGCCTAGGAGCTTTGCATCCATTTCCAGATCCACATCTTAAGTTTGCCTTCACTGTCTCACAGCTGGACCTTCCTCAGAAGCTTTCTCGCCCTCTAAGTGGTGAATTTGAACCAAACAGAAGTTTTTCCATTTGGGAGTCCTAAGGCATCCATGCCTCACCTCCACTTTCCTTTTCTTTGGCTATGACATGGTTTGTACACACGCCCACATGACATTATACCACATACCTTAGCCTAGGCCAAATTCAGTTTACACGACGAAGAGGATTAGTTCCAACGTGCAGATCAAGATGTGTGTCCTGGCTGCCTGGTGTAAGAGCTGATAATGAGCCAGACTGAAATGGAAGCTGTCACTTTGCATCGCATCAGAGCGACCTGAACCAGGTAAAGAAATTAAAAGCTCCCGGTGGCAATGGATCCCATTTGAGTCATTAGCTGCGTGGGAGGGACAGGCACCATTCAGGACACTGGAACCAGTGGGAATCTTGGGTCCTCAGGGAATTTGCCACTAATGCTGCTTTCTGCCCCACTTCTTTTTAATGCACACCAAGTACAAATGAATTGCTATTCTTCGTTTTCATTATTATTTAGGTCCAGCTACTGTGGATGGAGAAAAAAAAGTGAGACAATGGAAGCAAGGAAGACCCAATGCATTAATCTAGCAATCAAGATAGCAAAGAAAGAAATGTTTTAACAAACGTGTATGCAAAAGTATATCTCTGTGCTCATGTGAGAAATATCATAACATAATGAATATAAAAGTGTGACTTCTTTATACTTTTGTGCTCTCTCTCTCTCCCTCTCTCTCTCTCTCTCCCTCTCTCTCTCTCTCTCTCTCTCACCCTCCTCTTTCTTTCTCTCTCTCTTTTGAAGCTGGCCTGCTGAAAATGAATGAGACAAGCAAACACAGGACTGACTCTCATTTCAGGCTCAGAAATATGATAAAAAAAAGTAATATATTTTTTAACAGAAAGTCTCAGAATATATGCTTCAATCTTGGAGTTTCAAAAAAGGCAGCGAATCAGGGAGAAGGACAGAAGGTTACAGATTAGTACTGGTCATTGCTCAAAGAGTATGGGTTATAAATAATAAAGGAGGAAAGGGTGAAGGACACTAAAATATAACTAGGGACCCACAATGGAATAATCAAAGCAGAGAATCTAATTTCAGCTTTAAAAATACCATCTAACATTGAATTCCAACTGTATAGGCATCTTTCTGCTAACACACTGCCACAGATACAAAAGTGCCTATCCCACATGCATATGCTTCCTAAGTTTCAAGGTAGGGACATGATTTCAAGTCTAAAGGCATGGTATTTTTTTCATTTGTGAAGTGAATAAACAGTATTTCCTATGGAAGCTGAAGTGCAATTAAAGGGAAAGGAAAAAATGAGAATTGTGTTAAGTATTTTCATATAAGGGCCCAGGATCTATAAATATTATATAAATTATATAATATTATATGAGTTATATAATACATAGACGTTTTAATAGACATTTAATATTAGAGGCTTCACAGGCACTTGGATTATTTTGGTAAATCAGTGTTTCCATAGGCAATCTCAACTTTGCTTTCTTCTATGCACATATACACATACAAAGAAAATATAAAGGGACAAAAAGAAAAATTAAGCCTGACCAGAAACCCAAGGACGTATCCATACCTCTATCAATCGCTTCAACCAAAATGTATGTAAATTCAACTGCTGAAGATATATCTGGCTTTACAGAGAGAGACAGGAAAACTTATTAGATGAATCTTGGCCACTACTGAGTTATTCTACGAGTCACGTGATTTGTATCCACTGCATCTTTGCAGTGGTTTTGCTACAAGACTCAGTTGTCATCAATGGGCTTTTGGTTATTGTGGTTGTTAGTGCTATTTATTTATTATATATCTTTTTTTTTAATTTTTTTAAAAATTTATTTATTATTTTTATGTTTGGCTGCATTGGGTCTTCGTTGCTGCGTGCAGGCTTTCTCTAGTTGTGGTGAGCAGGGGCTACTCTTCGTTGCAGTGCACAGGCTTCTCACTGCAGTGGCTTCTCTTGTTGCGGAGCACAGGCTCAAGGCACGTGGGCTCAGTAGTTGTGGCTTGTGGGCTCTCGAGCACAGGCTCAGTAGTCGTGGCGCATGGGCTTAGTTGCTCTGGGGCATGTGGGATCTTTCCGGACCAGGTCTCGAACCTGTGTCCCCTGCATTGGCAGGTGGATTCTTAACTACTGTGCCACCAGGGAAGCCCAGTGCTATTTATTTTTAATCTGCTTCTGTGAAATGAGCCCCTAGTACTGTGTAGGAGAACATTTGAGAATTATACTCTCCAGTATGTCTCATAAGCTAGTACTGTTGTCATCAGAATGATGACAGTAATAGTCTTCACACTGTCTGGGAAGTTATTCTTATTTATTTCAAGACTAGTTATTTCATAAAAAGTAGAGCTGTTGATCACCAAACACTACCTCTTCATTTTCATTTCTGAAAATGTGCAAAGATAAACAGAATTTCCGTATTGGTGAAAATTTACTAGCAAACTCAATTTCGTAGCAAACTAGCCAAGAATTGAAGTGTTCTTTTCCACTGCCCTTGTTACCCGAAGTGTTCAGATAAAACGTGCCATAGATGTTAACTCATTAATCTGCGCCAGATGTGCACAAGCATAAGTCAGGACAAGCCTACTCTTTAGATGAGGAAATAAAGGCAGAGTAAGGTCATATAGGGGTGAAGATCATTTCTGGTTTCCTACCCATGTATAGTCACATGGGTGTGCATAGATGCAATGTAATCTATATCACAGGTATGTGTAGAAATACTTATTTTTAATTTACAGATTTTAAAACAAGTTACTTGATTTTTTTTCTTCTTGATATATGTGAAGTTGTTGAAATGTCAGTATATATACCATAAATTTTAAAAAAGAATAAAAACTAAAATAAACATCAAGGAACGCTAAAACTCTCCAAGAAATTGAGCAATCATTGCTATGAGGCAGTACAATCAAAATACATGCCTTAGAAATACCCAAGACATTTTGAAAATGAGCAAGAGATAATAGAAATGGTACTGTATTTCAAATCCTGGTCAAGCCAAAAAGGACAATAAAGGAAAATCCACAAAAGTTTTGAAAATGCCCCCAAATTCACAAGCAATTGATTTTCTAATATTTGAGAAAATTGCACTTAACCAGAAGGAACTACATTTTTTAGGAGGGGATGTTTTAATTTAGGTCCAAAGCAAAGAAAATTGAAGGTGGTTTTGTTTTTTTTTCCCACAAGCATCTGATCAAACAAGTGTTCTACTTCCTACCAACTTTCTGAACACTTGATTCCTTGGTTATTAACTTATGTCTGTGTTTGGGATTTTCCTATTTCTCTGACAAAGGAACCAACCATCCAGTTGTGGTCCCCAGGGGCTGGGAAACATGTATCCCTGTCACAGGAAAGCAGGCTGACAAAGAGCAAGTGCACATTACATATAGCACGACCAAACGATGGCTTCCATTGTCCGGATAATCTATTTGCATAATTTTAGCACTTATTGAGGACCTACTATGTTTGTCTGTCATCATGACAGCTGATGTATGCACATCAGCTCTCATCTGCACAACAACTGAACGTGGTTCAGTACTTACATGTGAGGAAACTTAGAGAAATTAAGTATATAACTTGCCCAGATCACACAGCTCGTACTGGTGGAACATTAAGAGGCATCTGTATATATGACCTCCCCAGTTTAGGCTTCTAGCTGAACCCCAATCAGCAAGCAAGTTGAGATAGAAGTGGTCAGTTTAAAATAAAGAAAAAAACAAAACAGAGCCTCCGGTAAAGGCAATATCTCTTTGCTTCCTTAGATTCCCTCCCTCTCCCAGTTTAACGTACATTTCAAGCTCTCTCGTTAAAGCTACTTTGCTTATTCTGCAGGGGACCTTGTGCTAAATACTTTACAAACTTTCACACAGTGGACTATGAACGTGCCCATTCAAGTGCCAGGCAAACTGAGTCTCTTTAGAGGTTAGCTTGCACCAGGACCCAGTGTGGGCGGCGGAGCTAGCTTCTGAGTGGAGCTCTGCCTGCTCCAGGGCACGCGCTTTTCCCACTAGGTCATGCTGTTCCTCGTGCTGTGCCCAAGTTCCAGTACTTGCAAACCCTATGAATTGTAAAAATTAGCCACATTCTAAACACACAAGGGAAGTTCATGACTTAAAAGGAGGTTGCAGTACAACTTTCAGGAAGTGTAGGATCTTTCTGCAAAATATATGTACTATACACATTTCATAAAACAGATATTTGCCAAAAGGCTCAAATGATAGGCTTAAGATTCCATTACAAATTAGGCAGGAAAATGGGAATGGAATCAGATCACTTACCCTCAGGATATCAT
Source organism: Neophocaena asiaeorientalis asiaeorientalis (assembly GCF_003031525.2). Taxonomy (NCBI): domain Eukaryota; kingdom Metazoa; phylum Chordata; class Mammalia; order Artiodactyla; family Phocoenidae; genus Neophocaena; species Neophocaena asiaeorientalis. Next base: position 457,232 of record NW_020173721.1, on the reverse strand, counting down.
CAGTGATCACCACCACTACCTAAACCTGATTGTTAAATATGTATCTATATGGCACCACATAAGCTAAGTTAATGCACATTAAATTTTTCCTCTTGGGCGGACGTACAAACTTTTGACCAAAGATACACTAGCCCAATGCATAAACTAAATAAGAAAACAGCAAACATATTATCAATATAAGGTAATGAATGAGGAAGAATAATGAGAAGTACATGTTTTTACAGAGAAATATTGACCTATCTTTCCTAACCAGTTGGGAAAATCATTTATAAATCACCAGGCTTAACTAGGCCACTTAGCAAAGAATTCTGGTGAGACAGACAAGTCTGGGTGAGAGAAAACCTTTGACAATGAGAGCCAGCCTCTACTGAGGGTTTTCTCTCTGCTATGAACTGAACTGGGAAATGTATAACAGGGATGATCACATTTAATCCTGGAAAGAATCACATGAGGATGATATTATCATTTAACAAATGAGGAAATCGAGGTTCACAAAGGATAAGTAACTTGCCCAAGTTTATCTATCTATCTATCTACCTACCTACCTATTTACCTATCAGTGAAACAAAAGTTTTACAGAACAGTAACTGCCCTTACTTACATTCTTTGCATACTGACATTTTTTTCACTATGGATCATGGTTAAAAAACATTTTAAAGGGATTGAAAAAATAGCTAAGTAGCCTAGAGGAATCTTGCAAGTTGGCTAGAAATTCTGTCGAGCAAAATTTCTCTAGTTGATGTAATCCTTACCACTCTTGGCACTCCTGTATCAGATTCTACTGGGGATGAGGCTTTTGAAAAGTACAGTGAAAGGGATAGGGTTTCTATTAAGGAAGCAATATGAAACTGTGCGGTGTTTTTCAAATATGAGTCACAAATACTCTACTCCATTCCATAATGTTCTGCAATATTCTATTTCATTCCATTTTTTAAAATAAATGCTGTCATTAATCCACGTAGATTGATTTCAAGACTCTGGATGAAAATCAACATTTTAAAAATGAAATAGAAAGAATGGGATAGAAATATTTTTAATATAAAAGGCACCTTGCTGAGTTGAGTCAATAAATTAGAAAATTTGGGTTTCTCTCCATCTATTTCTGTCAGGAATAGCTACAAAAAAGAAGAATATTTTATTGCTCAACAGATTAACATAATAGTCAGAAATATATTATGTGTAATATTGTGTTGCTTTTTATTAAAAGTATGAATTTTCATGAAAGATGGAGGTCTGTTGCATTGGCTGGGGTCTTATTCCTGTGTTATAAGTAATTATTTTAAGTATACAGGGCATTATAAAGTCAGATATATGAAGTTTCATATAGTACTGAATTTGTTTGATAAATATTATCATATCCATGGAATTAACGGGCTTCTGGTCAGTAAATGGTGAGATGCTTGTCAAGCTCTTGTAGAGAAGTGCTGGTTTATAATTTCTCCTTACCACGCAGCACCTTAACTTTTATTTCACACCATTTCAAACAGCATCAAATAAGGGCCTTTTGCTCCCCTCATCTAAGATCTTCAATTCATCACAGACTCCTTCCTCTTTTATGAATTTCAAGCCCTTGGTTTCAACACATTGCCTTGTATTTGAACCATTTATGACATTTATTTTTACCAAATGGAGAAATTATAGCATAAGGAACAAAAGCCACCATTAATTTATTTTAGGTCTTAAATAAGAGTACTTTTTATGTAGATCAGATTTTCAGGTTTTTAAACTCATTTTTAATTTTTACTAAAGTAATATACCAGCAGATTTTTTTAAGTCAAGAAATACAAAGCTTATAGGAAAAACTGCTTATCCTGCCCCCTCCTTTACTCCTTAGTTCCCCTCCACACCCATATTTCTAAATAATATGCTCACCATTCTATTTCTTGATTTCTTATTTTAGCCATTATTTATAGCTTTCTCATTTAGAACATGAGAATTTAGTTCTCTCTCCCGTTTTCTTTCCTCCCCTCCCCATCCTTCTTTTTGCCCCCCTCCCAAAATAATGACATCACTGCCTTTGAATAAATCAGTCTTTGATGTTTACATTATGTTATCATGTCCTTGTTCACAATTGAGATAGTGTGCAATTATTAGGTTTAATTATTTCTTAAAACTTTTCTGATAATTAATCACTGCCTTGACTAGGTACTTAGTAATTCTCTATCTGCGGATCACTTTTTCCTCTCCCAAACTCTGTAAAAAGCCCTCAACACTGTTGAACATATCAGGCATCTAACAGGCATTTAAACTCTAGGGACAGCCCTGGACACCCCAGCATTCTCTTGTTCCAAACAGAACTGCCTGGTTCTCCAGGCCTTGTTTACCATCCTCCTGGAATTCCCTCCACCTCTCTCCCACGTTGCAGCCCCTTATGGCTCTCAGTTCTTCTTTCTTGGTTTATCCTTTCATTTTCATGGAGCACATCCTCCACTAACTTCCCAAGAAGCAATGTATGGGAGATGCATTTTTCGAAAGTTGAACACGAGAGAATGAAAACTATCACTTACCTCATAGAATTCTAAGCATTGCTGTATTGTCTTCTAACTTCTCAAGTTAAATTGAGAAAATTAATACCATCTCAATTTTTGATATGTGCCCTTCTGTTGTTGCTGAAAATGTTTAGAATGTTCTAAATTTTCATAACTCCATGATCTTTTGTCATTCTTTGTATTCAAGGTATGCAGCGGGCTTTTTGATCTTTTTATCTAGAAGCTCATGTCCTTCATTTATGGGAAACTGTTTTGTGCTATTTCTCTGATAATTCCCTCCCTTCCATTTTCTGCATCATTCTTCTACTACTCCTATTAGTTAGATAGTGAATTTCCTAGTTCTACCCTCTAATTTTCAACTTTTCTATCCTATGTTCAATCTCTGTATTTTTCTGAAAATGACTGATAGATTTCAATTATCTCTTCCAAACCTTCTATTGAATTTTTTATTTCTGCTATCTTATTTTTTTTTAATTTCCAAAAGCTCTCTCTTGATCTCTGAATATCCTTTTTCTGTAGCATCCTTCTCTTGTTTCATAATTGTAGTATCTTAGATTGCTGAGGGGATTATTCTTTTCTTCAAGTTTTATCTTATTCTGTGCATTGCTTCTATTTTTCCAGAGTTCCTCCTCCAAAGCCTATTTCTTTATTATCTGTCTTTCATATTGTAGGTTTTCCTCAAATCGTAGGTAATCCTTGGCTATCAGTAGTTATTCCAAAGTAGGGCAATAAAATTCTGATTGGACCCTCTATGCAATGGTGGATTTTATCGACTTATGATTTATTAGGCTTGAGAATCAGTCATTTGCTGAGGAACACTCAATGTGGGTCTCTTCCACTGGACCATACCATTTCTCTAGAGAAGATTCCTCTAATTTTCTGTTTGAGGGAGAATGTGGTGGTGGTGATGGTGGTATAAGCAGGTAAGACAAACTACCAGTGTTCTAGGGGCTGAGCAGGGAATGGGAATTGAGGGTCCAACTTCTGTACATCTCGGCAAAGGCACTGAGTCTTTGCCTTTGTCTTCAGACCTCTGGGTTGCCCCCTTGCTGGTCTGGGTGTCCCTGACACTGGAACCTCTCTGTTTCAGTTTCTCCAGAGAGTGCTGTCTCCATTGGGTCAGGGAGAATCATGCACCTTCTAATGGGGATGCAGAAAAGGTCTTGGAGCTCTAACTGCTCTTTATACGATTTCAACCAATCCTCTTGTTTCCCTGACACAACCTGTGCAGAGAGACTAGGTATCCCCAGTTCCGGAGAGGACCAGGAGCTCTGGTGTGTGGACTGGCTGCCCTCCTGAGGGCAGCAAGGGCTCACCTCTCTCTATTCAGTTACATCAGTTATTACTCATCCATTTCCCCTCTTCTAAAAACTTGTTGACATATCCTGTTCAGGACCATCTCTTCCCGGCTCCTCTTTATACCTTTTAAAATTCCTCTGTGGTTATGATTATTGTGTTTGGGTTGTGAGTAGAGAGAAATGCATGTGTTCAATCTCCTGTGTTTAACCAAAAGTCTGCTATGGTGTTTTTATTTGCTTTTGTTTGTTTGTTTGTTTAATCTCTCCCCTGGGGGTATCAATTTAGGACTTGGTTTCTGGGGGAGGATGATTTGGTAACTCAAGTTTGTCCTTCCTTGTAAGTCATTTATGTTTATTTCTCTGCTGCTCCACACCCCAAGCTCAAGCTTCCAGCAACTACACAGATTTATTATCATAAGAATGTATTATATAACAAGTGAAGCAATAGTTTATTTGCTATTAAGTAATTTTCTGGGTACACACTGCTGAATTCTCTTGAAACAAGCCTATCTTTCAAAATGCACAAAATTGATATGTGACTGAATATATGGGCCTCCTGGCGGTAATTCACTTCAAAAAAGGGAGTTTTCTCAAGTTCAACATACAAATAAGACGGTAACCACAGCATAATGTCATTTCAGAGAAATCAGAATGGGCCCTAATTCACCCCTGGACCTCTACAACTCCTTCCTAAAATTCTATTTCTAGTTTTTAATTTTTTTTTTTTTTGGCCTAAGACTTTTTCTCCTTGATGTGCAAATACTCTTAGGAGGTGTCATATAAAAATATGGGTGTAAATGAAAAATCTGAAGATTTTTATTTGGAGGGAGATTATCAAGGTATCTGACACTGGAGGGAAGAGGTAAAGATATTCTGGAAGAAGAGACAGGCTTAGGGCTGTGGAGAGTGAAAAGCACCAAACACCCAGTTAGAGTGCTTATTCAGATCAGCAGTTTAGTGGCTAAGAGATAGGCTTTGGGGACTAGAGTGACCTGGGTTCAAATGCTACTTTCCTCATTTATTGATATTGTTTGTTTATTTTATTTCAGTTTTTTTAATTATACTCAGATCTTTATTTTAAAAATCCAATCTGCCAACTTAGTGTTTTCCACCATCTTGGGAAGCAGAAACTTTCACGGGCCTCACAATCTTTTGCTTAGGTGCTGCCTTTGTGGGAACCTTTGCAGCAGCCATTGCCATCTTTTTAGATGCTTGCATAGCCTTTTTGCTTCCTTGGCAGCCCTGATAGTTTGTTCTCACTGAGCCTTCCTAGCTTGGGTTTCTGATTCCTCCTGGCCATTATTTCAGCAAGAGATGCACCAGTTATGGCCCTCTGGAATTTAACCGCACAGCAGGTTCTGTTCTCATTTATGGGTTGTGTAATATTAAACAGCCCATCTCTTCATTTTCTCATCTGCAAAACAGGGATGACATCCACTTCAAAGAGTCACGATATTAAATGAGGTTATATATGTAAAGTGCTTAGCAAAGTGCCTGGCACCTCATAAATGCTCAGTAAACAATAAATGCTCAATAAACAAAATGACAGAGATAATGATAATAATAACTCGCTTCCCACATTGAATTAGAGCTAGCTCTGAGTGTCTCAGTGCCAAGATAATACCCAGATGCAGATCTGCTGAGTAGATGTGCCCCAATTCACTGTAAGACAGTGAACGAATTACTTAACCTCAGAACAATCTCTTACTTTCTCATGTGTAAAGGGGAACAAGTGCTCAGAGTTGAATTTGGTCTATAATCAAATAAATGCTTCCATAATCCAGGTAAGGACAGCTACTGCTAGAGCTACATACCTACATTATACAAAGAGAAGGTACCTTTTTAGAAAAGAGATCTTTCTTCCTTTATTCAATACTTTTGTCACATGCTCTCATTCTTCTCCATGTTAAAAACTGTGGCATCTGAAGATGTGGTAGATATATACAATGGACTATTACTCAGCCATAAAAAGAATGAAATAGTGCCATTTGCAGCAACATGGATGGACCTACAGATTATCATACTTAGTGAAGTAAGCCAGACAGAGAAAGACAAATATCATATGCTATCGCTTTTATGTGCAATCTAAAAATATGGTACAAATGAACTTATTTACAAAACAGAAACAGACTCACAGACTTAGAAAACTAACTTATGGTTACCGCTGGGGAAAAGTGGGGGAGGAATAAGTTAGGAGTTTGGGATTAACATAAACACACTACTGCATGTAAAATAGATAACCAGCAAGAACCTACTGTATAGCACAGGGAACTATACTCAGTATTTGGTAATAAACTATAAGGGAAAAGAATCTGAAAAAAATATATATATGTATAACTGAATCACTCTGCTGTACACCTGAAACTAGCACAACATTGTAAAGCAACTATACTTCAATTAAAAAAAAAAAATGGTGGCATGTGGAAAACAAACAAGCCTGACACCTGAGTTCAGGGAGCTTCAAGTTGATCAACAATTACATGTCCTCAAAACACAACTTGATTTCCATCTCGGTAAATACAGAAAAGTTTTTCCTCTCACTTCTAAGATATCCACGTGGATTAAGCAAGCCCTGGTCTGGCTGTTACAGATGCGGAATCTCGGTGGGAGGTGGAGGAACAGATTCTACAGAGGTGCAAGGAGAGACTTCTAACTGGTGCTGCCTCTTTGGGGCCCCAAATATTGGAAAACAAGGAGCAGAGGAGGAATGAAAAGAAATGTAAATTGAAGGCACATTGAAAAAGCTTTGAAGGTTTTGAGGAAAGCTGAGATTTAATAAGAGGATGAAAAGAAGTTGAAGTTTATCAAGAAGAAAGATAGGGTTTCTTATCACACCTCCTGACACCTCACCACATAATAACTAAGATCTGAAGAATGCTGGACAGAAAGTCAGGAGACCTCGGTTGGGTCTGGCTTCCCCTCAGTGGCTGCAGTCATGAGATCCAATCTGGTCTCATAGTTCTTGTCTGTGAATGAAGAGTAAGGCCAACAATCCTGAAGGTTTGCTTTCCATGTCTACCTGATACTGGGGGTATCTCTTCTCTCTTTTCACAACAGGGAACATAAACTGTTAATTACATGTATTTTAACTACTAATATGTCACGTATTTTAGCCACCTAAATCACTATAATTTATACCTGGGTAAATCAAAGGAGTACAGGCATATAACTCAAACACAAATACACACACGTCTATCTACCTAGCTATCTGCATATGTACTCACATAAGTACTTAGGTAATTTGTTACATATCTTCTATAAAATTTAAAATTCCTCTTCAGCTAAGATACATTGGGAATTTCTCCAATTAGCAGCACAGCATTCATGGCACAAAAAAATTATTATTAAACAAGGACAATAATCTTCATTTGCTGTTAAGGTTTAATAACTTCACTTTAATAGCATAAAAACTAATTCGGCATCTTGCCAACAACATTTTTTTTAATGAAATTCCTTGCCTTTAATTCCATCAAAATCAGTTCTATCTCCTTTTTTTTCAAGAAAAATCACCTTTTCGGTAACTTGAGGTGATGATTTCCATGTGAATGATACTGTTTACCTGCACTTTCCCCACATTTGACCTTATTTCTTCTAAGAAATACGGAATATTGCTTTGGGCCTTTGAAAGGCAGGGGTCTGGAGGAGGTTTCTATTAGAATAATCTCCACCTAAAGAGGCTTTAAGACTCACCTATCCATTGACCCATGAAGGGTACATGCTAAATTCCTACAGTCAAATATTCATTCTAACCCTTCAGAATAGATGAATGAGCTTACCTCTTATTTAAATCACTCTAAGATGGATAAGATTTTTACTATCAGATGAAAGGTGATAATCACGGCCACCGCCACGATCACCATCACTTGGCTGTTCATGATGACAAAAGTGACAAAGAAATTTGGCTTCACCCAATCACTTCCTCTGTAATGTTTATTTGTGTGTGTGTGTGTGTGTGTGTGTGTGTGTGTGAGAGAGAGAGAGAGAGAGAGAGAGAGAGAGAGAGAGAGAGAGAGAGGGAGAGAGAGAGAGGGAGGGAGGGAGGGAGAGATCTAGGTATTTTTCTATGCAATTTCACATCCATATTCAATATATGTTTACCTACATACTGAGGCATTCATGCATTTCTGTAGAACTTATAGTCTAGCATCCTGGTGGACCCCAAATTAGCGTCTTATTAAACTTTTTCTTAAGACGTACAATCCACTGACCACTACATATCAAAAGTATTCTGGGGACTGAGCCAGAGGGGCATTTTCCTGGAATTTTTTTTCCTGATAATGGGTGCTTGTGCTCCATTCTCTACACTTGGTCACCTTCAGTCAGCCTGTGACCAACCACAATGCACCATGTTGGAAGCAAACGTGTTTTGGTGAATCTCCATTATAAGCTTATTTCACAGATGATTTTGATCTAGGGTGGATTTTATTGAAATGAGGCACTTTCTTAGGTTATAGAAAGTAGAGATGAACTGTCTCTGAGGTCCAGTCCCTGAATAGCAAATTTGCAATGAAAAGAAACAAATCTAGGATGAGAGATGCAATAATATCACAGCCAGTTTGCCCTCAATTTCTACCTCATTTGTGAGTTGACTGGGGAAGTAGCCAGGTCATTTTACCTTGACTCACTTAAGCTCTTGTTTCCTTACTATAACTTTAAGAAAAATCTTCTATTCTCTCCTTGAATATTCTCCTCCCTTTTTATTCTGATTGAGGAGAAAACATGAGCTAAATTTTCCCCTTAATGGGCTGCCTCAAAGAGTAGCCTGGGCTCATGCGGCCGTGAACCTCTGAGACAGCAACACTTAGCCCAGGGAAAGATTATTTGGTGGTGTCTTTTTTTAATTCTACCTATTCATTTCACTTAAAGTTGTGTCTCTTTTCTATTCCCGATGCTTAAAAAATTAAATTAAACCTAAGCTAAACCAAGAGCACATTTTCTCTGCTTTCATTGTTTTGCAAACCATGGTGATATAAGTTTCGTAAAGTGGGTACCAAGAGACACGTTCCTGAATTTAACTTCAAGACAATGATATACTTCAAAAGTTTTCCCCATGTTTCTTTTTATTTCTTGTGTTTCTTTGTAATTTATATGCCAAACTGGCTCAAGGATAAAACTAGGATATTCATGTGAGTTTTCTGATCCCTGGAAATAATTTTTTCCCTGTAAGAATAAAATAAAAATTTAAAAATTTCAACTGTCTTGTAAATATCAAGAATAGTTAATTAGGGGGTTAAAAATATAAACATCTAATCCATAATAGATTAAGATGGCAGTATCTTTTCTCTGGGGAAGAGGAACTTTAGAATTTTGATGAGCATTGCTAATCAACACAGATCCTTTCAATATCTAGTTATTATATAGCTACATGACAAATATAATAATATTCCAGAGTGCCAGTCAAGATTCATTTCTGTTCATTTGATCTATGAACTTTATCAAGTAAAACACTGATTTGGGGGGATAATTGGCCGCTGGAGGGTATAATGTATTTTAAAAGTAGAAGAAAAAAACCCACTCAATTCTCATGCCCTATGCAATTCCATGTGGATACTTATTGAAATAGCTTGAAATACCAGTGGCAACTCAGTTTAAACATTATTTTTGAATGTTTCTTCTCTGCCCTGCCCATTTTTTTTTAGCTGTAAAATAACTGTATTGAGAAATGAATGGGCAAAGAAGGAATCTGTTATCAAGCACAGGACATCATATAAGCATACAATATGTCATCTACTATTAATAGATGACAAGGCTTATGTGCTATGTACTATCCCCAATACACAGAAACATTTTTGTTATAGAGAATATGTCTTTGTAGAGGGATTTTTTTCCAGTGTGATTTTACCGGAATTCATTTACTTAAAAGTCGTATATGATCACAAGTATATTTCACCTATCACATTTGAAAGACTAATTTCAATTTTTAACTTTCTGAACCAACATGTTCAGCCAGTTTTCAAATGAGCCAGCACAGTTGCAAGGACTGGCTCCTGCTTTGGGTTTAATACACAAATGAGAAGTCAGGTGACTCAGAGAATTGCAGAATTGGAAAGGTGACCACAAAGGTCATCTGAATCCCATCTGTAACAACTCTCAGCTCTGCTTGGGGACTTCTAATGATAAGGACATCACCACCTCTTTAGGAGACACATTTTAATTTTGGACAGTTCTAGTTATTAGGTAATTATTCTTACACTGTGCCAAATCCACCTCCCTACAAATCCACTGGGATTTGTTAAACCTTCTGAAACCACCCAGAATAAGCCCAGTCTTTCTCCAACCTTTTATAAAAACCTTCTGATATGTGCAGGCCTCTCCCATGGCCTTCTAAGTTTTCATTACTGCAGGTTGGCTTTTGTTTCATTATTCAGCCCTTGTGTGATGTGATTGTGAATCCTTTTCTCTTCCAGGGCACTCTCACCTGAACATGCTGCGGTCCTTCACTTTCTAAACAGGGTGGCATCTAAAACGGAATGTTCTTCACTTTTAAGAGCATACCATGTATGTCATTTTGGTCTACCTACATATACCTATACATCTATGTTTAAATCTGTACCTATATCTAATCTATTTAAGTATATATGACTATAATGCAGCTATGGAATCTAATAGGCAACATCCATGATTTTAATATTTCTTAACTTCCTTGTGCAGAGAAACATTAACCTAAAACACTAAATGATTGGGTAGAAAGGCTATATTGGTCTAAACTTGCTATAATTTCACTTTAATTTTACTATCCAGAGAAATCTAAGTACTACGAGTAATTCATAAACAGCTTCTTAAGAAAAACAATAATAAATTGGTATTGAATACAAAATGCTACTACAGTAATCCTTTCTAAAAGTCTTCATGATGCTTCTGATGGTTCTTCATAAAACCTCTTACCTCTTTGTGGGTCCCCACACACCTAAAGCTAATATGTTGGGAACCAAGATGCAGAGTTTTTCAGACTTGTTTTTAGAACTAATAATATCCAATCAACTGTGTGCTGGTAAAAGCTTAATGACCAGCTCTCTGGAGAAAAAAGTATGCAAATATATGCATACATATATTTATTATACACAGATAGAAAGAACTGTAACACGGCTTACAAATATGTAGAACAAAATATGCAAAACTATTTATTCAAAATTCTGTAAACCTGTAACTGTGATTTACTATTTCTTACAAAGTCTACTCTGTTTCCATTACCAAAAATGGTGTTACAAAATCAGACTACAAATACATGTTCCAGTACTCTCTGATTCACCAAAAACTCATTCATGCCATTGACAAACATGCTGACTAAATGTTGGTTGATATTTTCATTTATGTTAGCAAGTAAGATGAAAGTGAAATAACGAAGATGCAAGTCGGAACTTTACCTGTTTGTCAATGACATAAGTGATTTCCTTGTAGAATCATATAATATTTTTTGAATATTGGAAGAGTATTTCTTCATTTCTTTGCACTATTCACAATACAACACCTATAGAGACAACACACTTTTAAGTTTAATCTACATTATACTTAAAATCACTTTCTCAAGTCTAGACAGTCAACAAGACAATAAATGAAATCCTGACTTTTAGCATTTGCTGACTCTGTGGTATAAATACTCTCTCCAGTATAAATACTCTCTCCAGTTTCAACACGATGTCACTGAATGCAGAGTTTGGAAAAGATACACTATATCATCATATAGTATTTCCACCAAGCAGATAGATATAAATAACCCCAAGAGCGTAATTTAAAAAGTGTAGCAGGGCTTCCCTGGTGGTGCAGTGGTTGAGAGTCCGCCTGCCGACGAAGGGGACATGGGTTCGTGCCCTGGTCCGGGAAGATCCCACATGCTGCGGAGTGGCTGGGCCCGTGAGCCATGGCCGCTGAGCCTGTGCATCCGGAGCCTGTGCTCCGCAACGGGAGAGACCACAGCAGTGAGAGGCTCCCCAAAAAAAAAAAAAAAAAAAGTGTAGCAAAATATTTAGGAAGTAGTAAGTTTTGAGTATGTATTATCTTTATTCTTTAGTATAATTTATATACTTATAGGATTATATAATTTAATCCTTAACAGTGGCTGTTTAACAACTGGCTCACAAAATTCCTGAAAATATAACAGTTGTCTCTCACAGGCCAGCATGAGCTGGCTCCAATACACCACTAGAGACCGATCTGGACAGATACTCAATTTTTCAAAGCCTACCTTGATCTACTACACTTCTTTCTGAGTTCTGAAATCACTGGACTCAAATTGGAAACATTATTAAATTTTAAAGCTAAAAATAACTTAATTAGTAATGCCACCTATATGATTTACATTTCCTACTGTGTAACAGATGTGCCAGAACTATAGGTCTAATATTTATTCTAAGTCATTAAAATACAGTATACTCTACCCAACTTAACAGTTCTTTTTACCAATCCTCTAAAAATATTGGAAGCTCATCCATAAGAACTCAGGTTGCTTCTGAGCAGATGGAGAGAATGTCTCATCACATCCATGGTCACATTTTGTTCATATTCATCAGGCAGAATTTATTCCTTTCCAATACCAAATCAGGCCAGCTATTAATGTCCTGGATTAACACCAATAAACACAAATGTGGCAATTTCACACCTCTTAGTGAGTATTAAAATGCTAGTAATTGTATATAGAATTATTGTCACTTCATTCAGAAAGTAATAAGCAACAGTAAAATCAGGAAACCAAACACACAAAAAAACTAAAAGCTCCCAGGAAGTAATTTTTGCATATAATTGTATTCTTCAAATTTTCTTCTAGTTTTGATTGTGAAGTTCTTCTACTAATGTTTCAAAAGAAGATACACTTTGTTGCAAATTACTGCCTAGAAGATCTGGAGTACATACAACTCTATATGTTCATGAATATTCAATACACAAACCTCTCCGCTTATAGATTTTGGGGGGTTGATGATTTTGTTTTATTTTTATCTAGAAAGCAAACATTGAAACAAAAGTCTGTGGATAGCTGCTAAAGACTCACCTCATATGGTTATTGTGAGAATAAGAAAAAAATTCATTTGGGGGGATGTATTTATTTTATTTCATAATTTCTCTAAGCAAGTGAAAGCATCTCCGGGAAAGATTTCCTCAGTGTACCACAGCTGGAAAGTGCCTAGGCTGGAAGAATATGATAAAATATCTGGGGACATGGCACAGGGTACCCAGAGCTTCCCCTGGATCAGTAGTCAGAGGATCAACAGGGTGATATGCAGCTCTGTCTGGATGGTGGGCGCCCACTGCCATGAACTATCCAGCTGCGGGCTGAGGAACCAAATAGGGTTGGCCCCTGATGATTTACACTCCAGATGCCCAGCCAAATCTCAACCAGCAACCAGGCTAGGCTAGAAGTGGGGATTATTAAAGGAGGGGGAAAAGGGAAAGAGAAAGAAAACCACCAAAGGAAACATCTCAGGTTCCTCAGACCCTCAACCACGTATACACTATATACACTACATGCCAAGATAATACCAAGCGCTTTAACTCCTTCAACTATCACAATCACCACCTGAGGCGGGGACTATGGTGATCCTCATGTTACAGATGAGGGTCACAAATGTTACATAGCAGCTAAGTGGCAAAGCTGGGGAACTGAGCCTTCTTGAGACCAGTTCCAGAATCACAGTCATATTCCATTGTGCTGAAACCATCTGTCCCTACAGATTATACTCTACTCTTTTGATCTTGCTTGGTACTCTGAGAGGCTGCCCTATATGGACTACATCAAAACCTTTCTTTCCGACTGGTTTCCAGTTGGGTGTTGTCAATGCAGGGAGGGAAGAGAATAAAATTGGGATATTTAGTACCTTGCCTCCCTTGTGGGGTCCTGGAATGGCTACATCCCCCAACAGAGGTGGTCCTTTCCAAATAACACTCTCTTTCAGGGTTGTTGTATCTGTCCTTTCCTTCACCCTTTCAGGGTAACTTTACCCTTTCAGGAAAGGGACAGAGTATTGGTCCAAGGGTGAGGAGGTCCAAGGGTCCAAGAGTGATCAGGGCATGTGTTACTAAGTACATTTCTGAGTACATGTCTACTATCCTTTGTATTTCCCTACATTCTATCCAAACTTTTGTAAGTAGTACCATTACTAAACTTTCCCCAGTTTACCTAATTTGACCCTGCCATCTCTTTCCTGCCAGGATCCTGATGAAAACAGCTACTATATTATTCTGCCATGTATAAACGATTGTTGGTCCTTAGATAACCAGCCAACTCAAAAGAAAACATTTTCCCATCATACTTTTAACATGTTTTATTTGCTCTATCTAGCAAAGTCTATGGAAGTTTATAAATGTGGGAAATTTAATACTGATGTCTTTTTATATAAAGAGCTCACAAAAAGCAATAAGAAAAATGATGGATTCCCCAGTAGTGGTCAAGACCAAGCAATTCACAGAGGAATTACCAATAACCAAAAATAACAAAAAGAAGATTTAAGCTGGATTAGTTATCAAAGAAATGTAAAGTAAAAAAGATATCATTTCTCACCTTTCAAATTATCCAAGACAAAGATAAAAATCAGGTTTATTCAAGGAATCAGAAAATGGACAGTCTCAAATACTGTTCGTGGATATAAAAATTTGTATATCCTTTCTGAGAGCCTTAAAATATGCACACCTCTTAGTCTAGTAATTCTACTTAATAAATTAATAATATTAATTTATCCTAAGGAAATGATTAAAGATGTAAACAAAATCTTATCTACAAAAGTATTCAATTTAAAAGATTGGAATCTATCTAACTGTCCAGCAATAGATGATGGCACACGCATATGATAAAATACCTCAAAGCCATTTAAGGTGTTGCTATAAAAATGTTTGTTGGACTTCCCTGGCAGTCCAGTGGTTAAGACTCCATGCTTCCAATGCGGGGGGTGCAGATTCGATCCCTGGTCGGGGAACTATAAGATCCCACATGCTGTGTGACATGGCCAAAAAATTTAAAAATTAAAAAATAAAACAGGGGACTTCCCTGGTGCCTCAGCGGTTAAGAATCCGCCTGCCAATTCAGGAAACACGGGTTCAAGCCCTTTTCCAGAAAGATCCCACATGCCGTGGAGCAACTAAGCCCATGCGCCGTAACTACTGAGCCTGCGCTCTAGACCCCGCAAGCCACAACTACTGAGCCCGTGTGCCACATTTACTGAAGTCCGCGTGCTGAGAGCCTGTGTTCTGCAACAAGAGAAGCCACTGTAATGAGAATCCCGTACACTGCAATGAAAACTAGCCTCTGCTCACCACAACTAGAGAAAGCCTGCACGCAGCAATGAAGACCCAACACAGCCAAAAATAAATAAATAAAATAAATAAATTTATTTTAAAAGTAAATAAATAAATACAAAATAATAAAACAGAATCACAAATAAAATGTTTGTTTGCATAGAAGAATGTTTACTATACATAGTCCCCATAGACACAAGCTAAATAAGGAAAAAGCAGACTACAACAGCGTTTTATTTCAGCATTATTATAGATCACCTGCAGGTAAACATGGGGTATATCCTCTGGAACACGGAAGCCATGTTAGTGGAGTTTGAAATTTACCTGAGTTCAATAGGAAGCCACTGTAAGGCTCTAAGTAGTGGAGAAAAAATGCTCATAACCATATAAATGCTATATTTCTTGGAGTCTATCAATCAAATCCTGATAAACACCTATCTGGAATTTCTGCAAGTAGAAATACTTTGAAAATGCTAATTTATACAGCCATCATTGCCACTACTAAAGAAAGCCTGGGAGTAGTAGAGGGATAGCTTGTAGACACACCTGGAAATCTACTTTATCATTAAGTTCTTTTAACTGGATTTAAAGGAAGTGTTTTTGTAAGGAGTTCTGTAGACCAATATCTCCCACTGCTTATTTGCGCCACGTGCCACAACCTACAGAGCATGGTTACAAGCACCAAGCTCATTTTCCCACGGTACCCTACTCCCCCTTCCCATCCAGGTGCCTTCACTGACAGCCCTGTGTGCGAAGGCTGGCAAGCAGCAGAGTTCTATCTTGGCTTCTCACGTATTCCATGGGGGAAAGGAGGGCTGGAGGGTATTGATCCAAGGAAAACAAGATTCTGGGATAGAATTCTTATAGTACTGAACAGAATTTGGAATTCAGCTCGTGACTTTTTCAGTTACTAAAAACCTCTTGGTCTGGCCACCATTCAAACAATATTCAGTAGTTGTGCACATTTTAATTTACTGAGTCCATATGTAAAATAACCACAGCTTCAATGTAGTTTCTTGTTCCCTCAATTTCCTCAACAGAATCAGAAAGAAGCTTATGCTTCGTTTATATCTCCATCTGTCTAAAGCACAGAATACTCATTCTTGCTTCTGATGACCCTTTTTTAGAGAAATTATGAGACAGTAGAAAATGTGGAATCAACTTTTATAAGAATTCAAGATGCTTGAAGAGGAAGTATCATAGACATAACCAGAAAAAACTGAGGTAAAACCCCTCAAATGTAGAATTTATTTAATTTTTAAATGTGGTTAGAAAATTGTGGTACAGACAATTTTCTTATAAATGACAACAGTTACATGAAATGACTTCAAACATACCAACTTTCTTTCACCAGCTCATCCTTCTTTAGAATGTCTAGTGGTACACACAAAGGCTCAGAAATGGTTTACTGTAACTGAAATTTCTGTCTGCTATTACCAAAGAGAAATGTATTGAACTTAATATGTTAGGTTTGGGAAATCTATTTTCACTTGCTATAACCAATGGTCTGTCATAAGTGTGGACATAGTGGTCTTCCAGATTCTATCTTCCATCTGCCCCTGACACCCTAAGATGAGACTTCCTTTACTTTTTTCATGTTTATAAAGACCCAGTTTCCAAAATCTAAACTAAACCTCTTAGTCTCTATGAGAAAAATGAAAGTGATAAAAGTAAGTTTCAGTAGGAATAAACACACAAATATCTAGAAGATATTGAGCTAGGCTCATTAAATGGTTAAGTAACCCCCTGTTTAACCTTGCCTCAAACAAGGTCTTTTAATTCATTAGGAATATTTGTTCACTAGATGAGGACAGTGCCTCCAAAATGCATTTATTTATTTTAATTTATCAGAGAGAAAAGAAATAGATGTGCAGAAATAATATTGCCTTTGTGGTGGTTTTTTAACTTGTCCACAATTTGTTGACACTCTTCTTATCAAAAAAGTAGAGCTTAATTCTCCTCTTCTTAAATATGAGAAAACCTTAATGACTCAATTTTAATGAACAGAAAGTGGTGGAAGTAATGCTGTTGACTTCCAAGGACAGGTTAGAAAACTCTAGTTTATGAAAGCCAGATTCCACCTGGTGTCTCTCTCTCTCTCTCTTTCATTGCTTGCCCTTAGAACTCAACCACCATACTGTGAGGAAGCCCAGGTCACATGGAGCCCAGGTCACATGGAGAAACACGTAGGTATTCCAGTCAACAACCCATGATAAGGTCCCAGCCAACAGTCAGCATCAACCACCAGACATGTGAAAAAACAAGCCTTCAGACGATTCCAAACCCCAGCCTTTTAACTGCCTCAGTGGAAATCATGTGGAAGAGAAATGCACTGCCTCTACCAATCCCTTACCAAACTGAAGATTTGGGAGCAAAATAAATGTTACTGTTTAAGCCATGAGGTTTTGATGTGGGTTGTAATGCAGCAATAGATAATGAGAACAACCGTATCACTGTAACTAGAGTATGAGTACTTTAAGAATCAGTGGTACTTTATGCCCATTAACAGATGAATGGATAAAGAAGATGTGGCACATATATACAATGGAAAATTACTCAGCCATAAAATGAAACAAAATTGAGTTACTTGTAGTGAGGTGGATGGACCTAGAGTCTGTCATACAGAGTGAAGTAAGTCAGAAAGAGAAAAACAAATACCATATGCTAACACATATATATGTGATGTAAAAAAAAAAAAAGGTTCTGAAGAACCTAGGGGCAGGATAGGAGTAAAGACACAGACGTAGAGAATGGACTTGAGGACACAGGGAGGAGGAAGTGTAAGCTGGGACAAAGCGAGAGAGTGGCATGGACATACTATACACTACCAAATGTCAAATAGATAGCTAGTGGGAAGCAGCCTCATAGCACAGGGAGATCAGCTCGGTGCTTTGTGACCACCTAGAGGGGTGGGATAGGGAGGGTGGGAGGGAGACGCAAGAGGGAGGGGCTATGGGGATATATGTATATGTATAGCTGATTCACATTGTTATAAAGCAGAAACTAATACACCATTGTAAAGCAATTATACTCCAATAAAGATGTTAAAAAAAAAAAAAAGAATCAGTGGTACTTTAAATCAAAATTTAGTAGAAGACACTTAGGGCTGGTGGTGGGCGCTCTGACTGGGTCCCAGACTAGGCAGGAGGAATGGAAGGCAGCTGTAGAATGTTAGCCTGCATAGTTTCCCTCAAGATCTGCCAGCTTTGCTAATTCCGAGGGCAGATTTCAGTACCTGTGATGAACGGTCACCTGGCCCGACCCCTTCCTCTACCAGGAACACCTAATTCTTCACTCCCATCCTATAAAGTTGTAGCTGAACAAAACTCTCTCACTCTGTTCCTTTGCCCATGCTGTTTGCCCAAGGAATGGCTTCTCTGTTCTAACTCTGAGATATCAATTTTAGAAAAATGTCTTCTCTAAATGCAGCTCTGGAGATCATGAGCATAACCAGTATAAGAGTTCTTCAGTTGCAGGTAACATGAACTTAGTCTTTTTTAAAATTTTTATTGAAATACAGCTGACTTACAATGTTGTGTTTGTTTGAGGTGTACAGCAAAGTGATTCATTGATTCAGTTCAGCAAAGTGATATATATAAAGATTTATATATATTTAGAAAGAAAATATATGTATACATATTTTCTTTTTTAGATTCTTTTTCCATTATAGGTTATTACAAGATATTGAGTACAGATCCCTGTGCTATACAGTAGGCCCTTGTTGTTATCTACTCCATATATAGTAATGTGTATATTTTAATCCCGAACTCCTAATTTCTCCCTCCCCCTCTTTCCTCTTTGGTAACCATAAATTTGTTTTCTATGTCTGTGAGTCTATTTCTGTTCTGCAGATAAGTTCATTTGTACCATTTTTTTAGAGTCCACATATAAGTGGTATCATTATGATATCTGTCTTTCTCTGCCTGACTTACTTCGCTTAGTATGATAATCTCTAGGTCCTTACTTACGCAAAATAGAGAAAGGGAGAGAAAAGCCCTTGTCGTGGCTCGGGGGTGTAGCTCACAGGGTCAAAGGAAAAAGCTATTGATCTAGATCTCTGAAAAGATGATAACAAAGACTCTTCCAGGAATCAAGGTGTTAAAAACTAGGGACAGTCTCTGGGGTCACCACCATCTAGACGTGCTCTAGCTGTTTTTCAGTCCTGGGGTCACTCAGTTCAAGAGTGATATTCCCAGGAGAGAGCACCTGACTGTCTACTTTGGGGCACATACAATTCCTTTCTCCAGGAGAAGGTGGAACGTCTTGTTTGATAGTTCCACCAAGACTGTATCCAATTGGAGAGGTGTAATTTGCCAAAGTAACATCCAAATATTGTCCACTCAATGTCCACCATCACACCTGAACCTTCAAACTAAGTCACATCCCCTTATTATTCATTCCTATAGCATACAATACTTTTGCAGAGCATTTCTCACAACGGTAAATTACTAAATTTCCGGGCCATCATTGTTTAATATCTGAGTTTCCTATCATCTGTAAACTCCATGAAAAAAAAAATTCAATTCTGTCTAATTCATCACTGTTTTCTCAGCACCTAGTACAACACTTAGCACAAAGGTGCTCAATAAATATTTGTTGAATACGTGAACACTTTTTACCTTTGTCTTGCTATTCATTTTTGTTAATACACACATACACACACAAACATTCTTACTTTAGCTGAACAGTAGACTCCTGTGGGTAGAGTCTATTTCCCCTTACTATTCAAGTAAGTATTTACCAAGAGTGGATGATGTCCAGAAACATCCAACTCAGAAGCAGTTTGATTCAAAAAACATTTATCTGGCACTTAATATATGCAAGATCTATTACCTGCCCTCTGGGGGCTTACTACCCAACACGGGAGGCAGACAAATGCACAAGTCATTATAATACTAGGCGAACACTGGAAATGGATGCAAAAGGGGTTAAGAAATGAGAGAATAGTCAGAAAGCAAGAGAAGGCAAGATTCATTGTAATGTGGGAAAGCAGGAAGTTTGGCCCAAATATTTTTGACCACAAAAAAGGGTGGGACACAATAAATGTTTTTGTATAAATTAACCCCTCAATGAGTTCATTATAAGCAACTTGGAGAACACATCAAGATAGTAAATGGTTATTTGCACCTGGCCTCTTTAACCTAAATGAAATGAAGTGATATTAGTTAACATGTGCTGCTATATAGAGTCCATAGATTTTTCTCTAAAAGGCTCATAACTGATAGGAAAAAATGCACCTCTGAAGGATAAGAAGACCAAGAAGCAAGATGTCCTTTCAGAGGGTAGCATAAAAGCATAGCCATTTTCTTGGGGCAGATCACCTTAAAGAAAGCCTAATAGTAAGCAAGTCTATTTCAATATTTAAACAAGAAGGTAAACTACAAATTCCTAGGCGTGTGTAAGACTGTTCAAGTCTTGAGGATTTTGAGGAATGGAAGATTTCTGAACCACCATGGAACATAAAGGCAGGGAAATCAGTATTAAAAAAAACCAAGTCTTACATAGAAGAAGCAATTCTTCTCCTAAGCACTGACTTTTAGTTAGGACAGATTAAGAATGCAACTTTTTATTAAAGGATGAAAAGTTGGAAGATTCAGCTGTAGAGGGAAGTGCTTGATGAAAGAATCTTCTGGGCGGTGGCCAGAAGGGAATGGCCTGGGAGATGCACATAAGCGCTGGATGAGATGCTCAATAAACAAATCTGTACCCAAGTCCTGGCACGGCATGAAGAGGTGGGTTTTCTTCCCTCTGTACAATATAAACCCCGCAATAGAGCCAAATCTTGTATTAGTTTTGCCAACAGTATCCTTTCCATGCTGCCATTACCCAGTGGCACAACCAAGTGGAAACAGATCTGTTTGTTTACCCAGTAAGAAATCCACAGAGGCCACGGTAATAAAAGCTGGTACAGGCAAGGGGCAGAATATCGTATACACTCAGAGAAGAAAGTCAAAACCGTCGAATAGACACATTATATATGAAGGGGATGATCACTGCCACTGGCTTCAAGGAGAGTTTGTCTCTTCTACTTAATATGAACACAAACGTACGTTAATTCAATCTGAAAGCATGATTTTATATTTTTCAGTATCATGGTATATTTATCGACATCAATTGACACATGTTAACGACGTGGTTTTAGAAGTGCCAATAATTTCTGATAAATATGCATAAGGCATGAAAAAATATATAATTAAAAATATGTGGGGTTACCACAGTAACAACAGCAACAAACACAGAGAGGCGCTCCACTGGTGATCCTGACTACTGTGGCATCTATAAAAGGAAGTAGGTTTCAGTAATCTCAATCAAAATTCTCTAAATATCCTTAATAAAGGTAATAACACATTTCCCCACAAATATGACATCAAATGTCAATTTAGTCTACTCAAATATTCACAGCATGTTCAATTCTTAGAGGTATTACACCGAAAGATTTTTGAGATTGTAGACTTATTTTTGGTTTATTCCTTTTTTAGAAAAATATGAAGGGCTCATTCTTGAAGATTAGAAAATCCTAATTAAACATTGGCTATAAAAATCCCCAAAGGTATGAAGATACCATGGACTTCTACTTGCAGCCAAGTTCCAATACCTCACCAACACATAACTAATAACATATAACTAACGCTTGGAGAGAAGTGCTTTACTTTTGAGGCAGAAAAGAGCTCCTCGCAAGGGCAGAGAAGACACACAGCCTAATTGAATCCACTTTATTTCTGGAGCAGAGGTTATTCTCTCCACTTCCAGGTTGAGTTCTGGCTTTTATGGAGAAAGATTAGGGAAGCAGATCTGATCATTCAAAACCCCTGCCTCATCTGATCATTAATATCTGATCCACATTCTCTACAGGGTCACTTCTTAGTGTATCAGAAAGATACATTTGGTATCACATTTATTAAACACCCCCATGTGTAGGCACCTTACTTGCTTTCCTTTCTATAACCTTTAACACCCTATTGGATTGTTACTCTAACTCTCATGTTACAGAAGAGGAAATAGAGGCACAAGAAGTCATACCCCTGTGTGTAGGTCAAGAGCAGTGATTCAAACCCTGGTTACAATCCTTCTGCCGTATGCTTCTTCCCCTAGCTTCATGTGATTTCAATGGGACGTTTCTCTCTCTCTGAAATTCTGTGTAGCTCACCTTGATGAGGTCACAGAATCATCCTCTGAAAGGTCTCTGAGCACTTAATTGGAGGCCAATGCTACATTCCTCATTTTGGCAACAATGTGGTCAAGGTGGAAAGGAGTAAGTGCTTGGTCGGAGAGCTAGCAAATTCCATCAGAGAGACAGCTGTCCACCTCGGAGGGACACCACCCAAAGGCAGCCCGCCACCAAGGTATCCGACTGAACCACAAGTTAGAGACGCATTTGCTGTCGCCCACAGACATATGGTTTCATATCACTTCCCATGGCCAAATTATTTTTAAAATCTCTATGATTTGAAAGACTTGCACACTCCAACGTTTCAAATTTAGAAAAGAGCAAGATACAGAACTGTATCCTTGCTCACCACTTTGCCCGCAGGCTCTCCAAGACAAAGATCGTGAAGTTCTGCCCTGTCTAGAACCTGCTTGTCATCTATTTATAAGTCTGAATCCTGCCCTGAATGGACTTGGGAATAGGCAGTGACTAATATTTCTGAAGAAGGAAGGGGTGTTGTCATCAGGAGGAAAGATGCACAGAATTTTTCTTTGGCCAAGAGAACCCTGAATGCTGATGCTTCCTTAGGAAGAAGCATGGCTAATTCCAAATACCTCAGAATTTTGGTTGTTGGTTTTCTGATATCTGTTGTTAAAAATTAATCAAATTCTTTCTAAAAATGGCAAGTTCATTTTCAACTCTTAATAAAGTGAAGTAAGGCTGGTATTTGTTACGTGTTGGTTACATTCCAGGCACTCAATAGGGCTCTACACGTGAGGCTCTACACCTCATTTCAACCTCAAGACTCTTCTATGAAGTAAGTACCATCAGTAACTCACTTAGAGGCAGGGAAGCTGAGGCTTAAACATGTATCTTGCCCAGCCAGCTGACAGGTAGCAGACACAGGCTCAAATCCAACCAGCCTACTCCAGAGCTTGCCCTACTAAATTTTATTGTATGATAAACAAACAAGAATCTTGGAAGGAGAATAAAGGCAGGAGAGAAAAAGATAAATCCATTTCATGTTCCCTTTGCACATGACTAAGAGACAATTGCTAAAGAATTGCATTTGTGTTTTACATCATGAGCACCAAACTAATGAAAACCTTATGAACGTCATCTGTCGTAAATCACTTCATAATCCTCTCTTCTTCCTCACTTTTTGGAGATCATAGTTTTTCTAAATGTTTAGCTATGACCAACAAACAACTTCTGAAATGCATGACATTGAAGATTAAGATTTCCTGAAGAGTCCCAGGACATGAGGAAGTAAAGAGAAATGTCAATGTATAGTGTTGGTTGTGGGCTATTTGAGGGTGGGGCAACCCTGTCTTGTTCATTTTTCCAACCTCAGCATCCCATGGAGTGGTGAGCTAGACTAGGTGATTGATCCTGTCTGATGTATTATTCTCCACTGAGTCCTCAGAGGACAGCTCCTGCCACAAAACAGATACTCACAAATATTTGTTGAGAGGATAAATTCACTTAGTTGAATGTAAAATGCATAAACTGTATAATATAGAAAAGACCTATGTAAGAAATAGGACAAGTTATGCATTTCATTTCTATTACACCATGCCGTAATTACATGGTATATAGGTACACCTCCTTTGTTTTGATATGTGAAAGTAGCACAAAGTAAGAAAGTCGGTTTCAAAACACTTACTGCAAAGAAGAGAAACGTAAGAAATGGAGACACATAGAGTTGATGAATATTCCTAGGAAAAGTAATTTCAAAGATCCAATATAGAAATGATCCCAGGATATCATGGTTTTATTTTCATCAGTTGTTATATTTTGAGAGGAAAAGCTGGTTCTTCTAACTCCTATAGACCTGCTCCTGTCCCACTCACCAGGAAAAAATAAAACTAGAATGTTTCTTTGTATGGCTTTGTGACTGTCAGAGAGCTAAGGAGGAAATGTGATGAATTTTGACAGGGAATAATAATAATAACTTTAAAACTCCTTTATTTATTCTTTAGCACCCTCTCTGGAAAAGGGCACATATAGTAAGAATGGCATAAAATGACAAATATAATGGCACTGTAATTTCAGGGTACAAAATGTTAAAAATTTGATAACCGTTGTAAAATAACCTCATAATTACATTTATATTGAAAATGTCATCACCTTTTACCTATATATTAAATACACGAAATGAATTTTTAAAGTGTTTAAAAACTGATTTCATACATATATTTCTTTCCTCTGATAGGTACAATTGTGCTATTTTGCTTTTACATTACATGAAGTATTTCATTATATAAGCTAATTTCAAATATTGTTAAACTAAAAGCATTAAATGATTTTTACGTTCACTTGTTAAATGTTCAAATATGGTCACATTAAAGGAAACAATTTTAGCTTTCAGCCATCTATTTGAAAATTTTAAGTCATCTATTTTTTCCAGGCTGCAAAAGTGTATTACCAAATAAACTGACAAAACATCTCGACAACTAACAGAAACGTGCAATTTTAATGCCTTCTAATCTCACAAATCAATATGAGGTTTTTGTGCTTGTGCATGACCTTCTTCAAATTATCCCCCCATTTTGGCTGAATCAGAACGAGTGTGGGCTATTTGATAAAAAACCCTAAGTGTGTGAAATAAGAGCTCTCGCCTCTTCTGCCAGACTCCTCTTGACAGAAAGATGATAGAAGCATCACATCCCTGAGAGAGTAAATGCAAACTGACAAGAGATGAGCCTTTAGATGTTGAATATAATCTTGAATTGTGCTTGAAGTGTCTTATTATCTTGTCTTTTGATGTCTGAAGGGGTGGCTCATTGTTAGAAAAAGGAAAACCCTCACGTATCTTTGCTATCTTTAAAAATTGTTTGGCCTTTAACAACTGCTCTCCCAACGAATGTCCATTTCTCCTGACAATAAATATGGCAGGTCGTCGGCAAGTGACAAACAATTTACTTTACATGCCACACTTTTATGGGTTTTGAGAGCTCCTGTGGAAGTGTATTTTAAAAAGCCCAGAGAAATTAGCGGTATTACCAATGTTAAGTAGATTGGTGTCTGTGGGCATACACTGATGTGAAGTTACTCGTCATGGTTATTTCCTGCTGCTTCTGGTTTTATATCTCACGGGTCCTAGATTCAAACTTCAAGTTCCTTATTTATCATGGACTAAAAATAGCCAGGGAAAATTAAAAAAGCAACCACGAAGTCTGATAGATTCCAGAATGCACTCATGCCAATTTCCAGGGCACATGGCACTACTCAGAACAGTATACAAACAAAAATCCTTTTTCTAAGTAGGATATGCAGATCAGCATTGAGCTTGCTGAATTTTGCCTTTTATCTCAGACCCTTCAGTACTTTTTAATTTCTGCCATCCTTCTGGGTACCCTTCACCCTTCATATCTACCATTTGTCTTGTGGGTTTAGTTTTAACTTAAAAGTTTAATGATGTTCCCAGTCAATAGGATTCCTTAGCAGCTAAATCACACTCATGCTAGCTTTCTGTCACCGAGCCAGATTTTGTGAAAGCTTTCAAGATCTTTTCTCAGACCTCTGTCACTCTAAGAATCCATAAGAATTCTCAGAAGGACCATAAACTGTTACAGGGTTCAGATTATTGCATCATTATAAAAACATATTGATACACTACAAATGCCAAGATGGGTAGCTACCATCCTAGGCTAGTACAACCATCTCAATGCCATCAGCAATCTCCAATCTGACCAGTTTTTGTTTTTTGTTTTTTTAAGCAGGCAGCTGTAGACATCAATCCCTTTTAAAGCGATGCTTAGTTTTAACACTTTTCTGATTGCCAGCAGATTCCTATTGGATTGTTACGGAATTAGTATGAGCGTGGAATATAATGGGAGAAGTAAAGATCCCAAACTAAAGCAAAGAAACAGACCAGTATACCTGAAAATTTGAACAATTCCTTAGGTATCTCTTAAGAATAAAACTTGCCTTAATTTTAGAAGTCAGAATAAGATGAGCCAATCTACACCCAAAACAATGATGTACGTTTCTTCCCAAAAGTGTGTGAAAGTTTTCCCACATAATCAAGATGATCCCTATTCTGAATATTTACCCATGCGTACATAACAGTGCAGTATATAAATATAATTAAATGGAGCCGTTAAAATGTTAGCTTTATTTGATATTCCTTTCAGGCTTCTCATTTTGAAAACTGGATATTTCCTTTTGGACATATTTCTATTTTGCTAAAAGAAATTAGATATACTAAGGGAAAAAATGCAGGTTTGTAAAAGGGCATTTCACCCCGTAGACCACTTCTGCGTCTATACATTTTTTAATACAGGAAAATGTGTTTTTCTATTCGATTTTTTAATTTTCTTCTACCTTCAGTTGGTTTTGGCAAAAATTCACTCTGCAATAATAATTTTTCATGCTTTTTAAGTAGCTTCAAATGTTTGCATTTTTAAATCAAATTCATCCTTTAGCTCTTCTACCTTAACAGCGATGTGCAATAACCCCAAACCATTAATTTATCTAAATAAATCCTGCCATATTGATAGTAAAAGACAAATCACCACATATATGGCCATCAAGAACTGCAAAAGGAGATTAATTACACCACACTATTTTAACAGCAAATGTTTCAAAAATGATTTTTTTAAATCATATCAACGATCCAGCCTATCTTGATATGTGTATATGTAAATGTATATTTAGGCACATGGAATTCTTACAGGAATGTGTAACCAAAATTACGCTTACTAACTCTTGCACCAATGCCTTCTACTTAAAAAAAGAAAAAGAAATGTTTATATTGTAATGTATGCATATCCCACAAGTAGACAAATATTTAAGTTCCTAAAATTTAGCATCTTCTTTAGCATGGGCAAGTTTTGTATGTTTTAAAAATGTATATCTATTCCATATAAATCAAACTGTGCAGAAAACCCCAAATCTCTTTACTGAATTAAACTGTACAATTTCTGAGAGATCCTGTTGTCTCCTCTGCTCAGTGAATAGCAGATTCAAAGAAGATACTGGAATTTGGATTAAGCCCAACTGTGCCTGAAGCAATACTATAATATAACTAGTTGTCCTTTATTGACAAGCTATTAATTTTATTAAGTTTATCTGGAAACTATTTTTTAAAATATACATAGGTACAGGAGAAGTATATTTAAGTGATGTATGGATAGAGTGAACTAAGAGCTTATTATTATAAATTAGAATTCTTTAATTTTATGATAGAGAAAATATTCATACAACAAATTTAGCAAGACAATTTGAAGTGTCACATGAACACAGGAGAAAATATGAACACACAGTAGACACACATGTTTTACGTGGGTAGTGCTACATTTATTCACTGTGCATTCACAGTGCCTAAGAAAGAAAATAAAGGAAAACAAAAATAAAGTATGGAAGTGATAAGAAAATGGAAAATGTGCATTGTTATTTTAAAACACTATATTAATACTAATCTTTAAATATGGGTTTCTTGGCTTTCACAAACTTTTATCACAATTGGTTTTTTTTTCTCATTAATAGGATGAAATGAAAATAACACAAGATATTTGGAAAGTACACCAATCTGGAAAATACGATTATTTCACAGCAAAAGAAGAAATGCTCAGAAAACTACAAATACCAAACAATGTCTAGCAGGACAAATAACATTCATTAAATTGTTGAATTGTTTCATGTCGGGTATCATTGGTACATGATAAGTGTCCTAAAAATATCTTAATATTCTACCTCATTCTCAGGCTAAATTAACAGGTTTTATTTTAATTATTCACCATCTTAAGGAATGCAGGTTTCATTACAGAATCCCATTTTCAAATGGTCTTCAGCACAACAAACCTCTTAAGAATTTAGTAATGTATTTAGTTATGTAATGATGTTACTTAGTTTCTCTAATTGTAATCTGATCATTTTTCTCATATTTTCAAATAGGTTTGATGGCAGTGCAGTCCTCTAATAAAAGGGACTCAGACTGTATTAGTTATGTTGTTCCAGGTAGTTCAGTTTTTAATGAAAATAAAAAACAGTATGTTCTTGCCACTCTAGGACCTTAAAAGCTCTTTGACTAAGAGAAGTTGGAGCATGGATTTTCTTTTAAATCCTCAGATGAAGTACAGACATTCATCTAACATCTAGGATTTTTTTTTAAGTATCAGTTAACAATTATAAAGGGATGTTAGCAGCTAGTTAGCAGCTATGTGCCTTGACTAGGTAGTTTTTCAAAATGATTTCTGAACACTTACCCAAAAAGTTAATTTCCATTTCTCTGAGAATGACAAACTTTCTTCAACCAAAAGCAGTTCAGTGTTATTTTTTCCTGACCCCTGTGTTCGCATTAAAGACAGTCCATGTTTCATAGCTCACAATATTGCCACAACATAGAGTGAGATGTCACCAAACTAGTGTGCCCTTGTTTCATATTTGTATGAAATCTGACTATTTTTCAGGTGGACTATCTTTTTTTTATATCAGTTATTTTTTTTTATTGGAGTATAGTTAATTTACAATGTTGTGTTTGTTTCAAGTGTATAGCAAAGTGATTCAGTTACATATATATGTACATATATAATTTTTCAGATTATTTTCCATTATAGGTTATTCCAAGATATTGAGTATAGTTCCCTGTGCTCTACAGTAGGTCCTTGCTGTTTATCTTGTCTGTGAGTCTATTTCTCTTTTGTAAATAAATTCACTTGTATCATTTTTTTAGATACATTTTCTTCTGACTTTGAGAAGCAGAAGGTGGGAGTTTACATTTAAAATATTGAGTCAGGTCAACAGGCTTAATAAACACACCTCATCAGAAGCCCCCATATTGCCAAAGCCCAAATACTCCTTTATGAATGAATTTTAATATAAACATTACGTGAAGCTATTCCCAAAGAAAAGCCCAGTGTTGACAGATTTAGAACCTCATTCAGATTCACAGCATAAGGTATATGTGCAACTGTAAAATACCATCTCGAAACAAAGTATGCTCACCTATTTCCTTTTCAAAGAAAAGATATTGTAAATTTAAAAGGGAAAACATTTAAAAAGTAAGACTGAAATGGCTTTAATAAAAGGAAAGCTGAACAAAAACACCAGTGAAGTATAGAACCTAGGAAGACAACAAATGAGAAAATTCCAGAGCCACGTTGGCTGTTAAAGAGAAAACCCATCCATCCATCTGCTGGAGAATGGCAACTGTTACTATGAGCTTTCTCTAGCTACCTCTGCCTTTGGATATTTTTTAAAAATTTATTAACCTGACAGCAGGAAACTTTACACAGATTGCCCCCTGACAGGGTGCCAGTTTCGTATAAACACTTTGCTATCTTTTTCTTTAGCATAAGAAAATCAAGAAGCATGTGAAGTGGAGCCAGGTGCATATTTGGGCAAGTGTGCCAGCGCCTCTGACCGTCCCCGTTCCCAGGGAAGGCTCGGATAATCTGGAGCGGCCCCATGGCAGAACTGCATCCTCTACCCCTCCTCCTTCACATCTACTTTCTTTTTAATGTGTGAATGTCTGATGTATTATTAATCCCCAAACATAAACCAGCAAGGTCGCCAATCAAAGAAAATAACTGCTCTCTCACAAATTATCTGTTTACTGTCTAATAACCAGCAAAGTCCACTGCCAACAGTCACTTAACATCTCATTTTTGAAGTGGGGGAAAATATTTATTTGGTCAATTCTTGAAAAAGAATAATGCTCACTCTATCATTAAATCAGGTAATTGGGAAAGAAAGCAATCTACTTAAGGGCTGAGCCTTGGGAGCTTGAATCCGAAATGCACCTCTATTTATTAATTATGACATAAACTGAGCTGGACGAACTACAAAAACACTATGATGCCACGTAACCTTTAAGTTAAAACATCCCAGACGATAAAAAGACTACAATGGGATCATTTTAAGGGATGATGGTACAGAGTAGTGTCATTTCTAATACTTTGTCTTCTTTCAGATTTTTTACAGCACCACTTAACAACAAGGACAACAAAATATAAGCATCCTCGCAATCAAAATCAAAGAAAAAGTGTAAATCTGTATCAGCATTTTGATTCACTGATGTGTTACCAGGTAGTAGCATCCTCAGACACTGCAATATAGAACTTTCTTCTCTATACAGAGGTCTAACCTGAGTACCCCAGGCATGGCAAAGAGATGGAAAAAGAAGGCAGTGAGAAAGTCCCCACTGAATCTTACGTCATGTATTGTGCACTTCCCTCCATCAAAGTGCCCCGTAGAAATGAACACAGCTCAATGTAACGAACATGGTGTGAAGTTTGAACATCACTGCCATTTGATAAGAATTTATTTTTATTTCCAAGATTACACATTAATGCTATTTAAAGTGGATTTATTTATCAGTGCAGTATCTCAATGTTTTCTGGGAGTGGAGAACACTAAACCAAGTTTGTCTAAACACACACACTGGACTTTTTAAAGAAATACCTTGGTGCAGATTTTCTTAAATGTTAAGAAATGTCTCTAAATGTGCATTTCCCCCTCAGTAGTCAGAGAATAGCACCACAAGGGCTTGTTTGAAGCACCACAAGGGCTTGTATGAAACCATAATTGATTTTTGGCAAATACCTTATCATGCATCTCATTTACTTACACAAATACAGGTTTCTACTGGTTTCTTTTTTTTTTTTTTTTAAATAACTTGTTTAGCCTCAAATCTATTACTCGGATTAGTTAGTTGATTTTAAAAGATGCTGTTTTAATGTTTCTCTAACAAAACACACTCTCTTCAGTGAAAAATATAGTATGCATTTTCAATGGCTATAATATTGAAACTTTAAAAGATCCAGAAACATGGTTCATATTTTCAGTAAATCTATTTCTCTAGGGAATTTTCCTCATCAACTCCCAGCTAAAACCCTCTTGGGCTTAAGCCCCATTACTGATTACTTGGCCCCAGCATATTTTATCAGAATATTACAAATATCAAGGCATTGAAAGATGTTTAAATAAAGTAATAAAGAGAGTGAGTGATGCTATAATGACGGCCTCCACTTATGCACAGGCAAGAGGCAGGTTCACCACTAAGTGCAGTCCTTATAACGCCCAACCAACGACCTCCACGCTGACCTGCAGAGACCACTGCCTCAAGGGGTGACAGACAATTTAGTTCTTTATCCTTTTGCCATTGGAAACGACTCCACTGCCATAAATTCTAATCAAGTCAAACTGGATGGCAATTAAAAAAAAAAAAATCTTCTAATGCATGTTTCTATGAGAAAGATAACGGAAAGGGAAGGAAAAGAAAAACCCTACAGATACTGCATTTTCTAGCTAAGAATCACTGACCCAACTTTCAACCCTTTTGCAATAGTTCACAGATAAATGATGTTGAAAATACCCACCCTTACAGGTATCATTGCATGCAATTTCTTTTAACCCAGAGAAACACAATATCATAAGAGAAAACCAACCACCAATTTTTATTTCAGGCACAAGGTTTATAAATGGTTTTTTTGTTTGTTTGTTTATGTTTCAGCTCAAGGCTTTAGAGCTGTGTGCCCAGTTCCCGTGCAGTGTGGTACCACTAAGAAACGAACCCAGCCACCCAAGGTGGTTGGGACTTGAAGCAAAGCAATCATGAGGTTCAACTTGAAACAATAAAAAGATTCCCAGGAGGAGGACTGTTAATAAATCAGCTTTGGAATTTCAAATATATACGAGAGAAAATATTTACTGCATGTTTTATACGATCTCACTTCTTCTGCTGAGACTGCATGGGAAAACTTTAGTACAGATATGTTTTCTAGGGATATATATTATTTTTATCCTTTCTGGGGCCATTTTCCTCACCAAGCTGTTGATGCTACCATTTGAATTTTAGCATCCAACTTGACTGAATGTGGAACACTGAATTCTTGATGGGCATAACTAAAACTGAAGTACCACATTGACACGAGTGCTATAAATGTCACTGGAGAAACACAGCAACCTCATCCCTTTGAGACTGTTTGCCAAAGGCCAGTTTTGAGAGTGGTTTCCGATATGTACATCACTCATCACATATTAAATGACCAGCCCTGCATGGTATCACTCATCTGATCACACAGCTGAAACACAGGGAGACACAGAACCAGATTCTCTGATAATACCTCCCGACGTGCAAGTCTACTCTCCTCCATACTGTTTCCTACGGCTCAGAGCTTTGCATAATACAGTCAGGAACTGAAAAAGGAAGAGTTATTCCACAGGCTTTACAAGAATAAATAATGTACCACTTAATGATATCACAGAGAACGAGCTAACCACACATTTCTCAATGAAATGAGGATTCATCCCTCCTAAGTGTACTTTAGTTTCCATGGCTGTTCAAGTTAAGCAAAACATTACCTCTGATGTAATTACTTTATAAAACACAAGGGCCCTTTTCTGAACTTTCTCTTTAGGCTGGCATATGGCTTCTGGTCTCTTCTGTTATTCTGAGCTCTGAGAACACTGAAACATTCTGCAGAGTGTGTTTCCCTTTGGATGCTGTAAAGTGCAGAGGTGCAATTTAAGGAGAAGCATAAAAGGGCCCAATGGTTCCTTTTTATTTGTTTATAAACAAATGGAATTTCCTTTGTTTATCCATAGAGGGCATCCGTATTAGCCTTCCTCCTGTAGTTTTGGGCTGAAGGTGCCATACTGTGAGAGAAACAGACGTCCTCTGGACTGCTAATTTCAACAAGACACAAAAGGGGGACTACACTCCAAAGAAATCCATTTATACTGAAATTTCGTGTTCAATAAAAAATGGAACTCTTCTTGTCTCCTCTCACTGGTAAATGTCTCTCCACAAAAGTAAACAGACCAAGATATAAAAAAAAAAATTTGTCTTAATCTGCTCCTTTCACTCCAGAAGCTCAGTTTTCAAAAATACAATGAATATGCTGTAAGAGTGATGGTTTGAGAGAGTATGTTAGAAAAGCACTGTTTAGAGATAAACCTGGACGCTCTCAGTTATTCGTGAAGAATATAATTCTTCATTACCAAGTGAAGAGTATAATCACAACTATATACGAAAACAAAAAACTTGAACATACGTCAAGTAAAATAATGATCCATTAAATTACCACCCATTAAGTGTTGCCAAAGTTGGTAGTAAACTAGTTGCTTTCTAGTAAAATTCTGAGAATTATACTAGAAAGTTTTAGCCAGTTACATAGACTAGAGTTCCTAATGCTGAGTCCCAATAATATTAAAAGGTGAGAGCATAAAAGAACCAGTAGCTAAGGAAACCTGAGAGACCGATGAGATAATAAATGGTAAGATTACTGTAAAATGAAATGGACAGAATAAATATTCAGTTAATTTTCCATCGATGAGAATGTCACCATAAAATCACAGCTTACTTTGTAAAAAAGAAAAAAAAAAAAGCATCCTTCTGGGCTGCTTTCTATTCTATCTTTCTCAAATTGTCTCCAATTTTTTTTCTTAAGTTTTCAAAACTGTTCATCTACTGATTTCGTTTAACCTAATAGGAAACTGGAAAATATTCACATTGTGTTTAAAAAGCACTCTAGAGACCAAATAAAAGTGAATAAACAAGAAATAGTAGATATAAGATGTAGATTTTGCTGGATTCTCTCGCACAAACTCAGAAGGTGAGTATTCCAAAGTAAAGATGAGTACCTTCTAAAACCTGCTAGGATTTCTAAACTACACTATGATTCCTTAGGTTACCCCGTAAAGATTCCACTTAAGATATCTTTTCAAAGAACTTTTAATTCAAATTTCTTTGACCCGCCCCCAACCTTGGATTTTTTTTAAGCTTATTTCTCTACACATGCCAATCAGTAAGAGGTGACATAACTAATCTATGACAATTTTCAACATTGGAAAATCTAAACAAATGTTGAGAAGCCAAATTAATTACCCTTCTATTGGTTTATCTGAAAAGAAAACCAACAACAACAAGTTGAGGTTTTAAGTCAAAGTCTACAAAAAGCATTTACTTTTAAAAAATGCAAGCAAAGTTTAGGAACACATAATCCATTATCTTCAGTTATGTTTAATTCACAATTGATTACTTTTTAAAAGTCAGAGTGCTTAGTATTAGTATATTCAACATCAAAGAGGCTGGAGCATGGCTTCTGCCTTCCTGCAATTTACAGTTTTATCTGCCTTCTCTCACTAACCCCTTGAAATGAAATGAGTGTTTTAGGACATAACTCTTCTTACACAGATAAAAACTCAGACTACAACAAAATATTTCTTCAGAGTAAAAATACTAAAACCTTAATGCCTAGGTATGGAAAATTTATGTCAGAAGTGAAATTGCCGCTTTTGCAAGAAAGGGTCATATGAAAAAATTTCTTGAAACTGGCATCTCCTATACTCTTAACTACAAAACAGTATTTTACCAACAGAAAATTTGATACAGAAAGTTTCTCTGCAATACTCCTCTAGTGTTTGACTGAGTGAGTATTTAAAATCAGAGGAACACTCCTGTGTTGAAGCTGGCCTAGAGCTGCCAACTAAGCTGCATTTTTCTATAGTTATTTTTTAAGCTCATGTTTTTAACTGAATTAATGACTTTCTTAATAAAGGAGTCTATGCCATGATGCTGTGTCTCTTTACAGTTCAGGCACTTGACAGCTTTTAACCTGTTCTCTGCCTGATCAATACATATATACTCTGAGGTACCTATATCAGGTTAGTATATATATGTATGAACAGGTTAGTATGTGTTATATATGTGTATAGATAACATATATTTAGTGTCAGAAGTATATAAACGCTTGGAAATAATTAAAAGCAAGTGTTTCAGGAACAACTGTTCAGAAAACCTAATGTCACTCTCTCCCATAAAGTGCTTTCCCAGCAGAGACATCTACCACCATCCATCACTCAGTCACACGCCTCAACACAGCCTGCTCCCCTTTCTGATTAGAGATCAGAGTTGCTTGAGTTGGCTTACAGAGTGTCATCTGTTTGAATGACAGATGTCTTTGCTGGAGTGGCACTCTCCTTGTTCTTGTTTTGTTTACGAAACGAAGATTTCTAAAAAGGTTCTGGGCTGCCTCTACATTAGGATGAGGCTATAAACCTCTGTTAAAGGAGAGCGGCCGAGGCGAGGGATGCCAAGGACCTATTTTCTTCCCTTATCACCCTTTTAAGAGAAGAGATGTTCGTTCTAACTGTGATCACAAAATGTTATGTCTTTGTGCCCTTCCCATAGCCACCTTTGTTTACCTGGCAGAGAATGACCGGTATTGATATTTTTCAGTTCCCCTCTCTGGTCTTTTGACTACAGATAATAACTCTTTACTCTCCTTCCCCTTAACAAAAGGCTGCGAAGCAACCCAAAACTGAGTCGATATTTATTCAATAAACGTTAACCAATTCTCACAATGGAACTGATTTCCTGACGATGATTCTCCTCTTCTTTTTTTCCCCATGATCTCTAGCCCGGGGACGCTAGCAATATCTGACCAGTGCAAAGGGGCAGGAGGAAGTTTCTGGTTGGGAAAAGTTTGGAGGACACCCTCCCAGCCAGCTGGCTTCATCAGCTGGGGTGGTTCAGCCCCTCCAAGATGCCAAGGTCCTCTCTGGTACTTAGAAGAAAATTGAATGAACAACAGGAAAAAAAAAAAAAAGAGGAGGGGGTGAGGGCGTGGATGGCTCTTCCGGACATCATGGTAGGAGTGAAATGAAAGACCTAGACAGACTTACCGAAGAGCTTGCTGGGAGTGTCCTCGCTGTCATTTGATCCCACGGGCGCAAGCAGGGGCTCATTCAGCTCGCTGTCTGAAGTAGCAGCCTTGTCCTCACCTCCCAACTCCGCATTCATCTCACTCCGCACTGACAGCAAGGGCTTACTGACTTGTCCAGCTATCATTGGATCCTAGGATGGGGGAAAAGAGTGAAGGGGAGGAAAAAAAAAGTGGCTGCTTGAGTGTGTGCGTGTCCTCTGTCTCCCTCTCCTCTTCTCTCTCTCTTCCACACACAGACTCTCCCTCTCTCCCCTCTCTCTTATCTCTGACTGCTCCCGCTGTTATTGCTGGCTGCAGTCAAGTGAAGAGCTATTACAGATCCGAGTTCTCCATTCCTCCCCACCCTATTAAAGCTCAACTAGCATGAGAGAGATGCAGGCTTCTGAGGAAAAAAAGAGAGAGAGAGAGAGAGAGAGAGAGAGAGAGAGAGAAAAGAAAAAACTTCTTTGAAAGCAACCTAACCAACACAGCTTTAATTGTGGGATGTGCTTTTGTGCAAATGTTTTTACACCTTGTGCTGTCTTGAATGCAAGAAGAGAAAAAAAAAAAAAAGAAAGTGCGGGGTTTGTACTTCGGCAACAGACTCAAAAGGAAGGAGCACCCTAGGGAGGACCCAAGGGCTATTTTAGGAAGCCCTCTCCCTGGGGGAGAAGCAATTAAACCCTATCCCGAGAGCAGAAAAAAGAGACAGGGAGAAAAGAGTCATCCAAAGGCTTTCAATGGAATGAAAGAGATTTCTTATGTAAATTCTAGCAGCACCCTTAGAAGTTGACTTCGCTGGTCCCAGATTTGGGACTGCAGCTGACTCCAAATCAAATGAACATTTGAAAGCAAACAATAAAAGAGATGAAAATTGGTTTACAGTTTTTGAAAGGAATTGGAAAAATACTTACAAACGCTGTTCAATAATTCAGATACCTAGAGCATCCTATGCCCAGAGCATTAAAGAAAAAGAAGTCAAAGATCACCTCCGAAAAGGCAAACTTTACCCCCCAATAATTTAAATCTGCTTTATCTTCAGCTCGTTAGGAGGGCATTTTAGGATCAGCAGTATTTTTCCAAGGGCAGCCTTCTATTCCATTTGCAAACTAAGACGCATGCTATTGCGGTGGCACAGGTATCAGAGGCAGAAGGGAGAGAAAAGCCGGAAGTGCCCCTTTTGCGTGTTCTGGGAGCTATTTATTGCCAAGTTCATGCTTAAATGGCTCCTGAGCAGGAGACAGGTGACCAGCGCAGGGGCAGGTAGGGCCGCATGCTGTCTTGTCCCATCATTACATTGGTTGTGGTAAGCCTGGGGTTATTTTTTTTTAATGTATTCATTCCTGAAAAGTGAATTTGATATGACACATGATAATCTATGAAAATGTTAATCAATACAAATAGTTTAAGCTGTCATCAAATTCACTTCTTTAGTCAATACTCATACCACGGAAAACAATGTCACTGTCACCAGGGCTTAATTTGCACAGCACTTAAATATTGGACTCTGTGCATCAATGCACTTCTTCTTCAAATACTGTAGGTAAACACATTTTCTCCCTATTTAAGTCTGAGGCACTCAGCACGCATTTAGCTGAGCCAAATCCTCCCTTTTGAATACCTTGATAGGTCCACTGGAGGGCAAAATTAATACTTAATTGAATCTCACAGTCATCAAAATAATCAATACTTTTTTATTATTTATTCTTTACAGTCTGTTGACTGTTTCAAACCTCTGAGGGAATGGTGGAAAGGATTCATGGCTTTGTCATTTAACAAGGTAATTTTCAGTGGGGCATTAGGGGTTGTGAAACATATAATAAAACAAAAATGGTGGCTTATAATAGGAAGAAAGAAAAGAATTATATTTCTGCCATCTAACAAAACAGGATAAATAAAAAGCAAGTGCAGAGAGAGAGAGAGAGAGAAAGGAGGGGGGCGAGGGATGGAGGAAGACTGGCTTTTGAAGGGTTTTATCATATCAAGAGCAGAGCCGAGCTTTCATAATGCTGACATTTCTCATCCTGACAATCCTAAACAAGTAGAAAGGATGAGATCGCAGATATCATCTTTCATCACATTCTCCAGCTTAAGAACCAACATGACAGCTTCTCTCCCCTTTACACTGTTAATTACTAAATAAAATACTACTCTCTGTCAGCATCAGATTATTGCAGATAGCAACCACAAACATTTCTCCATTGTCTCCCCCACTCGGAAACGGTTGAGCCCTACCTTGAACTCTTTAGAGAATAAATTAGGCTTGTCTCACTGTAGTGTAAATATTTGAAATGTAATCAATGTCATCAATACGGTCGATTCACAGTATTGTCAGCCTAAATTTGCTGGTGATAGATTAGCATTTCATTTACTGTGTTTGGAGGTGGAGGTTTGGAGCGCTTGAAAATGGGGGGTTGGGGGGAGGAGAATGGGGCAGGCAGAGGGGAAAGGAGACACAAAAGTCTCCAAATTTCCCCCAATTTCTTTCCTATGTATCTAAGAAAGACCACGTGTTTGGAGTCTTCTGATTCGGTAAGCAGAGCAGAGTGAGGTAGAAAAGGAAACATTTCCTTACCTCATAGCTTCACATGAAGGAAAGGGACCAGGTTTAAATTCTAGTGCATTTATTTTACTTTATAAAAGGTTGAGTCCTCAATCTCTCTGATCTAAAGGAGCGGGTGTGACTCATGCCTTTAAGACACCCAGTCTCTGTGGCCACGCTGCTTAATGGAGCATTTTTGAAGATGGTGTTAATGGTAAACTTGTGTTTACAATGACATTCACTACCCTCGTGATAAGCCAAACATGGTTATGCATGTATCAGTGAGTACCTGGGCAGACTTAAGAAAAGGATATTCTATTCCTGCTTTATTTGTGAACGGTCAAACTGAATCCCGAATCCCACAGAAGAGCTGAAATGCAGCTGCTAAGTTCAAGTGCACTTAAATCTTTTAAGATGTTCAGTGTGGCTGATGTGTGCAAAGCATGTACTGGCAGATGGCGTATACTCACTGACCATTAGCTCTTCTTCTTTAAATTACTTTTAGGTACCCTCATCCACGGCTAGGTTCCCAACTAGTGCCTCTCAGTGACCTGAGCTTTGAAAATTCAGGAGTTTGTCATCCAAGTACTCATTTGATTTTCATCTTACAAAATGCTCTACGCTTTCCCATGATGCAGCTGTAGGCCACATACATATGTGCATGACATGGTTAAAGAGCAAAGCCCCAGAGAGGCAGAGAGCAGACAGCTTTTAAGCACAGCTATAGCCACTGGGGGGTCCATTTGAAACTGCGTCACAAGCAGTAACCCCTGAGCACAGTCTTATAAGCGACTGGGGTGGGCGTACCTCTTTCAAGCAGCACTTGGCTTGGAAGTTGTTTTCTCCCTGACAAACGTGATGTCAGTCTGTGAAATCCTTTCTCCCAGAGTAAGGAAAGGATTTCCAACGTGCACCGACGTGGGTGCTTGCAGGAATGTCAGAGAGCTACAACTTTCACATGTACAAGGATTTCTGCAGCAGCAGATAGGAACAGAAAGAGCTAGTGCAGGCAAAAAAGTAGTGGGTGAAGACTTCTTACTTGGAAATCTGAAATTGTCACAACTAGAGTGGTAGAAGTTGGAACTTCTCTGCAGTTTGTTCATCGGCCCTGACTGAAGAAAGGGACTTGTCCAAGATGGAACAGTGTCAAGTATAAGCAATAGGGGATGCATGTGCCAATACAGGAATTCACAAGGGTCATAAGAGACCCAAGAAGCCAGACAGTAAAAAAAGAAGAAATAAGAGATGTAGATTCCATTAGCAAAATCTCAAAAATTTTCACCATGTCCTACAATGAAAGGACTGCAGTCAGCATCAGACCACACAGCAATTACTTAAACCTCCTTTGTGCATTGTTAAAAAATAAAAATAGATTGCATGTATTGAATGCCTTTACCAAATAGGCACCTCAGATATACTTAATGTCACTCAAAGTATGCAAGGTATTAACCCCATTTTAGGGAAAAAGGACTGAGACTCAGAGAGGTTAGGTGACTTACCCCACAGCTAGTAAGTGGTGAGGCTGTATTTTGAACCCCAGTAGATCTCATTTCCAAGGACCAGCATCTTTTTATACAGCACCCTCTACTGCGTGAAAATAACCGAGGCTCATAGACTAGGTAACCCATGGGGTTTCCCAGAACTTGAATTATGGACTGGGAAGGGTGTTAAACCCTGGATAACCAATTCCCACAGTATGCTGTGTATACTATCTTCTTCTCTTCAGACTCTAGAAAAAAAACACCTCTCTGTCTGACGCTGCTTAGGTAAAATCCATGGGGTGACAGGGAATGGTAGAGAGGACATCAGACAGTGTCACGCTCTACATAATCTTAGCAATCACTTAACCACTCTCACCTACGGTTTTCTCATCTGGAAAATGAAAGGGTCAAAATAAAACAGTATTTTCCAAAGTGCATTCCACAGAACACTTGTCCTAAAAGAGATTCTACAATAAAGGATTTTTGTAATCATACCCACGCGGAAAATACAGCAGAAAAGTCTACCAGGAAAGAAATCAATTCAACTCTGCCTAAGGTAGCACTTCCCACAATTATCTGACTATGGAAGACCTTTTCCTTAGTCTTCAGTATATTATCTAACGGATCTCGTGCTTCTTGAAACATTTTAGACTGTGCCTGCTTAGATTACAGCTAACGTAAATTACAGTTCTAATTTTTAACTATTCTATAATAATAGGCTAGACGTCTTCAACAAGTACATATCTGTCCAGTGCTTCTTACATTCTTTTACCTGATTAATATTCCTTACCATTTATTCATATACAGTTATACACAGCTTAGTATATACTAACTGTAAATACTCTCTTTGTATGCTAATTTCTGATACCCTTTAATTCTTAAATAAGGATGTCCCCACGTATTTCTGTTGTAAAACCTTTACTTGAAGAGCAGATATAGGGCACTGTGCAAAGCAAAGAATTCGACTTGGGCTTTCACCAGGCTGTTAAAAATAATACCAGATAAACAAAGATATAATTCAGCTAAAGGCCTTCAATAATTTAACCAACAGAGTTTTTGTAAGCATAATCATTCTCATTTTATACTCAGGGAAACTAAAGATAGGGAGATTATTATTAACTCAGCAAAACATCCGTGTCCGGTGGCAGCCACGCGATGGAAATACCCTCGCCCCTCTAAACTGAGCTTGAACTCAGTCCAGCATATTTTTATGTACATACAAACCAACTATGAAGCAGGCAATCAGAACAGCTTTGAGGAAAATATAAATAAGACAGGCAGGCAGGCAGGCTTCAAAAATCCAAGGGAACAATTCATTTCGTCACAAAGCGCCAGAGTAGGGCAAAGTTGCACTCAACAGATCTATCTGCTCCAGGGCTGGTGTTTAATCAGAAAGTCCCTACTCCAGGCTTGGCCATCACAAATTCCACAGCTACCTCT
The DNA here is from genome assembly GCF_003031525.2 of Neophocaena asiaeorientalis asiaeorientalis. Taxonomy (NCBI): domain Eukaryota; kingdom Metazoa; phylum Chordata; class Mammalia; order Artiodactyla; family Phocoenidae; genus Neophocaena; species Neophocaena asiaeorientalis. Next base: position 415,960 of record NW_020173721.1, on the reverse strand, counting down.
GTTCACTGTCCCCACTCCCTCACTCTACATTTTGCTAATTAGTACAATTTATATTAATTTTGAGTGAAATTGTTGATCAGCATTAATGGAGGTTAGAAATGAGTTCTCACTTGGTTAAATTAGTCATATTCAAGATATATGTATTGGCTAAAATATTTGGAGACGTTCTCCACCCTTGAGTGGAACCAGAGAATATTAAAAATCCAGAAAGTCCTGTTGCTTATGCTCTTGGGGCTAGTGGCCTAAGGTTTGACCCCCAAACTGTCCCATGTCCAATCTTTGGGTCAGAGAGTTCTAGTTGCCTAATGCTGACCGTGAGGGAAACTCATCTTGCTTCTAGAATCTTGCCACACCTACTTTAATGAACCTTCCATACCAGATGTGCTCTGTTCACCCAAAATGACAAACAGCTATGACTTTATCAAGCACACAAACAGGCTGAACAAACTATTTTGGGATGATTAATAATTTGGGGGATAATAATATTTGGGGATATTTAATAACTATGTTATGTATGGCAGCTTTTGGTCTCAGAGCTTGATTTCATTATAAGAAGGTAGGAAGGCTTTGGGGATGTAGCAAGGTCTCCCCCATCTCGAATCATTACTGATTACCATCAACCACTAAAAAGAACCCAGTAATTGTGCAAATAAAATCTGGCTTAGGCCACTGCAACATAACCCACTACACTGGGTGATGACCCACGGTGTCTTAGGGAGTAGGCATGGTCATTTACAGAGTGAAATAGAGTCCAGAACCCCTGTTCAGAAGATGCCTTGGGCAACTTACACTGTTGCCTTCATCAATCCCCAACATTTTATCTAGGGGATAGTTAGTTAAGATGAATGCCCAGAACCATCTTGGAAGGATAAAATAAGATTGCAGGGCTTCCCTGGTGGCGCAGTGGTTGAGAGTCCGCCTGCCGATGTGGGGGACACGGGTTCGTGCCCCAGTCTGTGGCGCAGGGGTTAAGGGTCCCCCTGCCGATGCAGGGGACATGGGTTCGAGCCCGGGTCCAGGAAGATCCCACATGCCGCGGAGCAACTAAGCCTGTGCGCCGCAACTACTGAGTCTGCGTTCTAGAGCCCGTGAGCCACAACTGCTAAAGCCTGCACGTCTGGAGCCCCTGCTTTGCAACAAGGGAGGCCACCGCAATGAGAAGTCCGCGCACCACAACGAGGAGTGGCCCCCACTCACTGCAACTAGAGAAGGCCCATGCGCAGCAGCGAAGACCCAACACAGCCAAAAGTAAATAAATAAATTAATTTAATTAATTAAAAAAAGATTGCAAAATGTCTGATTTGCTTTGGTGTCAGAGGATGGTATTTCATTTTGTACACATGGGCACAGTTTAAGAGTCTCTTGTCTTTTTGTTGAGGTTTGTTGAACTTCAGTTAAGCATACAATCTCCTTCTCCCCTGTCACTTGCTATAGAAAGAGTTTCTATCTTTCTCCAAGTCCCACCATGAGTGCCACATCCTCTTAACTATGCTAATGGTCTACAGACAACTCCAATTAAAGATGAGAGCATCAGACACAGCTGTATTTAAACACAAACAAGCAAATAAACAAGCAAAACATAAGATGAAATAACAACAACATAATCAATCAAACAGTAGTCGGTGAGTTCTGGACTTCTACAAAGAATCTAGTGTACAGATAGACACACATCATCTAGCTCATCACCTTGTACCTCTATAGCTCCTTTGCCCCCAAGAGGTTAAAATGACTGTATGTGTGATGCTTCACATATACTTATCCGGGAAGAAAGGGAGACACTGATATTGACAACCTAATAGCACCATCAATTCAATTTCCTGCTGCCTTTGTGAAAAAGCATCAATAAGAGTTCAATCCAGGCTCATCTAGATCTGGTCTTTTGGTAATGGGGTTATACAGCAGTATCGACATTGCATACACATACCCTATATTCATACATTCTTTAAAATCTGACGGCTTCAAATAGGTATCAGAATTTAATCAGAAAACAACACAGATTAAAATGGACTTGTATTTAGAGATTTGAATGTACAGTTACTAAGGAGTTACAAAGAAAAAACAACCTGCATTATCCTAAAAAACGTACTTTCTAGCATCTTAAAAATTCTAAGAGGTACATTAGAGAGAGAGAGAGAGAGAGAGAGAGAGAGAGGTACATATATAGACATTAAATAGATAGATAGATAATTCTGTATGGAGACTTCAGTGTACTTAAAGAAAGGGTTTCACAGGTCCGCGCATGTTACATATTTGCCATGCATCACAGACGCAATAAAATCAGGACAGTTTTTTGGTTGGTTAATCACTTACTTTTCCAAAAGACTTAAGCAATAGACTCTACAGCTGAGATGTTTGAGTCCTTTGCAGACAGACATGTCTCAGAATCCCCAATACTGGGCGCCAATATCGTGTGTGATACAAATAAAGGCTCTCAAGAAATGTGTTTTGATTGATTCATTGATTGATTGATTGTGAAGGAGGAGGAAGGAAGGAAGGAAGGTTGGTTAAGGCAAGAATTGTCCTTGGTTGGCATTTTTAATATTTTAATCATACGTTTAATCACGTCTGAAACTATACAATATGAAACTAAGGCCTCACTTGTCTATCTTACCTGTCTGGCATCGCACACACATACACACTGACCCATATTCTGCTTCCAGAAATGTGAGTTTGGTTTTGCATGATTGTGTTACTTTGTTTTACCGTAAGACAAAATGGAAGAATTTAATAGCAGCACTGAAGGGGAAAAGGAAAGTCCTTTTTCTCTGCTTAGGATGGAGGTTGAATGAGAGCAAAGCTATGTCTGGTCCAGGGGATAAGCTCAACCAAGCAAAGGCATCAGTGCTGGACTCAGGTGGCCGTAGATGAGGCCATGGCCGGCCCACCATGGGCCTCAGCCTCAGCTCTGTCCATGCCCCTGCTCAACCAAGAAGATTCTCCCTCTGACGCTTCTCCTACACAATTCACTCTCGTTCCCAGGCACCCCGTGGTCATCTGTATCATCAAACACACGCAGCACATTAGAAATATTTGATTACAAATGTTCTAATTCTATCATTTTTCTCAGAAGCAAATATTCCGAGAAATGAATAATCCATTAAATATGTGGACACATCTAATTCAGTTCTTCCACTCTGAATAGCAAAAGACAGACAAAGTTGAGGAGAAAAACCTTTTATTCAAAAAGGATCCTTGTAGTTCCTTATAGTTTCAAAGTTCCATAAATAAATAGAAAAATCCATTCTGCCCCCTGCTGACAGACTAACATTCCTAAACATCCAGTTTGAACCTGAAGGTTTAGCAGTACCTTCTAGGTTGGGTCCACATCTCACTGAGCATGCCACAACCTCCATACTCGGCAGCTCTAGCTTTTCTCCGGCTGAGTATGGCTAGGCAACGCACAGCCAGAGAAAGTGCCGTTCACGTTTTTATAATGACTGTACTAAGACATTTTCCGGCAGGTAGCAGTAAAGTGTCGGGGACTGTCTGGTCTAATTTGCAGAGAGATGCCCTCCCTTTGGTCCACAGTGGGCCAACTGGGGCCAGCCTCACCAGGCCCGCGTACTCGGGCCTGGTGTCACTTTCTACTCACTGAAGGGCCTGGGGCAAGGACCTTACTGTGGCCTGAGTCTCAATTTCCCTGAGAGGAAATGGGAGTAATAATGGTATACGCCTCATGGGATAGCTTTGCAGATTAAATAATTGACAAAGAATGTTTAGAACAGGCCAAGTGCCTAGGAGTAATAAGCGCTGTATATACTGAGCTAGGTCTGCCACTCTCCTAACAGTGTGAACATTGTGCGTATTTTGCCATCTGATTTTCAAAGGGATTCCTGATCCACCTCTTCATCTCCCCCGCCTCCCCAGAAACCATTGCTGAGTAAGGGCCTGTCACTGCATCCGCCTACTCCAAATATTAAGATGGTGTTTGGCACATCATAAGCCCTCCCTAAATATTCACTGATTTTATTTGAAAAACCAAAACAAGACTCGACATCTATAAATGATGGAAGACCAAAAATTCGTTAGATTTTTTAAAACTAAGTTACTCTGATGTCTTTTGAGAAGGAATTTGCTTTATAAATCCTAAGGTCTTATTATTTTAAGAACGGTCAGGGGGCTGTAAGTTCTGTAGAGTTGTATCCCTGAATTATAACAGTATCTGGCTTTTAATCTTCCAAGCACGTAGCCATGTTCTCTAAAAAAGCCATTCTATCCCTGCTCAAAAGGCCATTGTCTAATTGATTTCACTAATAGGTGTTTTCCTTTCCTCTCCTCTCAAAACGCAATAACATGGGCTGGACTAATAATGCGGGTTGCTACCTTGCTATTTCTTGTCCTTCCTAGCAATCTGGGCAGGTTTCTCTCGGCCAACACCAGCTCCTGCGGAGTTTTCCTCTCCTTTTCTGCCTTGGGTCTGCACAGGGCTGCACCTCGCCCCAGCTGCTCCTTTTTCCTCCCTCTCCTGTAATCCACTCTCCTTTAATATTCCAAGGGTGACCCTTGACTGTCCTTTGAATGCTGCTCCGATTCAAAAGGCTTCTGAGCTTTTAAGACAGCAGAGATAACATAATTCCAAGAAGATGGGGGTGGGAGGGAGGGAGAATGTGATTGGAAAGATTAGCTAAATCTTCTCATTCCTAGGGATTTGGGCTCTCAGAAATACAGGAACTGGGAGGTTTTTCCTTTTTTTTTTTTTTTATGGACTCTCCCGACCCTCCTCAGCTCTCGTATTAACCTCTATTCAAAATATTTTGTTTCTAACCCCAACCATAAAAAGAGACTTAACTGAGTATTTCTTTAAATCTCTAGCCTTTGAAACAAGGGCAATTTTAAAGCAAGGCCGGCTTTTATTAATATTTATTTATGTTCCCTTTCATTTGCATGATTGGGGAAGGCTCCGAATCCGGTTCTATTTAGGGCAAAGCTGATGCAATTCAACAGGTATTTACTGACAGTTCATCGTGTACGAGGTGTTATTCAAGGGACGATGGGGGATGTAAGGATCCAGAAACGCTTGCTACCATCAAAAATTTCACCATCTATAGACATCAGTAAAGGGATGGTATTCGGCATCTTCTATGAGTCTTGTATACTTTCTGTCACAGATATAACATTTTCCTGGCATCCTTTATCTTCCCTTTCTGTAAAATGCCAATGTATACTAACCGCTTGGACCATGCACGTGTGTGCGCGCGCGCACTCACACACAAACACACACACGTAACACCCTTTCTTTGACACACTCTTTTAATATCATTACAGATGCTAATGAATAAACATGTTGCTCCACTCAGGGCGTTTTAACTGGGCTTTTCTAACCCTAATCTGCAACTGATGACAGGCTATCTTGTGACTCACACACTAAAACAAGGTATCAACACAGCTATCCGCAGGATCACTGGCACTTAAGGGCTGCACTACCAAGTGGAGCAGATGAAGCACCTGAGTTACTACTGTTGGTCACGGAGTATTTTTAAAGAATTGCTTCCTTAATATCCTCAAGCACCTACAGTAATGAGAATGGGTAATGTGTTGTCAAGAGGAAAACAGGCCTGTTTTAACAAATCAGTAAGGCACACTCATAAAAACATCAGAAAACAGATGTGCAGAAGTCTTTACAAACAACTGGCTCTTTTCAGTGGGTTTAGAAGCCTCCATCCCCATCCCACCCTTCTGCTATTAATTTGCTTAGAGAAATGTTTCATAGATTAAAAATACACAATTTTAACTAAAGGCCAGCTGACTTATCCTGAAGCTATGTAACTGGGTCCATCCCAATGACATTAAGGTACCAGTGGCCCCAAGAAGGCTCAAACATCCATGGTGGAATGCAGCCTCATTACACAATCCTCTTTCATTCTACTCCACTGAGCTTCTGCATGGTTTCTCCCCATGCACATGCACTGTGCCTGGAAAGTTTTCTGTTTCCTGTACAAAATAAATGAGAAATGGACTGTCACTGAATTCTCCTTTCTCACTACTTCAGCTACAAGGGTTCGTGTCTCTTCTTTCCTCCATGCCCACTAACAGATGGGTCCTGCTGGGAATCTCTGTGGGATTTATACCCTGGCTGCAAGGTTCACCCTTGGCTTCTGGATCTTGAGGGGGCCACCTGTGGGCACTCATTTCCTTAGCATGTCAAGCAAAACTCTAATCAAACCTGCAGAGTACTTAGTTTAAAAAATCAGGAGGAAATCATTTTTTGATTAAAAACAAGCAGAAAAGTAAATTCAAATTAGCATTGAAATCAACTAGGAAACACATTCCCGAGTTTTTGATATAAAAATAGATAGAGTCAATGATGACAGATTTTTAAAAATCGAGTTTTCTAAATCCAGTGGAAAATAGTTTGATTTGTTGTTGCACAGGATTATTGGAGATTCTTTCCTCCTCATTTAACTTTGGTATTGGGAGGGTTTTTAATGCTATTTATTTATTCAACAAATATGTATTGAGTGAGTATTGGGTGCCATTCTACCCACTCTTCAAGGTGATGGGAACACATCATTGAGTAAGACAGGTCAATGCAGGCAGTCCTGTAACTGAAATACCTTGGGGAGACTGACAACAGCCAAATCAATAAATAAGGAACCATCGTGATGTTGGGTGGTGCTGAGGGCTATGAACAGATATAAAGCAGAGTGAAGTGTGGGGAGAGTGTGGGTGTGTCACATATAAGATGATCAGAGAGGTCGCACAGATAAGGGACCCTTGAGCAGAGGCCACCGTGAGCAAGGTGAGGGGCATGTGAGTATCACAAGGGGACACTGAGAAAAAGACTCTGGCCTGGGAGCCTGTTCAGTGCCCTCAGGGGACCAGGAGGCTGAGATGGCTGAGAGGGAATGAGTGGTTGGTGGGTGGTGAGGCCAGAGAATTGGGTGCCAGAGAAATGGCCAACAGCAAGATCAAGGGAGGGGGGGTTCTGGGCCATTGTGGGGACTTGGGAGAGGAAACCACAGAGGGTTCTGAGCAAGATGAGACAGGATCTGACTTGTCTTTCGAAAGGCTGCTTTTGTGGGAGGAAAGTGAAGCATAGAGGGAAATACCTTGTAGTTCAGGCATGAGATCAAAACATTCGTTAACAGCTTTACTGAGATATAATTGATACTCAAAACCAATAGTATAGTTAGTTTTAACGATATTAAAAACTAGCACATACTTAATGTATACAATTTGGTGAGTCTGGATGTACGCAGACACATGTGAAACCATCACCACAATAACACATTCCATCACCTCTAAAGGTTTCCTCCTGCCCCTTTTTCTGGATAAATTTTAAATTACAAACAAAACATTACAAAATGTCTACCACATAAAAGATGTTATTTTTACAGAACCAGAAAACACTTCAGTAGATTGAATCTTATGAAAACCCAAACTGCAGCCACATTGTTTTGCTTGCTATCTTATCCCAACAGCCTTTAAATCAACTTAATCTCTTTTGAGAAATTAATTAAATGAATCATCTCTCAGCTCTACCTTCTCTGCAGAAGCTGCCCTGACTGCCTCCTTCTTGCTCTTCAGGATGAATTAAATTATTACCAAAGTCCGCCTGGCCACACGTGCCAAAAGAGGAAGGCGGAGGGTCCCTAACATCACTGAAATCCATTCTTGTTGACACCTGACTAGCTCCCAAGGCAGTTTTAGAAAAGTCACTTTAAATTCTTTGAATGTTTCTTTCGGCTAAAATAAAATGTGTTACATCCCAGTGGGGCTTAAGGACTGTACAAAAAACATTACCTACAGGACTCTCCGGACATCAAG
>NW_020173721.1:234597-408171 GCF_003031525.2 Neophocaena asiaeorientalis asiaeorientalis | reverse complement strand
ACCCCTGCCCCCCCGCGCCGACCTGGGCATCAATTTGGAAGGAGCCTCTCCTCTACCTGTAAAAGCACATCTCTTCTAACACACTTGGTCACTTGCATTCTGGACTTTTTGACTTACTTTCACATGATAAAAAGCCCCCTTTTCAACTGCTAATGGCATTAAGAGCCTTTTTCTTAATGCAGTTTTTGCTTCCAGGGTGGCCCTGGCAAGAAGCTTGTGCTTTCTAAGTCTCCATTTCAATCCTACCCCACCTCTCTATTATCATCCATTCTGACCCACAGTGCGTCAGGTCTCCGAGGTTCTGCACGATTCAGGGCAAATGCTTGGTCCCGCTCTACAACCTCTAACTGCGATGCTCAAGTCCTGTGGATTAGAACCACGTGGGGGAAATGCGGTGGAGGGGCTCCTTCCTCAAAACTGTCAAATCAGAATCTCAGAGGGCGGGGCTCAGAAATCCATACTTGTAACAAGTTCCTCAGAAAATTCTTATGAGCACTAAAGTACGAGAACCCTTACCTTAAAGGTATATACTGAAGAATAAGAAGGAAAGTGTTACCAAGTTTTCTCAACATTTCAGAAGAAAGCATGCCATAGCAATGCACAGATTCATAATAACTTTTAAGTAAGAGACTGCTTTATAACTTCCTCTTATTCTGTCCTCTGAGTCGCAAAATTTGGGGTCTTGAACTAAATATTTATTTCATATTCTCTATATTTCAGACTTTATCTTTCATTCTTTCAACATCATCATTCATTTTGACAGTCATACTATATTTTAAGCTCTATTTTTTATCCATATCTATCTTGAACTTTAGAAGTATGGAACTCATTGTAGAAATCTTTGAAAGTTATATATCTATGTGTGTGTATATGTATATATGTGTACACACACATATATACATGTAGTATGTCTATATACAATCTTTGTTACCTTTGTTAATGTTTACAGATCCACATTGCATATACAAGTTAGTATTCCGCTTTTCTTTTTGATGGTAATCATTTTTTAGCAAGAAAGTATTTTTTTCAGCAAAGCATTTTTAAAAATTGTAGTATATATACAATGTCATGTCAGTTTCAAGTGTACAGCACAGTAATTCAGTTTTACACACACACACACACACACACACACACACACACATATATATTCTTTTTCAGATTCTTTTCCCTTATATGTTATTACAAAATAATTGAGTATAGTTCCCTGTGCTTATACAGTAGGTCCTTGTTGGTTATCTATTTTATATGTAGCAGTGTGTATATGCTAGTCCCAAACTCCTAACTTATCCCTTCCCCCCAGTATCCTTCTTTTATCATTCACTTTTCATTTAATAAATATTTGTTAGAGACCTAAAAAGCACTACCAGCTACCACGTGGTACGACAGCTGAGCACTATATTTGCCATCACAGACATTATTATATTATATTGTAACCATATTCTCCAAATGAACTAGTATCTAAAACTGTGATTTCAAACTGCTGAATAATATTTACTCTGATGCCATGGCTTACTGAGCTCTTTTCTAATTGTAGAACATTCTGGGCAGTGGTCTTTGAAATGGGCTACATGCACACAAGGAGAAGTGCAAGGCAGTGCACTGAGGTACAGGAAGAAAGTATTAGAATTTCTGTTTTTATTTCAATTTTTTCAATTCTATTTTGTGTATGATTTTTAGCAGTATAATACCAAAAAAAGAGTAAATAAATTACACGTATTAGGAGTACCTGGTAAAAATTAGTTTCATTGATAAAGCTGGGTTATCACAAAACTCTGCTGTCCTTTGATTTAAGATGTGTCCAATTATTCACACAAAAATAAAATTTTGACAGTTTTAAACATATTCTCAGGAGTGAAATTACAAGTAAAAGATGATGGACCATTGCCAAATTGCCTTCTAGGTCAGTTGGTGGAAAATTTATGCTCTCAGTGTCTGAGAGAGCTTCTCTTTCATATTATATTTAAATTTTTGGCTGATTTATTAGACAGAAACTGGCATTTTATTAATGTTTTAATTTGCATCTCATTAGCAAAGCTAAAATTTTCAACTTTATTAGCTAATTAAGTTTCTTCTTTCATAAATTACTCACATCCTTTGCCTGTCTTTCTGCTGGGGATCTAAGTATTTTTCTAACTGAACTTTGTACAGATATATAGAAATAGTAACAATTATTAAAAACAATGGCTGACACTTATTGTGTTGAGTGCTGGCTATGCTAGAAATAGACCAGACCTTCTTTCTAGTCCTCTAAACAACCAAGGGTGTTATTATGCCCATTTCATGGATTATGAAATTGAAAGGAATGAAGTTAAATAACGTAATTTGGCAGAGTCTTCCTGATTACAAATTGTAAGAGCTAGAATTTCTTTTTTTTAGAATTTGTTATCCCTTTGATTTTTATTAATGTTGGTTAAAAATATATTTTAAAAAATTCTTATCCAGTCATATTTATCAACCCTCTCCTTTATGTCTTGTTCTATTGCTTTTATTATGAGAAATCATCCATGAAAAGGCATAAATAGTCTCCAGTTTTTTTCTATGATTTTATTTCTAATGTAATTCTAGAGTCTATCTGAAATATATGTGGGTGTATGGCATTAACTGAAAATCTTACAGTTTCCCAAATAGTCAATTTTTAGAGCACAACTAGTTAAATAACCCATTGACATATTATGCTTTTTTTTTTAATCAAAAACTAATTTCTAATGGAAACTCAGGTCTGTTTTTGTAGCATATATATGTGTGACCATACATAATGCAATATATATGTGTTAAGTGTATAAGTATGTTATATATAATATATATGTTGACTATTATAAATATAATTTATAGGTATAAATTATATTAACATATATTTATATAATTATATATGTATTTTATATTATGTAATATATATGATAGAGCAAAAATCCTTTTTATATTCTATTACTCTTTTAAAAATATTTCTTACATATTCTCTGCTGTTTTTTCCAAGTGAACTTCAGAATCATTTTGTCTAATTTTAAAATTAAACAGATAAATGTCATCTTTATAACATTCTGTGTCACCATCAGGAAACTTGGTCCTGTTCTTCATTTATTTAAATTTTCTTGTACTGTTATCAGTGATGTGTGGTTATTTTTATATCTATTGCAGACATTTTTGCTTTAAAATTTCCAAATATTTTTTGGTTTGTTCCTACTGTAAATAAAATCAATTTCCCTTTCTAAGGTCAAGTACTATATGGTTATTGCTCTTATTTAGAAAAACCATTGAGTTTTCAGTTAATTCTATTAGGACTGTACATATATATTCATATTTTTAACAAATAAAAATAGATGTCTCCTCTTTTGTAATATTTATGGCTGTTTCATATCTTATAACACTATAAGAAAAATAGTGCATAACAATAGTGGTATGAGGCCTTGATGCTTCTGGTGTTTCTGTAGGATTCTGGTGTTGCTTTAAAGATCAGCTTTATCATGTAAAAAACTCACAAATCATTAAGGATGTTTTTTATCAGAAATGGCTGTTTTTTAGTATGGAGTTTCCTTTAAAACCTAAAAATAGAGTTACCATATGATCCAGCAATCCTACTCCTGGGCATATATCCAGAGAAGATGAAAACTCTAAATCAAAAAGATACATGGACCCCAATGTTCATAGCTGCACTATTTACAATAGCCAAGCCATGGAAGAAACTTAAATGTCCATCAACTGATGAATGGATAAAGAAGATGTGGTTCATATATATTGTTGTAATACAATGGAAGATTATTCAGCCATAAAAAAGAATGAAATAATGCCATCTGCAGCAACATGGATGGACCTGGAGATTATTATACTAAGTGAAGTAGGTCAGACAGAGAAAGACAAATATATGATATCGCTTATATGTGGAATCTAAAACACAATAATACAAATGAATTATTTACAAAATGGAAACAGACTCACAGACTTAGAGAACAAACTTCTGGTTACCAGGGGTAAGGGTGGGCAGGAGAGATAGATAGGGAGGTTGAGATTGACATATACACACTACTATATTTAAAATAGATAACCAAAACGGACCTACTGCATAGCACAGAAAACTCTGCTCAATACTCTGTAATAACTAAAATGGAAAAAGAACTTGAAAAAAATAGATACATGTACGTGTATGTAACTGAATCACTTTGTTGTACACCCGAAACTAACACAACATTGTTAATCAACTATACTCCAATATAAAATAAAAATTTTAAAAACATTTTTTCCAATGAATTGAACCTGAATTTCCCATTTTACAAAAGACAACAAAGATACCAATCACGCAAATGGAATGTACACTCACACACCAGAAGACAGAACTGTCACAAATCCTTCCAGAGAAAAATCGATATGGAGTCCCAAACAAACATTTCCCCAACACAAACGGTCCTCGATGTCAGACACACATCAGAACCAATAAAAATTGCCAAATAGCACTTTGCCCTCAAAACAGAAGTCTGCCCAGGTGCACACCGGTGAACTTACCACGTCTTGGAGCCTGTCAGCTCGTCCAGAGGCATGTTTCCGTTCCACCAAGGAAAAGTGTGCGTTGGCAGCCAGTGCTGAGCAGGGAAGAAACAGGGACGATTCCCAAAACAAATGGTTTTGGCAGCTGCGAGGAACATCCCCCAAAATCCTCCTCTCGGGGGGCCCCCTAGCTACAAACAGCTGAGTCATCGCAGCCATCTTGGCGTGTTCCCACGGCCGGTAGCTCTACTCCAGAAAACCCCACGCAGTCAGATCTCGCGAGAACGCAGCCCCACGTTTTGGGCGCCAAAACACTGTTACTGAAAGTGGAGGTCGGGCTGCTCGCTGCTCAAAAGCTAAGAAGGAAGACTGGTGGAAAGTTTGCTTTATTTCCAAGGCCAGCAACTGGGGGCACAAGAAGGCAAACTCTTGTCCAAAGACCGACTCCCCCCACTGACAATCAGTGGGCAATAGCTTTTATGGATGGAGGGAGGGGGCTATATGCAGAAACAAAACAGTCAGCTCTGACAGTTTTCTTTAAATCGGTCATCGCTGGTCTGACCAGCGTCATCTCGGTTAAGTACAGTTTTTAGTTCCAGGGTCTGTTTGTTCCCATTTCTTTGAGGCCCATTCTTGGAACTGTGGCAGCTTATGTCCCGGATATTTGGGTAATTCATACTTATCAAGATTTTGAAGTATATTTGAATAGAATTGTACATAATATGCTTTTATCAGTTTTTTCTTCAGTAAATTTCTTTTTTGGTTTTGAGATATTGTTGATTTACAGTATTATATAAATTTCAGGTGTACAACATAATGATTCACAATTTTTAAAGAGTATACTCCATTTATAGCTATTATAAAATATTGGCTATATTCCCCGTGCTGTACAATATACCCTTATTTATTTATTAGTCCCCTACCCGTCTTGCCCCTCTCCCCTCCCCCTTCCCTCTCCACACTGGCAAGCACTAATTTGTTTTCTCTATCTGAGAGTCTGCTTATTTTTTTGTTATATTCAGTAGTTTATTTTTTTAAATTCTACATATAAGTAATAACACACAGTATTCGTTTTTCTCTCTGTCTTATTTCACTAAGCATAATACCTTCCAAGTCCATCCATGTTGTTACAAATGGCAAAATTTCATTCTTTTTAATGGCTGTGTAGTGCACTATGGTATATAAATAGATACATATCTCACATCTTTATCCATTCATCTGTTGATGGACATTTAGTTTGCTTCCACATCTTGGCAACTGTAAATAATTGCTGCTATGAACATTGGGGTACATGGTCTTTTTGAATTAGTGCTTTTGTTTTTGTTTTCTAATATAAACCCAGGAGTGGAATTTCTGAATCATATGGTAGTTCTAGTTTTAGTTTTTTGAGGAATATCCTTCACAGCCATTGTTAAGTTTCTTTTCATTCATGTTGCTGTGTTTTTCCTATTTTACGTTGTTCTTTAGATTTATCAAATCTTCTTTTTTTTTTTTTTTTTTGCAGTACGTGGGCCTCTTACTGCTGTGGTCTCTCCAGACGCACAGGCTCAGCGGCCATGGCTCACGGGCCCAGCTGCTCCGCGGCATGTGGGATCTTCCCGGACCAGGACACGAACCCACGTCCCCTGCATTAGCAGGCACACTCCCAATCACTGCGCCACCAGGGAAGCCCTATCAAATCTTTTTATTAGCTTTTTTCTTCAGAAAACTAATTCTTATATTTGTCAACTTTTAAAAATATTATTTGATTTCTTCTTTTATCTTTAGTATATCTTTCTACCCAATGTGTCTGTTACTTAATTTTCACACTTAGTTAATTCATGCATTCTTTTAAAAAATAATGAGAGAATTGAAGATTATAAGTTTGATATATCCTGTGAATCCTCATATTTATCCTTTATATTTTCATTAATTAATAAGTAGTTCATTTTGTGATTTTGTTTTGTTTTTTGACCCAGCAATTATTTTGGAGATGTTTTAAATATAGTGAAGGTTTAAAAAATTAGGTCTTTATTATTAATATTTAATTTTAATATATTATGAAAGAGAATGTGATTTTTGAGTTCTTCTTGAGAGAATTTTGTGTGTGTGGTCAAGTTTATGATCAGCTTTTCAAAATGTTCTATGGATACATAAAAACAAAATATGTTCTATGTATGAGAATCTGATACATAAATCAAACACAATTAAAATAGAAATTTATGTCATTATTTACTTTGTGAATCCTTGGTCTAGCTAAAGTTGATTGAATTGTATTGATATTTCTCAGAATTCTATACTTTGATCAATTTTGCATTGAATTTCTAAGAGTTTCTGCTTTATGTATTTTAAATTTGGTATTTGATGTGTAATGTCTCAATTAGTTGTCAGTTGTATTTTCCATCATTATAAATGACCTTTTTCTCAGCCTTTCTTACCTTGAATTCTGCTTTGGGTTTTTGTTTGTTTAAATTTTACTGATAAACAATTGCTTCTTTGATTTTAACACTTTTACAGTATTTTGTTTTACGTTATGTCTCTTGTTACTAAGACGTCGATTTTTTTAATGCAAACTTGCAGTTTGTATTTTATGGAGAAATTTAAAACATTTATGTTTATTGACATAATCAATATATTTGATCCTGTTTTGATTAGGCCGATCAACGGATTTTAGTGTAAGTGAGTACAAAAAAAAATGTTAATATGCTCTTTGCTTCTACATTGCAATGAAATGTTATAAAACTACCACTTATCAGAATGGTATAATGTCAAAGAATAACCACAACTATCCTAAAAGGCAACTAAAATACTCCCTCCTATCACATATCTGCAGGACAGTCGATTTCTTCGTATACTTCAACCAAAGGAACATATATCACAATAGAATAAATGCCGAAGTAGACATTAGACTCCAACTGTCTACTATGAAATTTTTATTAAAGAAATTTGTCAAAATGTAAAACAATATCACTCCTAAATTATTTTATTTTAGAAAATATAGTTTTTTAACAAAAAATATGAGTTTATTGTTATTTTAAAATGCCATAGTATGTAATAATTCAAAATTTCCTCAATTTGTATTTCTAATTTGATAATTATCAATAGATATTATGCATATAAATAAAAGCTCTTTGCAGTCCTCAATAATTTTTAACACTGAAGTCCTGAGTTCAAAAGTTTGAGAACCACCACTCTATTTTGTGCAGATACAAAGGGACAAATTTCTACTTTCTGTTTCTGGCTTATAAAGCATTGCTGGACCACAAACTGCATTCTTCATTCAAATTGCTTCCATCTTGAAGTTAGTAAAAATTCCTCTCAGATTTGGAAAATAAATAAGTGGATATTAGTTCTTCTTGGGGAGTTTGTAAATTTTCATGTTATTCAATTCCTTCATATATTTTAGTGGAAAATTGAGAACTATTTTTCTCTTTTTAAAAAATTTGAGCTATAATTCACATACCAAAAATTCACCATTCTAAAAGTATACAATTCAGTGATATTTATTGTATTTATAGAGTTGTACAACCATCACCACAGTAAATTTTAGAACATTTCAATCCCTCAAAAAAATCCTTTAGCTCTACCTCCTTATCTCCTCATTCCCCAGCCCTAAGAATCCACTAATACTCTTTCTATTTCTATAGATTTACCTACTCTGGACATCTCATATGAATGGAGTCATACAATATATGACATTTGTGTCTGGCTTTTTTCACTTAGCACACTGTTTTCAAGGTTCATCCATGTTGTAACAGGTATCAATCCTTCATTCCTTCTTATGGCTGAATAGCATTCCATTATATAGATATATCGATTGATGAGTATCTGGGTTGTTTCCACTTTTTTAGCTATTATGAATGATGCTATTATAAACATTTGTGGGCAAGTTTTTTTTATATACATATGTTTTTAAATTCTCTTGGAAATGTACTCAGGAGTATAATTACTGGATCATATGGTGATTATATGTTTAAATTTTTTAGGAGCTTCCACTATTTTCCACAGCAGCTGCGCATTTTTTACATTCCCATCAGCAATGTATGAGGGTTCCAACTTCTCCACATCTTTTCTAGCACTTGTTATTTTCCACTTTTTTTTTTATTATAGCCATCCTAGTAGGTATAAAGAGTATCTCATTGTGGTTTCCAGAAATTGAGCATGTTTTAAATATTACATTTATGAATGAGATCTGGTCACTCATTTAAAATATTGCATGCAAGTTTTTGAAGCTTTTGAATAATCCTTTTCCTTGCATGTTTTCTTTGTTCTCTCTTGAATCTCTTAGAAGCACATGTGCATTTATCTAAGAACTTAACCTGAAAGATCTCAACAATGCCTTGCCTTTCCTAATTAAAATATTTATATTATTTCTAAATATAATATTCTAAAATTCTCTTGAAGGTTATCATTGAGTTACTATGTGAACACTTAAAGATGATGTGGCATATTTTCTGAGATGTCATTATGGTAATAATTATGCTGTTTCATTACTTCCATGTTGTTTTGTTAGCTTACTAAAAAGGTACTATTCAGAATCATTCCAAGAACCTTTATTTGCTGTAACAGCATCTTTCTAAAAGGTATGTATTTTTTACATTTTTATTTTCCTAAGCTTTTGAGACTATGTTTTAACTTCTTGGGAAATTAAACACTGTATTTTCATAAAATCTAGATTGTTTTCATAAAAATAAATTTTTTAAAAGATGAGGATTCTGGGGGTTGGGCTAATGTCAGTTTCTGTGAATACTCAAATTAATAAAATTCCTTGCCCAAATATAAATCACCCACAATTTGAATTTTTGGAGATGTTCCCTTCACCATTTGAACTACATGAAAATGCTGATGAATATTTGCAATACAAAACTGATAAGCAAGTAAACCCCTATACATATCTAATCATTTAAAGGATAACTTGGGGCTTCCCTGGTCGTGCAGTGGTTAAGAGTCCACCTGCCGATGCAGGGGACACGGGTTCATGCCCTGGTCCAGGAAGATCCCTGCACATGCCGTGGAGTGGCTAGTCCCATGAGCCATGGCCACTGAGCCTGTGCATTCGGAGCCTGTGCTCCGCAACAGGAGAGGCCACAACGGTAAGAGGCCCGCGTACCGCCAAAGAAAAAAAAAGAGTCGTGGACCACAATATTCACTGCAGCTTTATTTACAATTGTCAGGACATGGAAGCAACCTAAGTGTCCATCGACAGATGAATGGATAAAGAAGATGTGGCACACATATACAATGGAATATTACTCAGCCATAAAAAGAAATAAAATTGAGTTATTTGTAGTGAGGTGGATGGACCTAGAGTCTGTCATACAGAGTGAAGTAAATCAGAAAGAGAAAAACAAATACCATATGCTAACACATATATATGGAGTCTAAAAAAAAAAAAAAAGGTTCTGAAGGTCCTGGGGCAGGACAGGAATAAAGATGCAAATGTCAAGAAAGGACTTGAGGACACAGGGAGGGGGAAGTGTAAGCTGGGATGAAGTGAGAGAGTGGCATGGACTTATATACACTACCAAATGTAAAATAGATAGCTATTGGGAAGCAGCCGCATAGCACAGGGAGATCAGCTCGGTGCTTTGTGACCACGTAGAGGAGTGGGATAGGGAGGGTGGGAGGGAGAAGCAAGATGGAGGGGCTATGGGGATATACGTATATGTATAGCTGATTCACTTTGTTATAAAGCAAAAACTAACACACCATTGTAAAGCAATTATACTCCAATAAGGATGTTAAAAATATAAAAATTTTAAAAATGGGCAGAAGAACTGAACAGACGTTTTTCCAAAGAGGACATGCAGATGGCCAACAGGGATGTGAAAAGATGCTCAGCATCACTAATCATCAGGGAGTCAAAACTACAATGAGGGCTTCCCTGGTGGCGCAGTGGTTGAGAGTCTGCCTGCCAATGCAGGGGACGCGGGTTCGTGCCCCAGTCCGGGAGGATCCCACGTGCCGCGGAGCGGCTGGGCCCGTGAGCCATGGCCGCTGAGCCTGCGTGTCCAGAGCCTGTGCTCTGCAATGGGAGGGGCCACAGCAGTGAGAGGCCCGCGTAGAAAAAAAAAAAAAAAAATACTACAATGAGATACCACCTTACACTTGTCAGACTGGCTATCATCAAAAGAACACAAATAACCAATGTTGGCAAGGATGTGGAGAAAAGGAAACTCTCATACATTGCTGGTAGGAATATAAATTGGTGCAGTCACTATGGAGAACAGTATGAAGACTTCTCAGAAAACTAAAATTAGAACTACCATATGACCCAGCAATTCCACTCTTGGGTATATATCCAAAAAAACCAGAAACACAAATTTGAAAAGATACATGTACCCCAATGTTCATAACAGCATTATTTACAATTGCCAAGTTATGGAAGCAACCTAAAAGTATGCATTGACAGACAAATGGATAAAGAAGATGTGATATATATATATATATAATGAAGTACTACTGAGCCATAAAGAAGAATGAAATTTTGCCATCTGCAGCAACGTGGATGGACTTGGAGGGCATTATACTAACTGAAATAAGACAGACAGAGAAAGACAAACACTGTAGGATATCACTTATATGTGGAATGTAAAAATTACAACAAACTAGTGAATAAAGCAAAAGAGAAGCAGACTCACTGATATAGAGAACAAACTAGTGGTTACCAGCGGGGTAAGGGAAGGGGGGAGGAGCAACGTAAGGGCAGGGGACAACAAAGGGTTATTATGGGATTATATGAAATTACCTGTATGAAACTTTTGAAAATTGTAATACACTATAGAATTTAAAGAATCTTTCAATAAATAAATAGATATATAAAAAAGTAAATAAAAGTTTCTTAAAATGGGGAAAGAATTGTGTAATTAATAGAATAATAATAATTATTATTATTTGCAAGTGGCTTTATTTGACCAGTCATACATCTGGATGTAAGATATCCAAATGTGCCTTGTAGACGTTTTGATTGGAATAGGAGGAAATACAAACTTTTAAAAATGTTTAAGGATATACTTTTTATTTCATTTTTTTTGTTGTTGTTTTACTTGTCAGTGCTGATTTCTTTTAGACCAGAGACGTGGAGTATTTCAAAACCATTTACATATCATTTCAGCCTGCTGAAAACTTTCTAATACCCTCAGAAGAATGGTAAAACAAATGGAAAGGGGCAGGGAAAAAATGGGCAATTTCCTGTAATATATGCTTGCAGATAATACATACCAATGTATATGTGAATGCACAAATGAATATCCATTTCATGGGTTCATAAAAAGAACATTTTATATTTCAAGTAATCCATCCTCACCTCAATGATCTTCTGAGAGAAAACAAGGGTATTACTGTTAACAAATGTGTACATATACACATTTAATATCTAAAAAAGATAGTGAAATATATCTAAGAAAGAAAGAGAAAAGTAGGGAAAAAGGGACAGAGAGACAGTGAATAAAGAAAGGAGGAAGAAAAACTATCATATGATCCTGCAATCCCCCCCCGGACATATATTCAGAGAAAACCATAATTAGAAAAGATACATGCACCCCAGTGTTCATTGCAGCACTATTTACAATAGCCAGGACATGGAAGCAACCTAAATGTCCATCAACAGAGGAATGCATAAAGAAATTGTGGTACATATATACAATGGGATATTACTCAGCCATAAAAAGAACAAAATAATACCATTTGCAGCAACATGGATGGAACTAGAGATTATCATACTGAGTCATACAGACTCAGTCATGACACTTCTGTGTCATACAGACACAGAAACACAAATATCATAGGATATCGCTTATATGTGGAATCCAATAAAAGGGTACTTTTATTCACAAATGAACTTATTCACAAAAGAGAAGTAGAGCCATAGATGTAAAAAGAAACTTATGGTTACCAGGGGATAAGGTGTGGGGGGGAGGGATAAACTGGGAGGTTGGGATTGACATATACACACTACTATATATAAAGTAGACAACTAATAAGAACCTACTGTACAGCATTGTACTGAACTCTACTCAATACTCTGTAATGGCTTATATGGAAAAACAATCTAAAGAAAGAATGGATATATGTACATGTATAACTGATTCACTTTGCTGTACAGCTGAAACTAACACAACATTGTAAATCAACTATACTCCAATAACAATTTAAAAATAAAAATTTAAAAAGCCATAAACTGGGAAGAAATATTTGCAAGTTATATTTCTAACAAAGTATTTGCATGAAGAATATATAATCAATACTTCATTTCAATAATATGACAGACAACTCAATTTAAAAATGGGTAAAAGATACTTTCACAAAAGGAGATGTGTAGATGGCTAAACAAACATGAAAAGATGTTCAACTTCTTTAGTCATTAGGCAAGTTTAGTGTGCATCTACTAAAGGGTTGTAATACCAATTTTTGGCAAGAATTTAGAGAAACTGGACCCTTCACACAATGTTGGTGACAAAGTAAAATGGGGCAGCCATTTTGGAAAACTGTTTGGCAGGTTCCTTAAAAATGAAACATAACTGGGACTTCCCTGGTGGCACAGTGGTTAAGAATCCACTTGCCAATGCAGGGGACATGGGTTCGAGCCCTGGTCCGGGAAGATCCCACGTGCCACAGAGCAACCAAGCCCGTACGCCACAACTACTGAGCCTGCGCTGTAGAGCCCGTGAGCCCCAACTACTGAGCCTGTGCACCACTATTACTGAAGCCCGTGTGCCTAGAGCCTGTGCTCTGCAGCAAGAGAAGCCACTGCAGTGAGAAGCCCGTGCACTGCAATGAAGAGTAGCCCGTGCTCGCCGCAACTAGAGAAAGCCCGCTCGCAGCAATGAAGACCCAGTGCAGCCAAAAATAAATAAATAAATTTATATTAAAAACATGAAACATAACTATATCAATATGACCCAGAAATTCCACTCCTAGGAATCTACCTACGAAAAGTGAAAATACATGTCCAAAGACTTGTATGTGAATGGTCACAGAAACATTCTTCATAATAGCAAAAGGCTAGAAACAATCCAAACGTCCAACAACCGTGAATGGATAAATAAAATGCAGTGGCAGTTAAAATTTTAAAAGATAAAATATCTGGAAAAGGGAAATTTGTAGTAATAGAAAGCAGATCAGTGGTTGTCTGAGGTTAGGGGTGGGAGTAGATGCTGGATGCAAACTGACATGAGGAAACATTTTGGAGTAATGGAAATGTTCTCAGACTGATGAGTGGTGACAGTTACAACTCTGCAAAGGTACTAGAAATTATCAAAATGTACACTTACAATGAATGAATGTACAGTATGTAAGTTATGCCTCAATAAAGATTTTTTTTTTAATCGAAGCTGGTCATCACTCCAAAGAGCCTAATCCCAATATGAGAATGCAGATAATAATGGAAGGGAAGTCAGAAGAGAGAGGGGTTTAAGGCAAATAAACAAATATTGGGAAATTTCATAAAAACCTGCTAATTGCGATCTTGGCAAGGAGAGTAGAAAGAGCTATAACCTACCCTGGAAACTCCTTCTTCCACCTCCTGGGATGAATACGGGCTGGCGTTGCCACTGCTTTATGTTTATGTTTAGGAGAGAGTGAGAATTCTAGGCCCTCCTCTGCCTTCCACCCACTGGGCCCTGGAGCTGACCAAGGTGCTGACAATTTCTCAGCTCAAGATGTGGTATAGGTTGTGAATTCATGATGCTACCTCTGAGGAATTGAAACCGATAGAGTGGTGTACCAGAGTCATAACTACAGGATTGTCAACCTTAAAGGGTTTCAAGAGAAGTCATTGCAAGGGGTGGGGTGCATGTGTCCACAGAGTAATCACTAACAGAAGGCCCTATATCCCTTGTACCAGCCTGTCTTTATACAGGAGTTTTAAAGTAGATCAGGTAAGATTTGCATCTGGTGAGAGCTCAGAAAGGGGCAAATCCATGTCCCTGGCATGATCACAAGTAGGAATTCACCTTTTGTGCCTTCAAAGAGAGCTGATAGCAATTACCGGTTGATATGTTTCCCAACTAAACCAATCACAACTGCAAAAATATCAGTCTTCTTTTTTTTTAGAAGATGTTGGGGGTAGGAGTTTATTAATTAATTAATTTATTTTTGCTGTGTTGGGTCTTGGTTTCTGTGCAAGGGCTTCCTCTAGTTGTGGCACGCGGGGGCCACTCTTCATTGCGGTACGCGGGCCTCTCACTACCGCGGCCTCTCTTGTTGCGGAGCACAAGCTCCACATGCACAGGCCCAGTAGTTGTGGCACACGGGCCCAGTTGCTCCGTGGCATGTGGGATCTTCCCAGACCAGGACTCGAACCCGTGTCCTCTGCATTAGCAGGCAGATTCTCAACCACTGCGCCACCAGGGAAGCCCACAGCCTTCTTGTAAAACATCATATGAAAAGATATTCTTTCTTCTTCTGAATGCTACCTTAAGCACATTTTTTTTTTCTGCAGAAAAATGCTCATATTTATCAACTTATTCACGGGCTTGGTCAGCAATTTGTAGCCTGTGAGAAATGACATCCTGTGTTTGTCCACAACAACTTGTAAGAACAGAAATGGCTTTCTAATTTAATCACATCACAGTAGTGCTCAGTCCCAGGAAATATTTGTTATTTCATAGCGGAGGTGGCAAGTTTTTAGAATCACTTTATAAACTTGGATCAGAAAAACTAACATGTTTTAATTTCAAATAAAAATGCTACAGTCGGCTTCTTCACCAGATACAATTTGCTCAAAATATCTCAAAGCAGTTCATTACCAAGAACAGCACAGGTGAGCTCCAAGCAAGATCTTTACATAAAATATACTGTAATTCCTGTATAAGTATAAATATATGGACATGTATTCATATGTACAACAAATCTTGAATGGGACATGCCTCAAAGCAACATGAAAATTATCTGGAAAGCTGATATGAACTTGGATTTCTGAATTTCTCTGAATAAAGGTAAGACACAAATGTAAAACAAAATGATAGTGAAAATAAAAATAAAACCCATGCATTCCTTAAAAATTTCATGTGAGTCATAGTTGATGTATGTGTTTCCTCACTTCCAGGTTCCCAGAATTCTGTGCATCAGAATCCACTAGGGTGCTTGTTCAAAATGCACTTTTCAAGGCTCTACCCCCTGGAGATTGTGCTTTGGAACCTCTGAGACAGGGCCTAGCAACCTGGTGATTTGATGCAGGTGGTGCAAGAATCATCCATAGAGCAACACCACTCAAGACTCCTGTGCTCTGCTTAAAGGGAGCAGTATTTCCCAAAATATTTGTACAGGAGCCTGAGATATGTAAAGTGCATGATGGAGAACATTATGGGGAGAAGTTCATGAATATCTGGACAGTTGGAGACCAAAAGGACAGAATGCATCTTGACTAAACCACGGAAGCAACTTGAAGATGCTTTCTTTTGCATGGTTCAAATATGTATACTAGAATCAAACCCAAGCCACACAACATCTGAGCCTTCCTTGAGCATTCAAGCAGGACCATTGCTAATAATAACTCCCTGATTACTGAACAACCCTAAAAGCAAGGCAGCCCGAGGAATCTGTGTGGGCATTACCATGCTCTTTTCTGGTCATAAAATCTAGTTGGTGTGCAGTTACTCCAATGTGACACCTTATATAAGCTAGAAATCATGTCTTCACTCTAAACATTGTAAATCAATAAAATTATGTTGTAGCCATTGACAACACATACAATTTTTCCTGTTTGACGCCCCATTACCACAACAGCACTTGCCTTGGTTTGGAAAGCAGTCCTTCTCTTCCCTAAGTGAGTATTAGAGGGGAGTTACCCCTCCTTGGTCTTCTTGCATATAGGACATATTTCTAGAGAGCAGAATAATGTCAAACAAATTGCTCTCGCAAATACTCCTTGCTACTTTGCAGTATTGGTGCCCATTCTTAAGCCAGATAGTGAAATTTCCAAGAGTTACATTTTTTCCCCAATGTATTTTCTTGCCGTTTTTACACTTAAAGGTGGTGGAGTTGAGGATTGCATTCCTAAATTAAATGTGTCATGTGTAAATACAAGAATGTGCAAAATATAACTTGTTAAAACTTTACTTCTGTGGTATAAATATAAATTCCTACAAGAATAAAATTAAGGAGAATGTCTTCTGTGGGATATTAGGAAATCTAACACTCTCCATTATCCCCTTGGGGTTCCAACCTACAGAGAACACGTACACACTCAAGAACCACTTGCCCAATGCAGATGAAAATGCCAGTTTTATTCATGTCCTGCTAGGTGTCCCCAAACCCCGAAAGGGCTTCTCATAGGAGGATGCAGCATAGGAGAGAGTCTGAGAGGAAAGATTTCTATTTCCTCTGCCCCAGTTAAAAACAGGTCAGTGTGCACTGAAAGCATGACTTAGCCATCCACATGGAACTGAAAAGCTGAAATAAAGAAAGAGCAGGCATCTCACTGGGTCTCCAGTAGGTGCTGATAAGATCCATTTACCACTTGGAGACAGATGATACAAGGCAAGCCCCGCTAAAGAGGCTGATGTTAAAGGGAATGAGTTAAAGGGTAGGGCCTACACCATTTGTTGATGAATGTGACAGTCAGTATATGCTAGGTTAGGCTGCAGTAACAAACAACTTCAAAATCGCAGGGACTTTAAAATAGCATTTTTTTTCTTGCTCATGCAATATGTCAAACATAGGTTGACAAGAGGGCTCTGCTCATCATAGTTATTCAGAGTCTCTGCTTACAGAGGTGGCTTCTCAACACACCATGGTTTCATGACCACTGCAGCTAAGGACCTAGCAACCTCAATTGAATGTTCTGGCTGGGCAGTACCACACAGCACTTCTCCCCACAATCCACTGGACAGAACTTGTTAAATGGCTCTTCCTAACTTCAAAGAGACAGAAAAGTACAGTTTCCTCCCATGACCAGAAAACTATAAACACTAGGAATATATACTACGTAAGGAAGTAGCATTTTAAAATCTCCATTCATTTTACTTTCTATGTATCTCACCACTTGACCACTCACACTTTAATTGCCCATTTTCTTCTGCTTCCTCTAATGTCTTATTTTCATAGTCTTAACAAGCATTGAAAAGGCACTTCTATAAAAATAATGCAGGAAGACCAACTGTTCTCTCTGTTCCTCCCACATCCTCTTCTGCCCACCCTCTATCCATACTTTAACATATATGTCCAAGAAGACAAGAGGCTGTGCCACAGGCAACTATGACTTTTAACACTCAGGCCACACATTTGTAAATCTGGCCCAGTAAGTGTTCATAATTCTTACCATCAAATTAACAATTCCTCCTCTCATGGAGAAAAGTAAAGAAGCAGAGAACAGATCATTTCAACACTCTTTGGATCTTTGGGTAGGAATGGAAGTACCCTTTTCCATGAAAGCATGTGGAAAAAGTCCAAGGATGACCTAATAATTTCATAGCCTTAGATTAGACAACACTTTATAATTCTTACATGAAATCTGGATGTCATAAAACAAGATTTTAACTCCCAGAAGGCAAAAGAAGCCTTAAATAAGATAAAGGAAAATAATATACTGGGAGAAACTATTTACTACACATATAAGAAAAATGTGGTATCTTTAATACATAAAGAGCATTTACAAATCAATAAAAAAAGACTAAGAAGAAATATACGAACAATAAACTTATAAAAATAGGATTAGCTTCACTGATAATTAAACAAAGTACCAATTATTTTGCCTATCAAATTAGAAAATTTTAAAAGACTGATAATCTCAAGTAGTGACTAGAGATAAAGAATTGGTTGATGTGCAAACTAGAACAATGATTTTTGGAGAGCAATTTGCCAGTAATAGTCAAACTTTAAATAGTCAAACTTTAAATTTGTGTTATATGACCACAGAACGTCCACTTTTAGGAATCTGTCCTACAGAATTACTTGCACAAATACATCAAGAGATATAAGCATGATATTTCTTTTTTGATATCAAAAATTTTAAACAGCACAAAAGTTTATCAATAGAGAGCTCATTATATCCATGCAATAGATCACACAAGCATAAAAAAATCAGATACAAGCTATAAGTCCTGACATGGAATATGGCCTGCATTACTAAGCAAAAAGGAAATTACAGAATGAAATACATAGTATGGGTCCGTGGTGTGCTGGGAAACCAGCTCTCATTTTAAAAAGAAGCTTTGATTCGTGTTTGCTGATTTCCATGAGGTAAACACTCTTGTCATAGCTGCATTCAAACTGCCAACAGCTTAACAATCTGCTTACAGAATTCCACAGGCCAGTATATGGGACTATTTTCATTTTTTAAAAAAGTATGTATGTAAGTATGCAAGCATGTATTTATGTGTGGTCGTAGAGGCACAGAAAAAAATATCAGAAAAAGTAAACAGAAACTGGAGCAGAGCCTCAGTGGGACAAAAGAGCCTCAGTGGGATAAAAAAGCAGAGCCCTTGGTTTATTGTTTGGATTTGTTCCATTGAAAATGTATTGCTTTATTAGTTTTCTTAAATCAAGGTTTAAGTATTTTATTACAAAGTTAATACATTTTTACTGTAGAAAAACTGCAAAATATAAAAGAGAATAAAGGAGAAAATATAAATACCCATAATTCTTCTACATTAGGATAACCACATATTTTGATGTTCTTTTTTCCAGTTGTTTTTCCTAGAAAAACCTAGCTTTTGGATTTTTCAAACAAGTTTACATTTTGTGAGTAAATGCAAACTATACATAAATTTTGAGTCAATTTCTGATTATTTCCTTAGGAAATAATGTTGTTTATTATCTGAGAAGTGGCATTAATTATTGATTAAAGGTAAGACTACAAAATATATCTTAAATAGAGGATGACTAGATTTTAGTAAATGCAATTCAGGCTAATACCAAGTCATCAAATTTTATTTCTTAACTTTACTAAAAACATAGATAGATTTTTATGGTAGTAGAGATAAAAATGCTATTAATTTATTTGTTATATACATGTATGTACATATACAATACATGTATATAACAAATAAATTAATAGCATTTTTAGCATTAATGCATTTTTAGCATTATTAATAGCATAATAGCATTCATACACACATAGACATATATACATGTTGTGTATATATATACATATACACACTTCTATACATGTTTTATATTTATATATATATATACACACAATTACGTATATATACATATATATTACTACATATACATTATTTTACAAGAAGAAAACTTTTGGCCCTGTAATGCTTGCCACAGAAACGGAAGACAGTGGAAGCTGACTGGGTTAATACCAGATAAAGGAGTTCAAAGGGAAGAAGAAGGGTTTCTCAGATATATCAGGAAGAAAAGGGGTATTAGAGAGCAAGTAGGACCATTAATAAATGGTAAAGATGATGAAATTGGTGGTGACTAACATGATAGCACTACCAGTGGCTTATATATATATATACATATCAAAGTTTGAGAAGAAAAATAAAGCAAGCCAGTGAAGATATTTAGGAAGTAATGAAAATCCTGTCAATACAGCTGCTGATAAAAGGCAGGTGAGGGGATTCAGTACAACTGCTTGAAGCCCAGGATTCCAGACACGTGCATTCACCAGGGATTTGATGTCATTGAATCGAGCTCTGTACCTAATCCGGTACTTCACCTAGTCCAGCTCCAATCAGACTTCTGGTTTCACAGTCTCATTTCCAAATTCACCCGTCACCTACCCTTCCCTCATTGCTCAAAAACTAGAAATGAAAATTTTTAGACATGTCTTTCACCAGGTGCTATAGTCAGAAGTATCTCAAGGCCAGAGTCTGGGACATTATCTGGGTTTCAAGCCATTTGTTTTACTTGGGACTATCAACCCGCATGCTGATGGTTCTTTACCCACATACCTCCCACTCCCTAAGTTATTTAAGTAATTGATAGAGCTCAAATATCCACTGAACTAATTAGGATTACTTGGGATGGCTACTGTACCTTTCTTTTCATTTTGCAATTATGGAGAATGTCTACTGTGTGTGAATAAAGAAAAAAAAATAGTCTCTTCGTTTTTGCTTTAAGTGAATGCAATTAGTTGATGCATCCATAAAGGGACTCATCTATACTTCGCAAAATTAAAGATGTAGACATCCGAGGACAGACAGGACCCAAAAAAAGTCAGATTTCAATGGAAATTAACTAATAAGGTTTCTCAACTATCGATTCTTTTTCTTCTTTTATAATAAATTATAGAGAACAAAGTGAGTGTCCCAGAATCAAGGAAATTAAATGTGATGCCAGCATTCCATACAAGAGTACCCTGCTATTCCCAAACGGAACTACTGACCACAGTAATAGCAAGGGAAATGTTGAGGAAATCAGATAGAGAGTAATGGAATTGCAGAACCAATAAACTGCAAATCAGCAGAGAAAGAGACACCCCAGAGGCCCTAATCTGGACTTGAGTCAATATTGTTATACGATTGTCCAACAAAAGTTATGTGATTTCAAACTGGCTTGAATCTATGCCCTTAATCCGTGTATTTATATATTACCTCTTCCCAAGGAACTAAAAGAATTTTATGAGCAGTTTTGTCTTCCACCCTTATTGAGCACCCACATTTTCCCCTCTGATATCTCTATGGTGACCTAACATTCTCTGTCAACAAAAGGTGAGACTGGGGTAAGAAGAAGTTCTCTCATTTGCCCAAGACAAATCAGGAAGGTATCACTAAAGTCAGCCCAAGCAGTGTTATTTTCGTGGGGCCCACTCTATGCTAGTCAAAATTTAAATAGACAACTGAAAGTTAGTTAAGGTAACGGGAAAAAAAGTGAGTACAGTTAATAAGGCAATGTTCTTAGGAGTTTAGCAACATTGCTAAAGAGGCTTTTAAACGGATCTACCAGAAAGAATAAACAGTGCACTTAATTCCAAGGTTATAACAAAGTCAAGCCATATTGAAAAATGGGAAGACATTTCTCCAAGACTCAAATTGCCTTAAGGCTACATTTTAGAGATGCGAATTTTTTGTGTAGGGCCTTCGCTATTGACTATCAACTTAAGGCTTTGGGGATTCAAATACATTTACCCTTGGCAAAATAAAGATACTGTGAAAATTAGAGGCCTTCATAGGAGTATTCAAATTCCTTAGAAATAGCTTAATTTTCCCCTGAAACAAATGCAAATTTTGCAGTGTCCAAAGGGACCAGATGATCTGAAGGAAGGAAAAGTATAGTATAAGGAGGAAGTGGAGGTGGCAAAAAAAAAAAAAAAAAAATGTGAACTGTACCTACATCTTGGTGGAACAGGGTAAGGCCTGCAGACAGTTCTTGCAAGGGGAAAGGAACAATCTTATGTTACAGAAGACAGGGACTCCAGAATTGATGAACAAACTTTGCCATGCCAAAATGTCTCTTTGGCATATGGATTATTTTAAACTGAAAACAATCAAGGCCCCAAAGACTCAGGAAGAATATTTGACCTTCCCCTAACTGCCTAAAGAATGTAGATGGAGGACCTGTTCCAGGAAGGGAGCTATCACCATAGGTAACTATAGTACGAACTAGGTCTCTAGACAGGGAAGAACCTAGCAAAGTCTGTTTGTTAAAATTCCTCTCTGTGTCCCATTGTCTGTGCATGACCCAGCAAACATTTGTTTACCAAACATTTGCTTTTCCATCTCCATGTCACTTGCCTTCCTCCTATTTGAGGTACCAAACCACTACCCCCAATATCCTCTTTTGCCTTTGGCTGAAGATGGTATGAGTTTCAGCCATTTTGGAGAGTTGCTCAGTTTTCCTGGGTGTCTCCCTTGTACACATGTTGTGAAACTTTTGTTTGATTTTCTCCTGTCAATCTGTCTTATGTCAGTTTAATTCTTTGACCATCCTGAAGAACCTAGAAGGGTAAAGGAAAACTTCTTCCTCCCCAACATTTCTAAGCCACTTTCTTTCTTAATTTTTGAATGCTCAGTTAGCTACAGTTTCTATTGTCACAGGTCTGTGGACAACACACTCTCATTCAACTGGTCCCTTCAATGGATTACCCAGCAGAGCAAACAATTCTAAGAAGGGCCCCCTCTTCAAGACCATCAACATAAACCTACTATATATTTGAATTATGAGAGACTCATGGGAAACTGCTTATTACACATTTCCTCTTTGCCTATTCTAATTTGGGGTGGTAAATGGTGAAGAGATATTTTAATTACTCTTGTTCTTCAGAAAACTAGAAAGATATCCTAACCTCTGCTGATGGTACTTCTAAACAATTAGGGTGATGGGCAAAGGATCTCTCCAGAGAGCATAATCAATCAAAACCTTTCCCCAGAACTAGACCAATTTTTGAAAGATAAATAAACACAGCTTGTTGGTCTGTGGTACTAGAAACAGGGAAGGGGTGCCACCAAAGAAAAAAGAAATCATATAAGCGCAGGATATGAGCCTATACCTCTTTATTCACCTGATATATTGCCAGAGATGCACAAACAGAAAGCAAACATAACAGGAAAGTGGGATTTTCCCCAGAAATAGCCACAATAAACATCTTTTCAAAAAAAATTTAAGACAGAAAAGAAGGCAGCCTTTGCCTCTGAAATCAAAGAAAAGCCTGTTTGGTTCTAAGACATTGAAATAATTCTTCATGAGCAGTTCATCTGGGTGAAAATACGACCTCTGTGGTTGTTGTCAAGGTCTCTGAAACCCGGGGTTCTGTTGAGTAAATGCTGGTTGCATAAGTTAGGGCGGCTAAAGGGACACTTTAATTTATGTGCTCAATTTTTCTAAGATCTCAAAAAAGAAAAAAAATAAAGGTGGGGAAAGGGATGAATGAGGTTAATTTTCAGGGTGGCACATTCAGGGATGCTTTTGAGATTAAGGATTTTTCCATTATCCCAGTATCCTCATCTGACGGGAAGTGATTTTGCAGGAAGAAGCATCTCAGTGGCAGTCTTAATTCACCCTCTCCCAAAGGCCTCAGGGTCTCTAAGCAGTAACTGAGTCACTCAAATTCATTTTCAAAGAAGGACTATAATGCAAGAAGGATTTCAAAATCATAATCAATGAGGGGTACTCTTGCATTTTCCCATGGACCCTATAAGTTAAAATACTAGGACACTATGAGTTAAATGGAATAATAAATATAATAATAAAAATAAAATAATAAATTTAAGGAATAATAAATATAAGTGGAATAATAAATACCATAAAATATATTGCAAAATATAAAATGACATACATTGTAAGTTCATATGCAAAGTACATTTCCTTTTTCACATTTACCAAGTTTTCCTGGAATACAAAACATGATTTTTTTTTTTTTTTTGGCCATGCCACATGGCATGTGGGATCTTAGCTCCCCAGTCAGGGATCGAACCCACACCCCCTGCATTGGAAGCGCTGAGTTTTAACCACTGGACCACCAGGGAAGTCCCCAACATATGATTTTTTAAAAATCTATGGCACAGAAATTTTAAGTAGCCTATTATTTTCACAAATAAACTTATTCTGGAAAGTAAGAATCACCACTACAAATCTCAAAGTCCCCCCTTCCTCTCACTTTTATGGGCACGTCTTATAGAATCACTGGTAAAACAAAGGGGAAAAAAAAAATCAGTCTGCCCATAAGTCAAATTTTGTATTTAGTATTACGTAGAATAAATGTTGAAGACTCACTTCAGAAAATAACATAGTGACTAGACGTGAACAGTACAGCATCCATCATTCATGACAATTAATTATGATTAAATCATTCTTTCCATATCTTCCAGGTATTTACAAAGTACATATTTCAGATTCCTATGATTTGAGGTTCTGCGCCATTGGAAACACACTCTAAAATGCCATTTTCAGTAGTATTTTTCTGAGTTGTTTTGGGATTCTGATAATTAAATACGCAAACTCAAAATGGTCTGGCTAAGAACCCTAATCATTCCTACCGCACCAAATCCTAGAGATCATTCAAAGAAGGTTTTCGAGGGAGAAGGATGGTAATGCAAAACCAGGTTACTCCATTTGGGCCCTACACACAAAGACCCATAATTGCAGGCATAAAGGCACACTGCCCCAGCCGAAGATACCCAGCGACAACATCCTACAGGCACAATTCTTCACTTGTTCTCTGCACACCTCTTCTCCCCTTATTCTTGTCACCTCTTATTCCCTGGGGACATTTTTCCAGTTTCAGCAAGTAAATTTAGACCTCTTTGTACTTGACCTGTACTATTACAAATATACTCAATTAGCTCTTTGTAAAAACTGTTTATCTGAACGTGGAAGGAGGCCAGGGCCTGTGTGAGGGAGTGGGAACTTGGCTTTCTGTCATGGGTCAACAGTGGTTTCAGCTATTTTCTCTCTCGCATTCTTTTACTAAATTAAAACTCCAGAAGTTTAAATTAAATTAAGTTTACATTAAAATCCGGGTAGCAATGTTATCTTTTAGAGTGGAAGGAAAAACATAAAGTAGCCATTCAGTGGCAAATGTGTTTCAGTGTGATAGAAAGTTAATTTTCCTTAATTCCTCCAGCTTCCTGGCCCTTTAGTAACTGGGAGACTGGCATTTCTCTCATTTCTCTCAGTACATTAGAACCCTGATTTGCAGGAAGAAGTAAAGTTTCGCCCTAAGTAAAATGCTGAATCTGCCACTTAACTTGTCTTTGTCACTGCAGTCCTCCTGTAGGAGAGAGCAAAAGAGGTGTCATTCATAGACTTAGAATATTTTTATAAATCCCACTCTTTTCTCATGCACCTTCTCCCTCAAAAGAAAACGACACTGCCTTTCCTCTGTAATGTTTCCCTAAATGACATACAGCGTATCTCAGTGGCAATGTGACATGATGAAGAGAAACCCATAAAATATCCTTCAGCAGCTCCAGAACTTTCGTTCTGGTGGTAAAACTGCATTTATAATTTGTCCTTTTAAATGGGAAGCTGCTTGCCCCTGCAGAGAATCCGAGAGCTTGACGAATCAATGCAAAATCAGAAGTCTTCTAGATTTGCGGACAATCAAAAGTCTTCTGGGGCTTCCCTGGTGGCATCACGGCCCATGCAGGGGACATGGGTTCGTGCCCCGGTCCAGGAGGATCCCACATGCCGCGGAGCGGCTGGGCCCATGAGCCATGGCCGCTGAGTCTGCGCATCCGGAGCCTGTGCTCCGCAACAGGAGAGGCCACAACAGTGAGAGGCCTGTGAACCGCAAAAAAAAAAGTCTTCTGTTCACATCTGACTCGGCCAAACTTTCAAAAAATTTATTTTAGAAACGGTATTGATGAAAAAATACATTAGAGAATCCTTCTATTTTCCAATCAGCAAAGATTATGGATGGTAATGACAGATAGATAGATAGATAGATAGGCTATGATGCTAGATAGATTATGGATGGAGAGTACATAGATGGGTGGATGGGTGGATAGACGGAATGTAGAAAAGATCTAGAAATAGTCTGATTTTAGTAACAATTCATTTTACATTTTTATAGGGTTCCCTTAATTCTTGACTCATTGAACATCGCAAAATAAACAGAGAACAAGGTAACCCCGCAGCAGTCAAGTGGCTACTAATTTGGTTGCTCAAATAACAGGGCACCAAACTTGAAAGCTGTGTTTGCACACAGCCTCTCCTGTACTGCATTCAGCATCTCACCTCAGTTATGATAACAAACCATCCCTTTGCATTGCCATCTACTCTTGATCTGAAAAAGCCGAGCCAAACCACATTGGAAGCTTGAGGCTTACACCTAGCAGTGTCCACTTTTAATAGAAAAATCGCATTGATTGCATGAAACTCAGGGCTCATTTTGGTCCATCGATTCCCCTAGTGACCTTCCACAGCATCAAAGCCCAGAGCGAACCCAGTCTGACCCCGACTTTATGTGCATTATTTTATCAAGAGACAGGAGCTACTTATGGTCCATGCCACTGTCTCCACAGATACATAATAAAGGATTCTAGAACTGCACCCACTGAGAGCAGTTCAGGTGCATGTCATTCTCTTCTCTCTCTCTCTTTCTCTCCCGTCCCTCTCTTACCTGCACGCAAACGCATCCACGCCAGCCTCCCCATCAGTATGAAAATTCTTCGTTTAATGAGTGTTTCTTCCCTCCCAATCCAGAACAACTCGAAAGAGCAACTTCAGACTTTGACTAATACTCATATAACTCCCAGGAAACAACATCCTTCGCCCAAATCCATAACTAATAATCATGCTCTTTATTAAGCTCTTCTGTGAAACGGTATGTCTTATACAAAGCTCCTCTCCACAGTGTTTTAATTATAATAAATCACCTTCATTATGATGCATACTTCAATATACCATGCAGGCTGCCTTGCTACCACGGATACTCCCATAATGAGAGGCAAGCAGATGTGTACCTCGCTAAGAAAGTTATTAACACACACACTGAGAAATTCTACAGCATCCCATGGCTTTGCAGCATGAATTTCAACAACTTTTATCTTACGTTACTGTTCATCACATCACAGCTGAGAAGACAGGGGAAGAAAAGAAAAGGAAAAAGCACCACATCTGAAAAATGCTATTTACACAAATAACAGTACCCTGAATACATCCACGAGCATGGAAAGATAAGTCTTTGCAGTACAATCATTTCTCTATAAATGTATGAAAGTATTTTATGGCCTGGTGCAACAAATCAGTGATGAGACTCTTGGCTGTGGTGTGTAAGTTTCAAGGGACCGAGTGTCAAAGTCAACTTCCCCGGCGGTCCCCTGAGAACCACGCTGGGTACATTCTCATGAAAGGTGTGAAAATCTGATTTTCTAAAATGGATCAGTAATTCTCTATGAAGGGGGAAGATCAATAAATCTTTGCTAAGTAGATTGTAAAGGAAAAATTATTCTTTCAGTGACAGTACATTAGGATCCTCCAAACAATCTCAATAAAGACATAGCATCTCTCCACCAGCTCCTTTTGACTTCTGATATATTTTTGTAATCTCAGATCACACTGCAATGCACATACATTTGTATGTGCTAAGCAGTGTTCTATGTCGATGTTGATTTATGATTTGTGCCATTATAATGTTTGGCTGTGACTAGAAAAAGAAAATTATAAGCTGCTTGTAACCTGATAGATGTGATACAAGGAAATGTCATTATAGCCGTACACACATATATGTTTCTAACCACATCAGTTCTCTGGGTAGCCACACAATATACTTTCGGAATTCCTCACCCAAATATGTCTGTGCGGTTTTTAGGTACCTGTTCACCAATATAAAACGTGTATTCTCTCAATGCCTAAAGATACGTGGGGTGTGATATGCTTCGAATCCTGGGGTGTTGCTCGTTTTTCCAGGAATATCTCTTTCTCTCCCCAGGCAAAGACCAAGGAAACCTCAGACACTGATTTTATCACACACACTATGACACTGAACTGGTGTGGTTACAGCTCTCCCCCTACTTCTACATTCGCCATTTATTTCACAAGTGGGGTGTCCATGCTCCTTCCCACTCTGGAGCCAAGAATCCTCACTAAAGAATTTAGACAGCTGTGTGTCATGAGAAAGCAAGCCTAGGAGGGACCGACGGCTTCTAGGAGTTTCTCTGCTTATAGCATCCTGAGCTGTGTGTGGCTGAGATTTCCCCTGCACTGTGTAAAAGTGGTTATTAAAAAAAGATGTCCTGTGTGGTAGTGAGGTATTTCAGGGGCCTCAGAGCATGCTAAATTCCCTGTGTCCTATAATACTTGGATAAAACCAAGCAAACTCTCAGTGTGGCAGGCTCAAACCTGAATTTCTGTTCTTCACGCAAGTTTATGTCAGAATTAACATCAGGATAGCACCTTTGGAGATAAAAAGGTTTTCCATGGGATGCACTATGCTCACGTACAGCATCCTTGGGCAAAGAAAGGAGAGAGAGGATTGGCAGACAGGTGTAATTAATGTCTACAAATCTCATTGCATTGAATGTACACATATGCTATAGGAATTACATCTACTAGTAACTTTTCAGGGCTGGGGGCTGTACCGGAGTTTTATTAAATGCCTCTTTTCCTCTTTTATTCATTAAGTAATACTATATGGACACTCATTCAGGTACAATAGAGAGGGACTATAATTTCTTCTGGAAGAAGAAGGACTCGTATGATTATATTGTCTCCCACCACCTGGCCTTTGTAATGTTACCTGAACAGAGGGTGTACGAGTTCTAAGACGCCAGGTCAAAGTTTCTACATAAAGTCATCACCCAGTGCCCACTAGATAACCATATGGGGAAGGGAAGTCTGTGGGGTAGCAAATGAAACAAGAGCTCTTGGTATCTCTAAGTATTTGGGGGAAATGTGTCTTCTCTCAAGCATCCAAAATAGAGCATGGATCTAGAAACAATAAGTAGCATCCTTTTTGATTCAGATTCGGTGGCACCAACTACTGAAATACAAAAACTCAAATTCCTCTAACTCCAAGCTTGTGGATAGCATGGAGTCTGGAGTCTTACCTATTAAATGCCAAGTGCCATTCTAAGGATGCTGAATGATAGGAGGGAGGAAATTCAACCGCTTTTCAAAGGAGAAATAAGGGCCACTTAGTAAATAAAATACTAATAGCTAGAGGTATAGAGTAGGTGTTTTGTTACATACTCGTATTCACAGGGAAACCTTAAAATGGAATGTTTCCTCTGATATTGTTCCAACTTGCAGTCTATATTCAAAAAGTATTATTAGTATCAAAAATTTATTTTGCAGATCCTAATAACCACCCTTTACTAAGCTTTTAATAAAATGGCTTATGGATAATTTTTCTAAAATCAGTATAACCGTGGGTTCTGGCCAAGGGCATCACTTCTTGGCCACCATCACGAGGTGACCGTGGTACAGATTGGCAGGTGCCTATCCGACAAGAGAAGGTGCCAGTCATGTAAAGGGGACCATTTCACTCACATTCTTATGTGCAGCTGGTGCATCAAGGTTCTGGTAAATCGAGTAGCTCTTTCTGTCCACTTTGCTTTATGCTATGAAATATTTTGATCAAAGGAAATGACCTCAGTGGTCCAAATTGCCTTAGGCAAAATGGAAATCATCCCATGGGTCTCTCTGGCCCAACTTCCCCAAAGTTTGGGGAAAGTCGACTCTTTCTGCTTTCTGGAGACAGTTAAGAAGAATGGAAAAAGCATCAGCTTTAGCAAGTGTCGTTTGCCCCCTAAATTGCCCTAGATGAGCTCTATAGCTCTTGGCAATATTACTCCTTGGTTTTCTTTTTTCTCTTTTGTCTCCTGTCCTCTTTGTGTTAAAATATATATCATTATAAGTATTAATAGTAATGTGATATGTAAGAATATAATAATATAATATGTAAAGAAGCAGATGCTTACTGAAGATAATTTTGAAAATATACATATGAATTAGAAAATGTATACTTTCCACAGTCACACTGCTTGACCTATTTAATACATACACACACAAATTTGGTATCATATGGTATATTTCCTATCCTATTTCACTCAGCTGAAGATTTTCCAAACTCAATATTCCTCAACAATTGTACCATAATGGCTATGTAATATTTAAGGTAATCACTGTGTTATGGCTGCATATTTAAACTATTTACAATATTTTAATGCTTAAGGAGATTATGAGCATCTTTTTTCAACATATTTTTTCTGGATCACTATAATCATATGAGTTTCTAATAATGAAAACTACCTTGCTGAAAGTTATACTCTTAAGGATTTTGGTCAAAGTGTTTTGACTAAAACAAATGATATCAAATTGCTTTCCAAAAAGGTCTAAGTACCTTGCATTTCAACACTCTTTCCTTTAACATCTTTACAGATTAATTGTTTTCATTTTTGTTAAGTTTCTCAGATGAAGAACAGCATTTCATAAGTTTAATTTTCTTCCTTTAAATTTTGGGTGTACTTAGATGCTTCTGTGTTGTATTTTTTATTTCATGGGTTTATTATTTTTCTGAATATTTTCTACTCTGTAGTATCATTTCTCTCATCAAGTTCTATGAACTCTTTGTAGGAATCGTGTCAATCCTTTTCAAATTTATGCAAGTTTTTAAGTGAGATTTGACTGACATAGAACATTAGTTTCAGGTGTACAACATAATGTCTCGATATTTACATATATTGTGAAATGATCACCATATGCAAATACTTTTGTTTTTCATTTCCCCTTGAATTTTGTTTACAGTATTTATTGACCTATAGAAATTTCACATTTTTATTTCGTCAAATCCTTTTGGTTTTCATTCTTGCGTCTTCTTCCAGAGTTGTTTTTGGTTTTCATTCTTGCATCTTCTTCCAGAGTTGTTTATACCTGGGAAGATTTCTTCCTAAACTAGTAGCAGATAAAAGAGTCCCCTATTTTTTCATTCTACTCTTTAAAATAATGTTCTCTTCTATTTAACTATTAAATCCATCTGAAATTTATCCTGGTGTACAATGTGAGATGAAGTTCTAACTTTTAAAAATAGATAATCTATTAAACAATGCTTCTTGATGAGCCCTTTGGTCTGCAGACTTGGGGCTTTCTTTAGCACAGGAAAGAAATTTTCCATTAGACCAGAGATCGTGGGTACACGTCACTTGGATGCTGCCCTTGCCAGACTCTCCTACTTCACTGACCACTGCTTCTCAATTTCCTTCACTGTTTCTGAACATTCTAGAACTTTCTTGAGGAATATCAGTAATATATAGATTGAGTTCATATTCTCTGCTTCCATAGTTTCTACCCTGGCATCATCTTCTTCATACTTTGAGAGCTCAATTCATCCTCTGCCAAGACCAATTATTGGAAGGGGGAAGGGTCAATACTGTTTTATATTTGATGAAGATTTTTAATTCTGCTACAACAGCACCAGCATCTTCCCCTGTCCCACTTTCCAAGTCCTTCTCCTCTTATCTCGAGGACAACTTGAAGTAGA
Source organism: Neophocaena asiaeorientalis asiaeorientalis (assembly GCF_003031525.2). NCBI lineage: Eukaryota > Metazoa > Chordata > Mammalia > Artiodactyla > Phocoenidae > Neophocaena > Neophocaena asiaeorientalis. The sequence continues at coordinate 376,895 of NW_020173721.1, read as the reverse complement.
GAGCCCCGAACTGAATCCCAGTGCCTACCTGTCATCTGCCTAGTAGGCACTGCTGTACTAAAGCAGAGGAATGCCACGCCCTCAGTCCTGGAGGACAGCAGCCCCAGGGCATTAAGCCACTGGGAGAGCATAAGGGGCGGCCTCTGTCTGCCCACCTAGAAAGCCCTGTGTCTCTGAGACAGCACCACATGGGTGGGTGGAAACACCACGCGTTCTTGGCCGCGGTTTCCTGCAAAGTGAAGTAGAAGCCGCAGCCCAGCAGTCGAGTGAACAACGACAGTTAGCGCTTGTTACAGGATGCTTCTGCTTCCACCGGGCCAGGGCTTGATGTGGCTCTCCTCTCAGCAACCCATGGAGGGAAGACTGGTTACGACACACTGCTCTACTAAAGGACACCAGGTCCGCCACGTTTCTAAATCCAGTAGTCAATTCTCAGCTCTCATATGCCTTGACCTTTTAGCAACCTTTGACACAATCCATCACTCCCTTTTCCTTAAAACCCTCCTGGTTTCCGGGCCACGACATTGGTCACATGTCCCTTCTACCTCCCAGGCCTCCATGGTCTCTGCAGGTGGCTCTTCATTTCCCACCTTCTGAGCACTGAAGTGCCCTCGAGCCCGGTCCCCTGGCTTTCTCTTCTCTAGCTATCCTCTCTCTTTCGGACCCATTCCCCAAGCTCCTGGCTTTAAAGCCCCGCCACAAGCTGACATCCCCAAAGACTAAATTCCAGCCTAGACCTGATTCCTAAGTCTCAAACATCCAACCACTCCCTCCATGTATTTCCACTTGGACATCTAACAGTATCTTAAACTTTTCGTCCAGAAGTGAATGGCTGCTTTTCACCCCCAGAGGCTGCTCCTCCTCTAGGCACGCGCATCTCAGCATCCTTCCAGCAGCTCAGGTCACGTTTGGGGCTGTGTTTGACTCTCCTTTTTCCCACATCCCACATCTAATCCAACACTAAATCAAAATATATCCAGAATCCAACCACTTCTCACCAACTGCAGCCCTTCCACTCCAGCCCAGGCCAGTACCACTCACCAGGATTATTTCAATAGCTTCCTAACTGGTCTCCCTGCTGTCACCCTTGCCAGTGATAAAATAGTTGATTCACCTGGAAACTAAAACAATATTAAACTTATATGTATGTAGTCAAAATAACTTAAAAATCTAGAGAGAAGTCATAGGATTGCAGAGATATTTTAAAAAATCCACCACCAGAGTGGGAGACTTTAATATATCTCTATTTATGCTAGAAAAAAACATACAAAAATTAGTAAAAATACAGAAAATGTGAACAATATAATTATGAAACATGAGCTAATGGACCTGTCTATAATTCTGTACCTAGTAATAAAATAAATATTCTTCTCAAAAACATGGAACAGTTATGCAAACTAACTAGGTCATAAAGTAAATCTCAAAAAATTTCAAAGAATCAACTTTAAGCATGTCGCATCATCTCACTAAAATATGATTAATTTAGAAGTCAATATCAACATACTTATTTTTAAATCTCCATATATTTGGCAATGTTAACAAAATCTAATAAATAACTCAAGAAATCATAATGGAAATTTAAAATACTTAGACCTGAATTATGATGAATATACCATATAGTAAAACTTGTGGGATACAGAGAAAGCAGTTCTTCTAGGGAAAGTTATAGACTTAAATGCACATACTGGAAAAGAATAAAGACCAAATATTAATGAGCTAAACATCCATCTCAATAGTTAGTGGGAAAAGAAATAACAGAATGAGCTCAAGAAAGCAGAAGGAAGGAGCTAACATGATAAGAAAGTTTAGTTAACTATTAAAAAATGATTAAATAGAGAAGAACTGCAAAAACTGTTCCTTTGAAAAAGCTAATAAATGCTCAGATCTCAATCAAGAATGATTTAGACAAGAAAAGAGAATGTACAAGTAAACCATATTAGGAATAAAAATGGAAACATAACTACATATGAAACAGATATTAAAAAGATGAGAGAATTCAATGAAAAATGTATATCAAAGAATATAAATTCCTAGTCAAAAATGGACGATTTCCTAGAAAATTTCCCAAAACACTCAGGAAGAGATAAAAAGCATGAACATCTCCCATCATTATTAAATAAACGGAATCCATAATTTTAAGTCTACATACACACATGCACACACACATTGTCTCAGATGATTCTACAGATGAAATTTTAAAAAGTCAATCTGATCTTTAAAAACTCTTTCAGAGAAGAAAAAAGGAGGGAATACTCCCCAATCTATAAAGCAAGAATTTAATACCAGAACTAGACTAGGATATAGGAGAATAAAGATTTACAGGCTAATTTCATTCATGAACAAAGGATGCAAAAATCTATAACATATCCACAAACAGAATCTAGTGGTGTATATAAACAATACATCATGACCAAGTCACATTTACCTGAGAAATGCAAGATGATTTAGTATTTTGAAATCTATAAAGGACACTCAATATATTAAATGATTAAAGTGAACAACTATATGATTGTTTTAATGTATTCAAAAGAAGCATGTGATTAAAATTCCACTATAGATATAAAATATAAAATTTTTAGCAGGCTAGGAATAAAAGAGCATGTCCTTACTGTTTTAAAGGATATCTATAACAAACTCATGGGAACCACTATTCTCAATCATGAAAAATGCCAAGCACCCTTTAAAATGCAGAACAAGTCAAACATTCTCACTACCACTATCTTTATTAAATATTGGAGACAAGATCTTAGCCAGTGTCATAGGACATAAAACCAAAGGTATAAAAGACAGAAAAGAAGGAAACAAATTTTTTTGATTATATAATTGTTTCATAGAAAGCCCAAAAGAATATGACAAAATATCATAAATGCAGACAAAATGATTAATTTATGAAAAGGTGACTGATTTATGATCTTTACATCAGCGACTATAGTTAGAAAATCTAAGGTAAAAAGGTTGCAAATAGTTGGAAAAGTTCTGTTAAAAAGAAAAGCAACAAAACTACAAGGTATTTAGTAATAAATCTAAAAAGATACTCAAGACCTGCACAAAGAGTACTTTACAAATTTTCTAAAAATAGATGTAAACTTTTATAGAAAGAAAATCTATATACATGAGGAGATATACCATGATCATTGATTGGAAAACTCTATGGCATAAAGATGTTAATTCTCCCCAATTTTTTTCAAAAAGACATGCAAGTTAAAATCTCAACAAGGGTTTAGGTTCTTGCCCTACCAGATATCAAGACCTTTATGAAGCATTAGTAATTAAGGCAGAATGGTAGTGAATGAATTAAAAGCCAAGAAACAGACCTTCACATATACAGAATTTTAATCTATGACAGAGGTGACATTGCAGATAACTGGGGAAGAGATTGAGTATTTGGTACTGCTGGGACATCAGGCTATCTGTATAGAGAAAAGATGAAATTGGATTCCTGTTCTCAGCAAACAAAAGAATTAATGCCAGGTAGACTGAAAACTAAAATGTGAAAAACAGAATTTTAACTTGTTTGAAAAACGTGAAAGAGAATACTCTTAAAACATTGAGGAGGGGCTTCCCTGGTGGCGCAGTGGTTGAGAGTCCGCCTGCCGATGCAGGGGACACGGGTTCGTGCCCCAGTGCGGGAAGATCCCACATGCCGCGGAGCGGCTGGGCCCGTGAGCCATGGCCGCTGAGCCTGCGCATCCGGAGCCTGTGCTCCGCAACGGGAGAGGCCACAGCAGTGAGAGGCCCGCGTACCGCAAAAAAAAAAAAAAAAAAAAAACATTGAGGAGATTTAAGCTTTCTTCAGCACAACACTAAAAGAAACATAGAATCGTTTCAACATTCATTTCCTCTGCATCAAAATTTAAAACCTTTGCCCATCTAAAGCCACCATAAAGTAAAAATGTAAGGCAGAAATAGGGAGACTGTTTTTAGAACGCATATTACAGACAAAATATTGGTATTCTGAATACATAATGAATATACAACATGGGAAAAACAGTAGAAACTATCTGCAAAAATCATGAACGAACTTTTCACAGAAGATAAAATAAGAATGGCAAATAAAAGTACGAAAAGATACTTAACCTCATTAATACTCAGGGAAATGCAATTAGAGAACAATGAGATACAATTTTACTCCCCCTAGATTGGGAAAAATTAATAAATTTGATTACCTCAAGTATTGGAGAGAGTGTGGATCAATGGAGACTTCTAAATATTGCCTTCTAGGAATATAAATGGGTCTATCCATTTGAAATACAAATTGCTGTTATCTTTTAAATTTGAACTTTTTCATACCCCAAGTAGGAAAGAATGTCAAAGAATTCAAAGCAAAACAACCAAACATGTACCAATAGATGGAGGCATGAAATAATAAGGCACATTCAGAAAAATTCAGAGAACTGTACAAAGTTTCTATGGATGGAGCACAAGGTGTATGTTTAAGGGGGAAGGGAAGTAGATGTGATTAGCAACTTTGGAAAGAGGCAACTCATGGCGGGCCGTTTCTGTGGGGTTAAAGGTTTGTACTTTGTCCTGCGATCAAAAATTTCCAAGCACCTTTAATCATACAACCCCTGGAAATCAAACTTCCAAAATGTGAAAAATCACAATAGCAGCGCTGCCAGAACTGCTCTAACTGAATTTGGAGGAATCTGGTCGGGGTCGGGTGGGGGGAGTCCCTCCTTGCTCCCCTCGGCATCCCTGAGGATGTACCATAATGTTCCTAAGGCTTGGGCACAAGCCGAAAAAATGTCTTGTGGGTAATGGGGTTTTGAGCTCTGCAGTACCACACTCTTAATTTACATGACAGAAGCATCATAGAACCTCAGTGCAACTGGATGGTGGCAGAAAGCCTAATGAGTATTTTTAGAGAACACCTGCTCAATGCACAGTATGGGTAGGATTTCTAGAAAGATATCCAGTGTAATATCAAAGGTACCCAATGTTTTTGAAAGAAGACTCAAAGGTCACATGCATACAAATATACTCCCTATTACTCATTCAAATTGCACAAAGCACTCTGGAAGTACACTATCATCTTCATAAGTACTTTACTTACATTGTTTTCCATGCTGTCAGGAGAAATTGCTTATGTCTTTTCTTAATAAGCAAAACCTGCTCATCAGAAAGTTGGACAGTCAAATGGAAAACAAAAACAGAGGGAGGTGTGGTCAACTGCTGAAATTCATTCCTGGGTATCAGATGAGGCACTCGGCTTCAGTTTCTTAGTTTGGCAATCTCTAAAATGGAAATGAAAATACCTATATCCTTACTGCCCCACCTTTCAACCTGAAGTGCTCTATCATCACAGTACAAATACAGTACATCTATTTTTGAATATCAGTATTATTTTAATAGTAAAGTAAAATAAGCAATTTAACTGGTAATTTATTTTATATGAAAATAAACACAAAAGAATGTTTAGTCTTAGACTAAAGTCTCACACGGATCTAAACAGAAATCTTGGTTCTTTGACCACTGGGCCTATTTCCTTCCTGGTTTCAGATTCTCCACCTGTAAAGTGGGGAGAATGCCTGCTGGTCAGACTTCAGTGAGACAATATATACAGTACATAGAACGGAGCCTGCGTAACAGTAACTTCTCAATAAGTGGTAGCTCTAGTGAGATATAGGAGAATATAAGACCTTATAAATTTATAAATTAGATGGGAACACCTTCCTAAGAAGAACTCTCCAATAAGAAAAAAGGAAAACTCATTTGGACGTTGTGTGTCACTTTAAACCAGGATTTCTCAACCTCGACACTACTGATATTTGGGACTGGCTAATTTTATGTTGTGAGGGGGCTGTATTGTACATTGTAGTAGGCTTAGCAGCATCCCTGGTCTCTACCCACTAGATGCTAGCAGCCCCTCACCCACCCAAGTTGTGACAAACAAGAATGTCTCCAGACATTGCAGAAGTTGCCAATGTCCACTGGGGGACAACAAATTTTAGACAAGATACAAAAAGCACCAACCTGCAAAGAAAAACGTGGCAAATTGGACTTTATCAAAATTTTAAGTTCCTGCTCTTAAAAGCCTTTGCTTAGAAATGAAAAGGCAAGCTAGAGACTGAAAAAAATTTCACAATATATGTATCGGATAAAGGCTAGCACACATAATACATTTTAGAACTCCTGGAAAACAATTTTTTTAAAAATTAATCTTAGAAACTAGGCAAAAGACTTGAACAAATACTTCCAAAAAGCAGATATACAAATGATCAATAGGCACATGAAAAGATGCCCAACAGATACCTACCCTATTACTTAGCAATTCTACTCCTAAGTATTTACCCAAAAGAAACGAAAACACGTGTCTATGCAAAGACTTGTACAGGAACGTTCACAGCAGCTTAATCACAGTAGCTCAGAACTGGAAACAACCCAAATGTCTAAAAGATGAATGGACAAACAAGTTGGTTTATCATCCAGTGGAATACTCCTTCAGGGAACAGAAGGAAAAAAAGAAAAAGAAAAAGGAAGGGAGGGAGGGAGTATGAAAGGAAAGAAGTAAATAAGAGAAAGAAAGAAAGAATGAAAGGAAGGAAGGAAGGGAGGGAGGGAGAAAGGAAGGAAGGAAGGAAAGAAAGAATAAAGAGAAAGAAAGAAGAAAAGAAACAAGGAAAGAAACAAAGGAGGGAGGTGGGAGGGCAGAAGGAAGGAAGAAAGGAAGACTGATACATTCAAAAACATGAATGAATCTCATAGACATTAAGAGGGAAAGAAGCAAAACATAAAAAGAGTACACACTGAATGATTCTATTTATAAGAAGATCTAGAAAAGGCAAAAATAAATTCTGATGAGAAAATCAAAATCCCTGCCTCTGAGGAGCTAGGGAACTTTCTATGTCTTGGCTGGGGTAGTGGTTACACATCTATACACGTGTATCAGAACTGATAAAAATGCAATAATGTAAAAAATAATGAGGGGTAAGGGTGTAACCTGGCGAGCAATCAGAATAATAACACCTACAGAAAAGAGTGAATGTTAAATATACCTATATATTCAAGTCATTTCAGTAAATTTGAGAAAATATTTTATCCAGAAAAAAAAAAAGCAACCAAGCATGAAAAATGAGCAATTGACAAAGGAGAAAAAAAGACAAATTAGTAAACTGGAAGGCCAGAGAAAAGAATACAGAAGAAACCAAACAGAGGATATCATTAAAGGAAAGAGAACAAAGAAAATGAAAGACAAGCATTAATGAGAGATAAAATAAAAGAAATTTCCCCCAAGTTGAAGAAAGCCACAAGCCTTACATCCAAACGTCTTCTTAAGAGCAAGGCAGTGTTATTTCTTAAGGGCCTATTTCTTGACATATCCTGACAAATTTCTGAATTCTGAGGATAAAGATAAAGTCCTGAATATGTACAGAAATAAGAAAGAGAGAAAAAGATTACTTTCAAAGAAAAAAATGCTAGAACTGTGGGTTGCCTGAATTGGCTTTAGGTACCAATATAAACATTTTTTAATGGTTGCCAAATTTTATTTATACAAGTAAAAAACTTAAAATTTTATCATCTACCTTCACCTTCATCTAATGGCACCACAAGAAAACAGGAAGGATATGTCAAAATTACAGACAAGTATTCCTCAAAAACAGTATATACATAGACACATACAAATATACACACTGTTCTTGTATCTCATTTCCTTACAGATAAGTCAAAATATTTTCACAGAAGAGTCTCCAAATAAATGTTAAGAATGCAATAAGAAATCTTTAGCAAAATGAACTATTTTCCTGGGATTCTCTTCTTATGTACATCATCATTTTTACATTTTTTAATGTGAGGACTGAAATAATATGATATATATGTGCCTTTTGTAAAAAAATTATTGGAGGAAGATATGAATCAACATAAATGTAATAGAATCAAGGGAATTTGTAGTATACAGGACATATTTGGGGAATAAAACTAATAAAATAGGTATTAAGCCTAAGAAATTAAAAACATGGTTTTGAAGTTTAGATCAATTATGAAGAAAGGATTCTTGAAAGGAGAAATAAAACTTTTAAAATAAATTCTGGAACCAAAATTTCATGTACTTTCAGTAAAATATGGCAAACTGTGGTGGAGTAAATGAATACTAAAATTCTTATCTTATCCTGGGATTATGGAGAGGCTACAAATACAGTTTAGATCTTGCCATTAGGGAAAAAAATTGGTCAAATATATTTCTTACAATATAATAGCAGCCACTAGTGAAAGAGAAATAAGATGTAGAACCTCCAAACCGGAAAGAAAAAAAAAATTGATCACTCCAAGGAAAAATGCAAAAAAAAAAAAAAAAAAAAAAAAAAAAAAAAAAGAAAAGAAAACTACAAAACATAAAATGTACCAGGTAAGAATAAGACCAACACCAAACAACTCAATTAACAAAACAAATGGAATGAATTAAATTTCTATATAAGAAACAATGTCTAAAATCGTGGTTAAAAAAGGAAGGCAAAAAAAAAAAGGAAGGCAAAACCCAGCCAGAGGCTGTTAAAGGAGCATTTTAAATAAAATGATAAGGAAAGGTTGAGAATCATTGAAGATATGATAAGCAAATGGAAACAAAAGGAAAGCGGGTGGCAATATTACTATTGAAGTATAGCTCAAGCAAAATGCATTAAATGGGGTATTTCATATTTATAAAAGGTACATTCTGCCAAACAGATATGTCAAGAAACTTTATGCATTGAAAAAAATCTAATCTCAAAACACATTAGATGAAGAACTTTTAGAAATACAATAAGAAATTGGCAGAAACTACAATCTTAAGGGAGATAATACATAGTTCTTTCAGAATGTGACAGATCAAGTAGATAAGAAATATAGTGAGTCCTTGAGTAACACAATTAAGGAGTTTGATTTATTGAGGAGAAAGAGTAAGAGAGGAACATTGTATCTTACAGATGTAAAATACATACTCTTTTCAAATTTTCATGGGACAGTAATGAAAAGGAGCGTGAATGAGACTATAAAGACCATCTCAACAAATTCCTCAAAGCAGAAATAGCAGTTAGCCCATACTTTATTCTCAATGCCGTAATTGTGGAAACTAACACGTCTGCACAGACTCTGGAAATGAAAGAAATCATATCATGAGTAGACTGAGAAAACAATATGGTGGCATCTTACGGTTATATAATAATATCCTGAGTAGAAAATTGTGTATCCTGACTAGATTAAAATCTTTTCTCCCATTGTCTTACTGTTCTGAATATTTCATCTTACAGACTTATAAAAAGATATTATTTAATCAGGGCCTGAATGAGGAATCCCCTCTGATCCTCACCAACACTTTTCCAAATGGAGGCACTGACTTCCAGACTGAGGGATGGGAACCTCAGAGTGGAGGCCAACACACCCTGCTCACCTGCTCCTAGTTCCACATGTCATAGAGCTAAGTCTGACACAAGTAAACTGCAAAGCAAAGCCATGAAAGCAACAGGCCATCATTATCCTACTCCTTTATTCATAATTACAAATGGGTAACCAGCTATTGTCAGATGCATGAGAAAAATCATAGCAAATAACCAAAAAATTTTAGAAGAACAGTCTACAGATACTGGAGGAAAGAAATAATTCAAGGAAGAAAAGGGAATCTTGAAATAATTTAATTGGTTATATGAGAGAGATTTGACAAATTGTTTTATCCATAAAACAAGAAGAGGTTACAATGATAAAAGGAACAAGGGTTTGTGAACATTCAGAACGTAATTCTTGACATTTGAAAGCTTGATAGGATACCAGATGAAACAGTCAAGGAAACTTTCCAGAATCTAGAAAAAAAAGACAAATAGAAAATGTAAAATATTTCAACACAGACAGTCAATCCAGGAGGATAAACATCTGATTAGTAGTTCCAGAAAGAGGTAGCTTAAAAAAGGGACAGGATCAATTTATCAAAGGAATAAAAAAATGAAATTACCCAAGGCTTAAACACACCAACAAAAAGAATATGTCTTCATTTTGAAAGATTCCATCTGGTGCTGAGCAGAAAGAATGGGGGAAAAAATCTAAGTACATTACTGTAAAGTTTCAGAACACCAAGATTCTAAAGACCTTAAAAACTTCAGAGATTACAACATTTATCTTCAAAGGAAGATGGACCAAATTGGTTTCAGACATCTCTTAAGCAATGCTGGATGCCAAAAAACATTGAAGCAAAGCCTTCAAAAATTCTGAGTGAAAATTATTTTGAATCTAGAATTCTAGCTATCTATCAAAAGTAAAGACAAAAATAGTCATTTTCAGAGATGCAAGGGACTCACAAAATTACCATCTACAGATTTGTTCTTGAAGAATTACTTGAAAATGTATTCCAGCAATAACACCCACAAAACATGAATCCAAGAGTGAAGAGAATATGAGATTTAAGAAACCACAGACCAAATAAGGCAGCAAAATGAAAGGACATTCCAGAAGCTGGCCATACCGTGGATCTGGAAAACCAGGCTGCAACAGAACTTGAAGTCATGGAATTTTGAAAGGAGTGCTTCCAAGAAGCAAATGAATTCTAAATAATAAATTTCTTGGTGAAGGAAGTGAACCTTCTTGATGAAAAGGTAAAAGTGTATTAAAATATTTAAAAGTGGGCTTCCCTGGTGGCGCAGTGGTTAAGAATCCACCTGCCAATGCAGGGGTAACGTGTTCAAGCCCTGGTCTGGGAAGATCCCACATGCCGCGGAGCAACTAAGCCTGTGCGCCGCAACTACTGAGCCTGTGCCCTAGAGCCCACGAGCCACAACTACTGAGTCCACGTGCTGCAACTACTGAAGCCTGTGCGCCTAGGGCCCGTGCTCTGCAACGAGAAGCCACCACAATGAGAAGTCCGCACACCACAACGAACAGTAGCCCCTGCTCGCTGCAACTAGAGAAAGCCCATGAGCAGCAAAGAAGACCCAACGCAGCCCCCAAAATAAAATAATAATAAAATTTTAAAAAGTATTTTTAAAAGTAAAATTTCCCTCCCCACTTCCAACTTCTACTAATTATATTTCCTCTTTTAGTGATACTGCTTTTAAGACATAAGACTATATGTCTTAACCTATGAGACACTATTTTGTTTTATAATGTATATTTCAGATAGTGGAATTGTTCCCCATTTTTAGATTCAACTTACATACAAATATAGAAAATTTAATTATATGGGGTCACAATCCCCTGCATGATTTCACTGGAGCAAGATATGAATCAGAACTCAGAATTTTAGAGATTTTTTTAAGGAAAATACAATGCTTAGACTATATATTAAGTAACATTCACAGCACATTCTGGAACATCACACATTTCTGCAGGAAACAAAATGTGTAAATGTTTGACATGGCAGTTCAGGTCATGTTTTGTGACCAAGTGAATTCAGGCCATTGCCTCAAGCATGGTTAACCTACCACCTCACACAGAAGTTGAAGTAAAATGTGGGCTTGTAACCTTGGAAAGACCAATCAGAATCATTCCATATCTCCTACTTCAGGGAGAAGGTATTTCTAAGAATAAACAAATACAAAGGAAAATAATGGTGAGAGATGGAGACACAGACATAGTCCTGATAGAATTATTTGAAACTCAGAAGTCTACCTCTGCCTGAAGACAGTCCTATCCCTGGACTTATCAATTAGGTAGGCTAGCCAGCTTGCTTAACAGCTTGATTTGGGTTTCTGTCATCTGCGACTGAAAGAGTTCAGGCTGATTTTATATTTACAAATCACAAAGACTTGCAACAGGCTGGGACCAAAACAAAGATGCCTGCCATTACCCCAAGTTTCTTACATTGCCATGCAAGTAATAGACAATGCAGCAAGACATGAAAAAGAAATAAAAAGCATAACTACTGTAAAAAAGAGAATATAAATTTTTAAAAATTTATCTAATTATCAAATTTTTTGGTGGCGCAGTGGTTGAGAATCTGCCTGCTAATGCAGGGGACACGGGTTTGAGCCCTGGTCTGGGAGGATCCCTCATGCCGCAGAGCAACTAGGCCCGTGAGCCACAACTACTGAGCCTGCACGTCTGGAGCCTGTGCTCTGCAACAAGAGAGGCCGCGATAGTGAGAGGCCCGCGCACCGCGGTGAAGCGTGGCCCCCGCTGGCCACCACTAGAGAAAGCCCTCGCAGAGAAACGAAGACCCAACACAGCCAAAAATAAAAATTAATTAATTAATTAATTAAAAAAATATTTTCTCAAATTAGATAATTTACAAATAATATAAAGGAAATCCAGGATAATTATCTAATAAATTAAGAGAACTAATAAGAGAATTCTGGAAAAAAATCCATTCAAATCACACACACGAGCGCGGGTGCGTGCAATATCTAGGTGTAAGCGTAGTAAAAAATTTGCATGTCCTATAACAAGGAGGAGTCATGCAACTATTTGGGGGAAGGGCATCCAGGCAGAGAGAACAGAAAGTTCTCTGAGCTGAGAGCATGCTTGGCATGTTCGAGGAACTACAAGAATGTCTAGTGTGGCTACACTGTGGAGGACGGGGGGTATGTGGTAAGAGATGTGGTCTACTGACCTATCAGAAGACAGGGACCATACTCATCATATCCCAATTCCTGGGACTGCTTGGCTTACAGCAAGGACTGAAGAAATATTTGTTAGCTGGATGAACTAAGGCAATTATCATTACATTGTGATTATTTGTTGACATATTTTCTACAATAAACCATAAACTCCTTGAGGGCAAGAAACCCTCAAAAGAAACTGTGTATGTTGGTACTTTACCTTCAGCATTCAACAAAATGCCTACTATCTAACAAAGCTGAACAAATATCTGTTGATTCATTGGTGAATAACTAAATGAATGAGTAAAATGAGGGACTGAATACGCAAATGAATCTTTTTCCTAAAACCAACTTCCACTTCTGAAAGTAATCTCTTTCCACTTTATGTCACGAGAAAAGAGATATAATCAGACCTACAGGTATAATTGAGTCATCGTAATATTTTTTTTTAAAAAAAACAGAAGGAGAAAATAGATTTGAAGAACAAAACATGATTAGGCACCCAAGTATCTTTAAAATGCTGCTGTCAACAAAACAGAGCATTTTGACACCATTACTAATATGATTGTTTTAAATTCAGTGTTGTTGTTTTTTTATCCATAGGTAAAGAGCTAAATATTCTCAGTGGTCATCTGAATGGGAAGTACTAGGAAAAAGACAATAATTTATTCTCATATGTCATCCTTTCGCCAAAAGGCTTTTGAACTCCACTAACAGAAAAGAAGGGTCAATAGTACTAGAAAGAAAAAAGCAACAACTTCGTGGAAATAATTCAGCTTTTGCCAAAAGGAAACTAAGAACCAGGGAGGGCCTGTCATTTATTAAACCTAGGATATATTTTTATAGCCTACTGTGAAAAAGAGCTTTCCTACGTTTGTGAGAGGACGTTCCACGTGACCCTCGAAGTTCAGAGGAGGCCAGGAAAAGAATCAGGAAAAAAGAAAAAGAACCCAGAAACCTGCAGTTTCCTCTCCAGGACTAAGCGATAGTGACACGTAGAAGGTTACAACAGAATAAAAGTAAACTGTCCAAGTACAAATACCCTACAACTCAATTTTGTCTGAAGCCATAAGATTCAACACAATATCTTAATGGGATTCATCAGGGGAATTAAGACTTGCCCTACACCTAAGACTTCCCCTAAAACTACTCAGTAATGTTGTTTTCACGTTACTCATGGAAAGAGGAAACATTTTTTTAACATTAAAAGTTGCTAAACAATGTCTAAAATTTTATTATTTCTTTAAAGCAAATTTTATTCATTTTCTTCAGTATGTTCACCTTCAATTTTTATAGTTATAGGACCTACTCTCATGAAAACATGCTTTTCCAATTAGCTGGAAGAGAACTCCATGTCACCTGCCATTTCCACAGGCCCATCTGAAATAATCTCCTGTGGGGAAATGTTTATTTAAAGCAGCTTTACTGACCTGCCGGCACTGGGTTATGCTTCTCTGAAAGTTCTCCTGGTAAACTTCGGCTTTCAAATAATTGCTTAAAGACACTCCCAAGAGATACCCAGTTAACGGTCCCATAACGGGCCACTTCTATGGCAAGAAAAGATATTTCCGTCACATCCATATTTGATTTTCTGGAAAATCTATATAGGCTAAGCTCCATGCATGAGCCAGTATAAGCTTATTATAAGCCTATAGTTTTTCTTTCTGCAGCTCATAAAGACTCCCCATTGCTCTGCGGGGTGGGGGGAAATCTAGAGGCACAGTAACTTGGCAAACTGAATACATAAATTAAGTGCATAAATCTTTTACAAATAGGGCTCTTGATAGTACATTTAAAGCACAAATAGTTCTACAGCACACCCAAGGAGTGATTTTTAAAAGGAATGAAATGATGCTGGAAAGATGACATTTTAGATTTATTTTCCCTACTTGTTGACTTGCAGCAGCTCTACTCTCTCAATGTTTTTAAACAAATGCTACTACTGGAAAGAAGAGGGACAAGGTTTTACATAAATGCTGCCTTCTTTACGCTTTGGAACACTGCGAAATATCTTTGTCATGGCTAAATCATTTGATTATATTATCCCCAAGGTCTTAAAACTCTATAGATCAAGACATTCTGAAGAGTTGTCCCATTTTAGAGAAGCGTGTATCTGATAGAAAGGGAAGAAAATTAAAAAGCTGGAGACAAATTCTGTTCCCAGATCCATTAGCACTGTCCTAGGTTCCCCTCGAACACAAGTCTTTTATGCCTTCAAGATGAGTACATTCAGTTTGAAATTTCCTTCCCACCTTCTTCATAAGGAAGCTATGAGTATCACTGACTACACACTCTGGAAAACACTTTGGGCTTCCCAGATAGACAGACAGATCAAAATAAAAGGGTAAGGTAATACACCAAGACCCATAGTATTTTTCCCCATAAAAGACGCACCCTCTGTCTCTTATATTTTTAATGAGATATAAAAATAGCAAATAAAAATTCCATAAGGGGTCATCTGTAAGCAGGTTGTATTTAGAATATAAGCTCTAATAGTGATGTGTGCAAACAACACGCATTCAATATAGATGTTCAGCAAAATAAACCATAAGATGGATACAGAACTAACCAGAGGTGGAAACAGGTAATGGATTAAGGAAAACTTCTGGCATAAAATAAATCTAACCTTTTGGTTAGCAACAGATCAGAGCAAAGGGGCTCTGAGTCATTTGACTAAAGGGACTATGACAGTGCTTTCCCTCAGATTTCATACAACAAACTCAGAGCTTACACTCTTGAGGAAATTTTCCTATCGGTAGGCATTCTGAAAAAGCAACAAAATACTGAAGAGGAGCACTTATTTGCCACTTCCTCGTGGATCTTTGTAAGAACATTCTCTCAGCATCTTGACAGTAAACAGCAAACAGGGTAACACAACCCCAGAGAGTTCATGCCTAGAAGAAAACCCCAACATTTGATTTAAATGATGGTATTGCAAAGAAAACTCAGCTGAACTGACACACAGTTTTTCTAGGACTTGGCAGAAGTCCTAGAAAACACTAGGACTAGTGAAACGCTAACCAGCTGAGTTCTAGTTCTGACTCAGCCACAGATCTCCCGAAGAACAATATGGAAAAAACAAAATACCCGAATGGCAGTCCTCTGACTCCATCTCAAAAAAAGGAAAAGTCATTTTCAAGGTGTGGCTTGTAGATTACTTTTGTTTCCTTTTTAACAAACCCTGGGCTCTACTATTAATAACCAGCATGGGGGGCGAGGGGCCTTCCCTGGTGGTTCAGTGGTTAAGAATCCGCCTGCCAATGCAGGGGACGTAGGTTCGAGCCCTGGCCCGGGAAAATCCCACATGCCGCGGAGCAACTAAGTCCGTGCGCCACAATTTCTGAGCCTGCACTCTAGAGCCCGCAAGCCACAACTACTGAGCCCACGTGCCCCAGCTACTGAAGCCTGCGCGCCTAGAGCCCATGCTCTGCAACAAGAGAAGCCACAACAATGAGAAGTCCGCGCACCTCAACAAAGAGCGGCCCCCGCTCACTGCAACTAGAGAAAGCCCGCTCGCAGCAACGAAGACCCAACGCAGCCAAAAATAAATAAATAAATAAATAAATTTATTTTAAAAAAATAACGAGGATGGGGAGCCTTGAAATGTGATCAGGTATAATAAATTTATAAATGCCCTGACTTCCATTTGTTTACATTAGACCCCCCACCCTGTATCATGCCCCCACCACCACATAAATGCTGGTGCAGCATTCCCTTCCTTTAGGGCTTATTTTTCAGGGGGAAATTTGTGATTGCACGTTCTATAATTATAATATATTAATAAATTTAATAGATTATATTAAATTGTTAATTTAATTAATAAATGTCCTGGCGACAGATATTAAGTATTAATTTGGGTGAGGATAGCTCCTTAATCTATCCTTAATGAGGATAGACCCGCAATGAAATCTTCATATGCCTGTTTTGCCACTTGATGCCAAGATGTGATGAAGAGTTCCAATGGTTTCTGGGTATAAACCTACACTTGCAGAGACCTCATCGATCCTTCAGAAGAAAAGCCACTCTTGGTATTGTTATACATGATTGGCCTTGGGAAAGTCTGTGCCCAAACAAAGAAAATCTCTAAACTCAAAACCAAACCAGAGGGTTGTCCATTCTCTCACATCTCGACTTAGTCAATGTTGGATCATATTCACTTCCGGAGTGAAACAAACAAAAACAAAACCCTACCACTGTAGGTCAAGCTAGCACGCAACTATCAACCAAACCTGCACATGTTCCTCCCTTTTCCAAAAAGCCCTCGTGGTAAATACCCACTCAGACAAAAGCCTTGGTTTCGGTATTGCTTTTGTACACAGTGACAGGAAGCAGTTTTCAGCCGCCTCCATGAAAAATAACAGAGGCAGACGGTCAGACACATGCCACAATGTTCCCGTGAAAATCAAACTCTGAGAAATTTTTTAAATGTTTTCAACACATCAGCATGAAGCATCGACCTAGCTGGAATCACTTAGATCTAAAGCAAATGCACTGATTGTTTTCACAGCAGGTTTTTCTTCTTGGAGCTGAAACAGGCATACGGGCGAGGCTGGCGAGGAAAGGTTTTCAAGCCCCCTGCCTTGGTCGGCTATAGCCTGTGACACGATCAATACCAGGGTGAGCGACGGAGGAAGCCCGGGGAAGATTATGAGAATGAGGTGAGTGACAGAATTACCTTACAGGATTTGTTCTTTCTCTCACCTTGAATGCCATCCGCCTCAGACAGAGATGGAACACCAACAGGACGCAGACCAAGACCGATGGGTAGACAGGGGGTGAGAAGGGTATTAGACACCCTATGTACTGACAGCCTGGTCATTGTGTCTTTGTGCAGTTATAACCATCAGGGAAGGTCAAGTCCCAGAGCAAACAGGGGCGGGAATCACTGATTAAAGATGTCACATGCCAGCAGCTCTTGCAGGGCCTGACACATAGCATAATAATTGGCAGACATAATTTTCAG
Organism: Neophocaena asiaeorientalis asiaeorientalis; assembly: GCF_003031525.2. NCBI lineage: Eukaryota > Metazoa > Chordata > Mammalia > Artiodactyla > Phocoenidae > Neophocaena > Neophocaena asiaeorientalis. The sequence goes on along the minus strand of NW_020173721.1, from coordinate 359,435 downwards.
TATCTTTTTATTACTATTTATACAATTACTCCTCCCGTTTTGACTTTTTTACCCCAGATAGGTATCTTTTGTGTAAATATCATATATAAAGTATTTGCTTTCTGGTTAAAATTGTGGAGTGGGATATGGCCAGGATCAAATGTGCTTTACTTGCCCTCTGATCATTCGTTTATTGAGGGTCTCTTCTGCACAGGGCACTGCGAATCCACAGGTTTTCTTTCCCTGAGCCAGAGGTCCAGGGATGCCTGAGCCATTGGGTCAGTTCATATACCGGGTTTGTACTGTAGCTTAAAAGGGACTCTGAGGTTAATACAGTCCATTCTTATTCCATACGTCCAGCATGCAAGAAAACCTTTAGGAAACCCTTCTGTGGCTTATTAATCTGATTGGACTCTCCTGATCAATTGACAAGAGTTGATAATGTCTCTAATAATCATATTAACAATAACATGTCCAATCTTATAACTGCTCAGACAATCCAATAATTTAATCCTAAAACTTGAGATTTCTTTGCCTTTCTCTAGAGTTTAGACAGTCTATAAGAAATGTCCAAGAAATTCAAGGCTATTATTTGCTATTGTTTACTTACACCACTGGATGAACATAGAGAAAGGTAATATTTTCTAGGCCTAATTAGTCTCACCCAAACATCTAAATGAATTCTTGTCTGAGTTATCTTGTTCTGATTTTTTAAAATTACAATAATGTTTATATATCTCATTTTAAATGGAATGCCTAAGAAATATGATTCCCCAAAGCTATAAATTACCCCTGCTAAATGTTTGGTTATTTATTTATGGTCTTTTTTCCTACACACACCTTTTTTTTTTTTTTTTTTTACATAATTAGTATCTTACTACATAAGCGAATTTTTTCACTTAACATTACACATTCTATTGTAAGCGTACACCTATGTCATTCAACTTCTTTGAAAACATAATTTTAATGTCACATGATTTATGGATCTGCCTTCCTATATTTAACCACTCCCTTCTTTTAAGACATCAGATCTTTCCTTTTCATATGTGAGTGCTAATATAAGCAACAAAAGGAACACAATTTGTCCACCCAGATCTCTGGTTATTTTACTAGAATTACCAGGTCAAAGGCCAAAACAAGCTATTGTTTTGTTTGTGGTTTATTTCAAAAGTATCCCTTTCATTGCTGAAATTTTAGAACTTAGGAAAGGAAAAAACATAAAATTTTCTCAAAATATCCCACGAGTAAGAGATAGATGTCTTAGTATACCCTTGATGGCTTTTATATGCATATATAAATGAAATACTTACATATGCATTTTATACTTTTGTATTATTTATAAAATTGAAACATGTAGTACATAATATTTTATAACTTGCTTTTTCTGGTTAACAAAATAACTGAGATTCTTTCTATGTCATTAAATCTTCCATATTCAGAAACAACAAAAATGACTAAATCGTGTTGGTTCTCCACAAGTGCTCTCCCAAAGATAACAAATAAGACTGAATATAATTAACAGCAACTCAGAAAATCTTAAAACACTATCTCTGCTCATTACTTAACATTAATACCTGACCCTTAATGAAGTCTTCATACGTCTGTGATAAGGATGCTTTGGCAGGAGGGGAAAAAGAAGGAAAAGAGAGAAGAGGATGGTAGGGAATACGGACATTAACCATCAGAAAACATTCAGAAACTCCACCTGAAGAGAAAAACAAGCTTAGAGCTTCGAAGAAACTGATCAAATCAATAAATTACTAAAACAGCAGGTCAGTAATCAGTTTATTGTCCTAAAATGTTATTTTTCCTTGATATCTGTAAATCATTGACCTCAAGATAAAACCAGTATGATATTAAAAAACTGGTTTCAAAACTCCTAAATTTTGCCTAAAGAAGAACAGGGTAATAGCAGTCACTTTGTTTTTTCTAGAATTCATTATCTACAAAAGAAAACACATAAGCTATATAAGTATTGTTTGCTCCTTTGCTACTAAATGTATTTTCAGGAGTAAGGTAAGATTAAGCAAGTTATTTAATATCATCCTACTTATTATTTCCAGGTCTTCTTAGATAAAATGTCAAAGACTATGTTTGACATAGCTCTGTTATTTTTACCTCATTGTGGTTAATGATCACCATCACCACCACCACCACCATCTTCATCACCATCACCTTCACCACCACCACCTCCATCACCACCACCACCATCTGCATCAGAATCCTCACCATCACCACCATCATCATCTCTCCCATCCCATCACCAGCCCCATTCCCCACAGGCTGACCACGCAACCTTCAAGACTTAGCTGAAACACGGCCTTCTCCCGTTTCCCCATCTATAGTAGGTTTCGCACCCTCAATCATAATTCACCCTCTTAGCAATATTTTTTATTTCTTTCCTGGCATTTATCACAAATTAGGATTTTTCTTTGTTTCTTTTACTTATTTTTCATCTCTTTCCTTATGTACACTACAATATAGGTTCAGACAACAGCCACAATTTTCTTGGTCATCATTGTATTCTCAGTACATTACAAAGTGCCTAGCCCATGGGAGGCACTCAGTAAAAAGCAAATGATTTAATCAGTCAATTAGAATCACCTGTCCTCAACTATAACCTAACACACATACAAATTGCCTGTGATGCAAAATGATCTTTCTAGTGTATTTTGTCTCAGTATGGAAATGTAGTGCGTCATACCCATAAGAAGTCATTTTCAAACTGTCTGAAACCTTACAGGCACTATCAAGAACAGACATCACATAAAGGCAAAGAAAGTGGCCTTTTAAGTGGTATGGGTTGAAACGCTGAGTGAGCTATACACTCAGAAACATCTCTCTCACCTGCCCAACAAGAAATTCTCACCATTAAATTAATCCGTAAGGTTAATATACTGTAATGTCAAGAAACTCCTTTGAAAATATGAATACTACATGGTCGTTCACAAACACTTAGGTATGAATTAATTTATCAGATTATTTGAACAAAGAACACTGGAAAGGTGGTTTTTGACTTGCGAAGGACTGAGGTGTTGGTATATATATGGAAAGGAAAGGTCACTTGTTGATAAGGATGGACCAGACACTGGGCCAGGTGACCCCGTGCACGGGGGCCAAGAAAACACCAACAGACAAGAGTGGGAAATGCCTCCAGGTTTTTCCAGATATTCTATAAGTAAAATTAGGGAGCATTTTTATTCCATTTCAACAAATGTGTTTGAGTGAACCCATTTATGACTTACAAAGGAAGAAACAAAGATCGTAAGTATTCAGTCTTGAGGCCAGGACTCCAAATATAAGATTAAGATCTACTGGTTGTAAGTTGAGGAGGGAAGTGTGTGTGTGTGTGTGTGTGTGTTTTGAGACGTGGAAAAGGTGAGAGATTAAAAGGGATGAAGAGAACCTTTAGCAGAAGAAATACAGTGGAGAGGAATCTGATGAGAGTTACTGAGATGCAATAAACATCGGTGAAACATCATACTTGCTTCACTAATTGTTTAAGTGATCACCAAAAGGGTAAAATCCTTATAAGTAAATCAGTCTTAACAGTAAGTAAGGTGCTCTAAATTTAGAAAGACACAGATATGCTGTGGTTTTCCCTTAGAGAGTACAACACACAGATCTCTAAACTTCGAGTAACACAAACAGAAATATCTGCTGGCTCAAGACCAATCTGCTTGAACAGTGTGGTCCACCATCCTCCAGAATGAGCCGCTGGGACCTGGAGAAGAGAGCATGGACCTCACCTAACTGCCCCCTCACTGGCACACTGCCCCTTTTCCTTGGCTTTCTATTCACAGGTGAATTACAGGAAGAGCTAAGATGAGGTTTAGTTATTTTTCTAAGTGTCAAGACACACCCTTTATAAATCTGTAATTATGCCTAGAGATTATCATATTAAGGGAAGTAAATCAGACAGAGAAAGACAGATATCATATGATATCACTTATGTGTAGGATCTTAAAAAAAAGACACAAATGAATGTATTTACAAAACAGAAATAGACTCACAGACATAGAAAACAAACTTGTGGTTACCAAAGGGGATGGGGGGGTAAATTAGGAGTTTGGGATTCATATATACACACTACTATACATAAAATAGGTAAGTAAAAAGGACCTACTGTAGAGCACAGTGAACTGTATTCAATATCTTGTAATAACCTATAAAGGAAAAGCATCTGAAAAGACTATATATATACACACACACACACACATACCTATATATGTATGTATAACTGAATCACTTTGCTGTACACTTGAAGCTAACACATTGTAAATTAACTATATTTCAATTTTAAAAACCTATAATTATGAACAGAAAAGAAAAAGTTATAGGATTTACTTTTGGAAAACAAAGCCATTACATTTCCTCTTTGGTTTCAAGAGACAGGATGAGGAAATGTCTGTGTTCTATGTCATTGTCTCTATAGGAATATTTCACATAGCCAGACCAACTCTTGAATCAATCCCCTTCTGCAAAGTGTAGCTATAATATAAAAGCACTCTGACAAAACAATAGCAAATATAAAAGTGGCCTTTAGAAATATTAATGTCATAGTGTAACTAGCAAAAAGACTATTAAGCACAGAATTGTCATCACAATCAGGACGTAAGCTTGTGACGGGATGTGTCACCAAATTGGGGGTCGGGGGAGGGAGTTAGGCAGGAAAAGGTCATACAATGAATGTTACCTCTGCATAGACTAGGATGGCTAGCAAGGGCTTGTTTTAGACAGGAGAAAGCTTGTGTTTCCCAAAACAACTGTAACCTAACCAGTTACCTATACAGTATATTATGACATGAAAGTTGACACCACATACAGAAATACTAAATACTACATATGTTCCAGGGGTACAAGTTATTGTTGCTACGGGAGCTGTAACTTCAGAATGGCAATAAAAATGGAGTACGGACCACCTGAACAGCCTTGTATCACACCTTTATGGAAACCCTATGCATTCATACACTTGACAAATCTTTATTGAGTGCCTACTATGTGTAAAGCATGGTGTTAGAGGCTGTGGGAAAATACAGCCCCTGCCTCAAGTAGTTTATGAGTAGATATAGCCACTGGGACCTTATGGATCTACACGGATGGGGAATTCCTTCCTCTGTGGCCAAAGAGCAGAAACTTTCCATAACGTTCTTCAAATGACATGAGGAGAAGTCTGTAAAGTAGAAACATTAGAATCTACCCCCAATTCAGGACTAATTAAAAAAAACTCCTGCCCAGCAAAGGAAACCATAAACAAGATGAAAAGACACCCCAAGAATGGGAGAAATATTTGCAAATGAAGTGACCAACAAGGGATTAATCTCCAAAATATACAAATAGCTCATGCACCTCTATGTCACAAAACAAACAACCCAATCAAAACAATGGGCAGAAGATCTAAATAGACATTTCTCCAAAGAAGACATTCAGATGGCCAAAAAGCACATGACAAGATGCTCAATATCATTAATTGTCAGAGAAATGCAAGTCAAAACTAAAATGAAGTATCACCTCACACCGGTCAGAATGTCCATCATCAAAAAGTCTACATTGCAGCACTGTTTACAGTAGCCAGGACATGGAACCAACCTAAATGTCCATCGACAGATAAATAGATAAAGAAGACGTGGCACATATATACAATGGAATATTACTGAGCCATAAAAAGAAACGAAATTAAGTTATTTGTAGTGAGGTGGATGGTCCTAGGTCTGAGTGAAGTAAGTCAGAAAGAGTAAAACAAATACCGTATGCTAACACACATATATGGAATCTAAAAAAATAAATGGTATTGATGAACCTAGTGTCAGGGCAGGAATAAACACAGACATAGAGAATGGACTTGAGGCCACGGGGAAGGGGAAGGGTAAGCTGGGACAAAGTGAGAGAGTGGCATGGATGTATATACACTACCAGATGTAAAACAGATAGCTAGTGGGAAGCAGCCGCATAGCACAGGGAGATCAGCTCGGTGCTTTGCGACGACATAGAGGGGTAGGATAGGGAGGGTGGGAGGGAGGCTCAAGAGGGAGGGGATATGGGGATATATGTATATATATGGCTGATTCACTTTGTTGTACAACAGAAACTAACACAGCACTGTGAAGCAATTATACTCCAATAAAGATGTATTAAAAATAATAATTTTATAGGGTGTGCCTATGCTTATTTGCAAATGTTCCGATCTCCTAATGGCTTGCTAAGTATCCCATGAAATCTCAATAAATATCAATATATACCCAAGTCTAGGTAGAGGTATGTTTCTTAAACATGAGACATATTGTATATTATGTAAACTCCCTCTCCCATTGGGAGCTGGCTGCAACCCCCTTTTCTTGAGTTGTTAAAATTCACTCTGGTACACCTTAATCACTTGAGACAGCTCAAGCCAGAATGTACCTGAAAAAGAATACGGAAAAAGATTCCCTTCCCCCACTCCTAACCTCGGGAAGTTTCAGGGTCTAGGCGATGTCACGGGTAATTTATTAACCGGAATGAGGACTAAAGCAATGCACAGCTACTGCATACATTGTCCATGTGATTGTTGTTGGGATGAGGGAGGGGTGAGGGGCACAGTGCTGGCAGAAGTGGGGAGGGAGAGGGAATGAGGGAAAGAGAAAAGAATTATTATAAAAATGGTCAGAGAAAATAGGATATAAAGATAATTCTGCAAAGAACAATCTCTGTTTTGCACATTTTTCTGAACCAACAAGGTATCTGCTTAGGGACCAGAGGTGGCCTAAGAGTGATGACACGATGCCCAGAGGATGCGGTCTCTCTCACCCAGGTTCGGCTACTGACCTTGGTCAAATCACTTCACCTCTTTGAGTATAACAAGGGGCTTGGGTCAGTTGGACTTGATGACCTCTTTCCTCTAAAACATCTATAACTATAGGAAATTCTTACTTCAGCAGAGACAGAGGACTTTATCATATCTGCTCACATGTATCCATACCTGCTGTGGGTGCCGTAACAGCTGGGACCTTGTGTCCCCAGGGCCAAGAAATTTGCCCAACAAATGCCCAAGAACCAGTGTTGAAGGAAGGAATTTTTGTATCCCTCCTTCATGCTTTAAGATTCAACATTAAGATGTGCTATAGGGCTCCCCTGGTGGCGTAGTGGTTGAGAGTCCGCCTGCCAATGCAGGGGACACGGGTTCATGCCCCGGTCTGGGAAGATCCCACATGCCGCGGAGCGGCTGGGCCCGTGAGCCATGGCCACTGAGCCTGCGCATCCGGAGCCTGTGCTCCACAACGGGAGAGGCCACGGCACTGAGAGGCCCGCGTACCGCAAAAAAAAAAAAAAAAGATGTGCTATATATAAGCATGCATTGGATACCGTAGTGGCGGATGCTTCAATTAAATGAAATATGCAAAGTGAATAAGAAAGTACAGCTGAGGAAGCCCCTGTCCTTGTAGACATCAATATGAAAATGGAAAATAATCATTTTCAAGCCTCATTTACATATTCTGAAATGCGACTGGTAGCAGAACACCAAAAAATCCCAGATATGGAATTTTGAGAGCGAACAAAATGAAACAAAGCCTCCACTAAGAAAAGTATCCTCCCCCGAGATATAGATTAGAAGAGTGACAGCTGTCATGAAGGAACCTTTCCAAAGCAATTACCGAGTGCCTGCTACATGCCAGGATGTGCCTCTAGAAAGACTTAAGAATTGTTTGGGAAAATCAGGAGACAAGGGGAGAGAGTAAGATGATGAGAGAGAAGAAAACAAGCTGTCTTGTCCTCTAACAACGCTTTCAACCCTTCAACTCTTCTCAGATGATTACGTACCAATTTCACAAAAAGTAAGAAGGGAGGGGCTTCCCTGGTGGCGCAGTGGTTGAGAGTCCGCCTGCCGATGCAGGGGACACGGGTTCGTGCCCCGGTCCGGGAAGATCCCACATGCCGCGGAGCAGCTGGGCCCATGAGCCACGGCTGCTGAGCCTGTGCGTCCGGAGCCTGTGCTCTGCAATGGAAGAGGCCACAGCAGTGAGAGGCCCGCATACCGCAAAAAAAAAAAAAAAAAAAAAAAAAAAGTAAGAAGGGAGGAGAAGGGAGAAAGGAAGGAAAAGAGGAAGGAAGGAAGGAAAAAGAAGAGAAAGAAAGAGATAGAGATAGAGAGAGGAAAGGAAGGGAAGCACTTCTGCACCAGTCTAAATTGAAAATAAAAAAAGTTCAGGACCTTATTTTATTCAAACCGCTTTGCTTGGATTCTCAGTCTGATAATGGCTCCAATAAGACATCAATATCACCCATTTCCTGCAAAAACAGGCCAAATTTAATTGCTCAGAAAAAGGAGGGGGGCTCTGATCCCCTGGCCTCGTGTTTTCATGGGAATGGATGTCTCACCTATGACAGCAGCAATTCTGTGTCACGTTGGTGAGTGACAAGAGTCTGATATCCATGGTCCTCTACCTCCATACAGGAATTTGATTTTTTTCCCTTTTTGCCCTACTCCCAGTAGGAAACAGAAATCCTGGGTAAATAAGTCTCTTCACCAGACTCAAACTTTCCTTTGGTATGCTGTCCCAAGATCAAAGTGCAGGGACATGAGAAATTAGCAAGCCCGTCTAGCCACGGATGTACAGCTACATTTTTCCATGAGCTCTTAAGTAATAAAGTGAAGATAAACTCAGGAATTGAATAAAGGATCTTCTTTATTGCCCCTTGAAACCCTAATAGAATTTTTAAATTGAGTGCATGAAGCACCAATTTATCTTTAATTAATATAATTTTCCCTAACCTGAAATAATGGCCAGGGGATCAGGGATGTATTTTCCACTCATTTGCTCATAAACATAATTTGAGACCCTGTGTTAGTGATGATGTGCTAGCAAACTCATGTGCTGACTTTAACCAAACAACCAAGAGGCACCATGATCCCACACCTTCCATGTTTTCTTAAAAATTCTATTTCTATGCAAGTCAAAACTACAATGAGGTACCACCTCACACCAGTCAGAATGGCCATCATTAAAATCTCTACAAATAACAAATGCTGGAGAGGGTGTGGAGAAAAGGGAACCCTCCTATACTGCTGGTGGAAATGTAAGTTGATACAGCCACTATGTAAAACAGTATGCAGGTTCCTCAGAAAACTAAAAATAGAATTACCATATGATCCAGCAATCCCACTCCTGGGCATATATCCAGACAAAACTGTAATTCAAAAAGATACATGCACCCCTATGTTCATAGCAGCACTATTCACAATACCCAAAACATGGATGCAACCTAAATGTCCATCAACCGATGAATGGATAAAGAACATGTAGTACATATATACAATGGAATACTACTCAGCCATAAAAAAGAACAAAATAATGCCATTTGCAGCAACATGGATAAAACTAGAGATTATCATACTAAGTGAAGTAAGTCAGAAAGAGAAAGACAAATACCATATGGTATCACTTATACGTGGAATCTAAAATATGACACAAATGAACTTATCTATGGAACAGAAACAGACTCACGGATATAGAAAACAGACTTATGGTTGCCAAGGCGGAGGGGGTTGGGGGAGGGGTGGAGTGGGAGGTTGGTATTGGCAGATGTAAGCTTTTATATATAGAATGGATAAACAACAAGGTCCTACTGTATAGCACAGAGAACTATACTCAATACCCTACAATAAACCATAATGGAAAAGAATATTTTAAAGAAAGAATGTGTGTGTGTGTGTGTGTGTGTGTATATAACTGAATCACTTTGCTGTACAGCAGAAATTAACACAACATTGTAAATCAACTATACTTCAATAAAAAAGGTTTAACTCTGTTTCTAATAAAGATTTGATCCAACTGGAAAGAAACAAACCCATCAAGAAATAATAAAGGAAGAGAGATGTGAATAGATGAGAAAACCTTCAAAGATCTCAATGCACAGAATCTTTGACTCGTACTCTTGTCTAATTTCTTGAATTGTAGCATACTCCTCACTTTTACTCCCTCTCAACAGGCTCAGCCCAATTTCCCCCACGGCTGGGCTCTTGCAGGAGACGTAATCAAGACTCAGCTCACCTGGCAGAGCAATGAGCATCACTCCTCCCTTCGATTCACAGTGGTCATTGAGAGGAGACATGTAGGTGGGGAAAAGGTGATAAGCCACGACAGAAGATGTGTTATACTACAGTGGGTTGCAAGCTCCAGGCAAAAAACAGTCTTTACCAAGTGTTATGTTCACTTCCGATATTCCAAAGCAATAAGTACTTTGTGGAAGATCATGGTGATTCATTTCCCCAAATCATCATATTGTTTCCTAATCAACTATCCATGATTTCTGACATAACTGAATTCTGTGTAAAAGTTAAAAGAGATATTTGAGAGTAAACTCTACAGGTTCGACATCCATAACACACAAATGTAAACAGAATGAATGTTTTGTGAAATTTTCAACTACTAGGTGGGGAGAGATTTCTCTTTTTCAGCCCCACTAAGGTTGAAAATGTGGAAAATGCCACTGACAGGAAGAAATTTAATTGAAAAGAGTTAAGCAGAATAAAAGATATCTGTTAGTTACTTCAGTTTCAAAAATGGAATTGAAATAGATGAAATGCCACAATATTATTAAAAAGTTTTCCAAAATCTGAGTTAAAAAATACCTCCTCAGTAGAATCACTGATTTCTCACCACTATAATCCCTAATGACAATAATTAGTTCATAAAAATTAGTTTAGAAGTGCCAATGCACATTTGGCTGGAATTTAGTTTTTATGAAGAATGAATAGAGAAAGCAAGCCCATCTTGCAAATTCTACACCTTGATTTCAAATCCAGGCAACAATGTTAACTAGTTAAAAGATAGATAAATTGATAGATGATAGAATGTTAATTCATTAAAAGATAAAAGATAGACAAAGAGTTTCTGAGGCCAATCTCAAATAGTGAGGACTATTATAAAATATAAACTTGTTTTCTATATTTAAATAATATTAATATATATTTATATATATTAGGTATATTAGATATATATTATAAAATATAAACTCATTTTCAAATCTTCCCTGAAACTACCTGTGGGAACTTTTTTCCTCATACATACACAGAGCAGTGCCTACTGGCCACCCTGATGTCTGTTGTGTCTGTAGGCATAGCTCATGGAGCACTGGGAAATCAAGGCCAGTGTGACTGCTAGTTTAGTCAGGAGCAACTCTTTTCATGGAAGTCTACCAGAGAGCACCAACTTGCCCTTCCATCCTTCCACCCACAAACTATTCTATTGTTTTACATTTTATAAAAGAATCATTTTCCAGACTGCCATGTAGAACCCAATTTTAACAGGTAATGATGTCAACCATAAAATTCTTACATAGAAAGTGAATGAGTCATGGATTCTTAGAAAAAGGAGGAGGAAGAAGAGAAGGAGGAAGAGAGAGGGAAAGAGGTGAGGGGAGAGGAAAAGGAAGAAGGAAAGGGAGGAGGAGGGAAGGAAAAAGGGTTGGGGGGGAGAGGGGAGAAACAAGAGATATTTCTGTGATAAAATATGCCTTCATCAAGAGATGATACTAAGAATCATACTTTCCACAGGTAATATTTAGGGCCATGGTTCAATTCTGTGATTTTGTGTATGTTTAAGGATTCGCACCCTGGCTTCCAACATCCTTAGGGCAAATTCCAGCCTTGCCACTTACTCTCCATGCAAACTTTTGCCACCTCCTGTGTCACCTAATGAGTGAGATGGAAACAATAGCAGTAACTACCTCACAAAGTTGCTGTGAGGATTCAACCACGCTTGTAAAGTTCCTGGCACCTAGTAAGTACTCACTTATTGGTAGGCTGTTACTAGTGATGTTATTTTTCAAATGACTAAATATCTAGCTCTTTTCTGGATGAAAAATGTTATCAGAGAACAAATGTATGGACACCAAGGGGGGAAAGCCATGGTGGGGTGGGGATGGTGGTGGGATGAATTGGGCGATTGGGATTGACATGTATACACTGATGTGTATAAAATCGATGACCAATAAGAACCTGCTGTATAAAAAAATATATTAAATAAAATTCAAAAATTAAAAAAAATGTTATCAAACATTTTTTTGGCTATTCAACAAAGCTTACAAGCTTCCCACTGAAACACATACACACACACACACAAAATAAATACCACACTAAATTCCCTCCATTCTTCTCCTGTGTTTTTATGATTGTGTGTGTGTATGTGTCGGGGGCAGGGTGGGTCAACACTGTTTCATCTTCATTATCTCATTTCATTTAAAATAACATTCATTCAATTTAAGAGGCACTGTGATGGACTGCATTAGAATTACCCGTAAGCTTTTTTTTTTTTTTAAAAAAAAAAACCTAATACTCAGATCCTACCCAGGGAAAGCGAATCAGAATTTCTGGGGACTGGTCCTGCATATCAGTAAATTTTTTCACGGTTGCCTCAAGTGATTCTAAAAGACAGCCAGAGTTAAGAACTGGTGTAGAGGGAAAACAGTGAACCCTAGAAAGAATATCTGGGTTCAAACCTCACTTCTGCTTACTGGCAATATGGTTACAAATATTCCTATAACCTCTCTGAGCAGTTTTCACTTCCATAAAATGGGAATGATGACTTGGATCTACTTCTCAGAGTTGTGGGTTTCAAATGAAAGTATTAATATCAGAGAGCTGCTCTGCAATTTGTTCTTGAAAGCCTCCTTTGAGCTTCACGTGAGGGAGTCAGCTACTTTTAAGGCTATAAATGAAGTACGATCATTTCCTATCCAGGTTACTTGTCCCAGCATCTGTAGGGAAGAACAGAAAAGGAGGAAGCATATACCCACCCAATCGGGAGTCTCCTAGAATCAGTTCAGGGAATCTGTGCAGTGGAAGATATCACAGTCAACCCACACTTCCATCTCTTATACAAACACTCCTGCATTATTTCCCACTTCTCTTTTTAGTATACTGCATGTGAAATGATGTGGTTAAGATGAATAAGAGCCATATCCTAAAAGAAATGTAAAACATAGCTTTTCACATTCTCTTAAATATTTAAGTAGCATATATTTTGTCTACTTTACCAAAACCCTAAATTAGTTGATTTCAACACTGTGTCTGATTAGTTTTGATTCAGCCCTTCTCCTGACTGCATTATTTAACCTACGAATCATGGTTGAAGGATTGGTCTGACAATATGGAATACAGAAAACAGGAATTTAACTGACATTAATTACCATGAATCTCTTTTGGTCTCCTTCTCACTAATCTGGGTATACTAACTGAATAATGCAGTGGAAGCATATATCTCTGTCAATTATCCTAATGAATAGCATTGAGGCCCATGAAAGAAAAGAAGTTATGCATTTTGTTCAGCTTGGAACAAACACAGAGGTTTTAAAGTCACAGTATATCTGAATGAGAACAGTCACTTTATGTTATTATCTCTTATTCTTACTTCTTTGTCACTAAATACAATATTGTGATACTTATTGTTATTTGAATTGGTTTGAGGTTTTTGTTTCTTTTTTAATAAATTTATTTATTTATTTTTGGTTGTGTTGGGTCTTCGTTTCTGTGCGAGGGCTTTCTCTAGTGTGGCAAGCGGGGGCCACTCTTCATCGCGGTGCGTGGGCCTCTCACTGTCGCGGCCTCTCTTGTTGCGGAGCACAGGCTCCAGACGCACAGGCTCAGTAGTTGTGGCTCACGGGCCCAGTTGCTCTGCGGCATGTGGGATCTTCCCAGACCAGGGCTTGAACCCATATCCCCTGCATTGGCAGGCAGATTCTCAACCACTGTGCCACCAGGGAAGCCTGGTTTGAGTTTTTAATATATAAGTGATAAATATCTATTCTTGTGGCATAAGCTATCCTTCACTTTTAATATTACACCTCACCTTCTTTTAGGAGTTACTACTTAGAGTTCTTTTGGTAAGGCAAGACCCCATTCGAAGATTCTGGAATTTTTTATGCTAAGAGAAATGAAACATCCATGCTGTTAGTCTCATTGCAGAGACGAAATTATATTTGAAAATCTAGATGCTCACCAAGAGGCAACTGGTTAGCTATTGTGATCATTTCACAATATATACAAATTTTGAATCCCTATGTTCTATACCTGAAAGTAATATAATGTTAAATGCCAATTATAGCTCAATTTTTTTAAAAAAGAGAACTGGTTAAAATTAGGAGTTTGGAATTAAAATATACACACTACTGTACCTAAAATAGATAACCTCTGAAACTAACACAACATTGTAAATCAACTATATTTCAATTTAAAAAATTTTTTAAATTAAAGAAAGAGAGAACTGGTTAAATAAATTAATGTATCCATAAAAGGGAATACTATACAGAAGGGTACAGATCTACTGGTAGTAATATGACATGTTAAATATACGTTTTTAAAATCTGAAACTAGTTTGCCAAACTCTTTGTACAGTATGGATCTACTTGGGTTGTATAAAGATTTTCTATGCTTACACATGAAGAGAAAATTTCTGGAAGGATACATAAGAAATTATTGATGATGATTATTTGTGAGCAGCAAAATGATGAGGTACTTTATCTTTCACTTTATACTTTCCTGTGTTGTTGAAATTGTTTGTCATAAGCACGCATGACTTTTATAATTTGTTGAATAAAACATTTTAAAAGACTTGTTGGATTCCATTCTGTAACTTGCCTCTATCATATGCATATAAAAACTGTATTCATGGCGCTCAAGTGTTTGGAGCAACAGCTTCCTGCTCTCCTTGCTTGGCCCTACAATAAACCTTTCTCTAGTCCAAAAAAAAGAATTGTATTCATGTTCTGCAGGTTTTACTCGGATGCTTCACTCTCTACCTCAACTAGCTGTTTAATTTCTATATGATGAATCATGGTAGAAGGAGAGAAAACAATCCCAGTTGACATGCAGCACTTGTCGAAAGCAGCTATAAAATAGAAGTACACCGCCAAACCCCCTGTTTTGGGAAGGAAATACCACGATGATCATCTTTTTGCAGTATATTGATCAACTATGTATTCAAATTTCTACCATGATCTTGATTTCTAGAAGTTGCAAAGTACTTTTCCATCGTCTTGAACAACTTAGTTGAGCGGAGGAGTATTTTAACTAAACACCAACCATAATTTTTTCATGTATTAAAATTGAAAACAGAGAGTTAAAGTATTTTTAGGTTATTAGGGGTTAAATCATCAAGTATCCCTAAAATGGCTAAGGGATGTGCGTATGTGTTTTCACTAATTAGATTGCCTCATTTTCATTTTTACTTTAAGTTCCTTAGTCTCTGGAATTCTAGACATAGGTTTGTTTACAAATGGATGAAGTTTTCCAAAAAGAAACAACTTTAGTTCCTAAATTAAGTATTAACATTTTGCCAGGAACAAAGTATGACTGTCTTAGATATGAGCCATAATGTTATTCATTGCTCCCAGAAACCTTTTGACTATTACTACAAACACCTTTTATATTAGCAACATTAGAAATACACTAAGAAATACACCTAAGAATGTGTAAAAACTCCTCTGTTAAAGAAAGATTTGAAGCAGAGAAAATGAATACAGCAGTGATCTATTTTTCAGATCCGTAAACACCATCTGCTAATATGAGTAGTGAGAAATTTTCAAACTGGGGGTTCTTATATCACAGCCAAATTTCCACAAAATCTCTTATTTTCCCAAATTCTGACCTGGGGCCTTTCATCCCACCATCATCACTTCTGCCTACCACTCAGCCAACATCTTGTCAAATCTGGCTGCAAGATTAAGTTTCCCGATTCGGAATTCAATATAGGAACCCTAAGGATATAAGATCCAAGCTGGAACATTCTGTTTTTTTTTTTAAAAAAGGATAAGATTGTTTCAACCCAGAGACCACGGTTTGCCCTGACCATTATGATGAATCATCGGGGCTGACTCGAAGTGCAATGAGCCTGATGTTCTTGGCTTTATTTGTACACATTAAGCAGAATTTTATAGTTGTCCCAACTCTCAACCTTTTCTCCAAAAGGTTGAAAGAGCCTTGTTTTTGAGTATCATTTAAGGCTTACAGAATTAACTAGCTCTGTCTGAAGCAAATTAGGCCTGCCATAGCCTGATACTGTGTGCCTGGCTCCATTCTTACCCATGCTGCCCTTCAGTTTTGGATGAACACCACTGAAGATCTAAGAAATATCTACCCTTCTTTTCATATATCCTCAATATCCATTAGGGTTTCTGGTACCCATGCTTCTGTGCTGGTGCAATCTTTGCCTCTCACTCTCAAAATAAACAATATTTGCCTTTCACTCTCAACAACATTATCTCTCAAGTAAAAGTCTGGCTATAAATACAAAATTATTTAAAAGATTTGTAATTTGGATTTTCTTTTAGTATTCAAATTCAGGTCAATATTTACCTCTCTGCTCATTGTTTCTTTCATTAAAAAAAAAATCTCTGTATAAATTCTGCACTTTAAAAAAGCACTTTGTTGTTTCAAAGAAGAGTTTACCGGAGTTCATCCGATCAAGGCTAAAAACACTATGTAGGGCTTCCCTGGTGGCAGAGTGGTTAAGAATCCACCTGCCAATGCAAGGGACACGGGTTCAAACCCTGATCAGGGAAGATCCCACAGGCCACGGAGCAACCAAGCCTGTGAGCCACAACTACTGAGTCTGTGCTCTAGAGCCCGCAAGCCACAACTATTGAGCCTGAGTGCCACAACTACTGAAGCCCACGTGCCTAGAGCCTGTGCTCCACAACAAGAGATGCCACCGCAATGAGAAGCCCGCACACTGCAACTAAGAACAGCCCCTGCTCATTGCAACTAGAGAAACCCAGGCACAGCAAAGAAGACCCAATGCTGCCAAAAATAAATAAATAAATAATTTATTTATTAAATAAATAAAAATAAAAACACCATGTAACAGGTATTTAATATTTTTTTAAGTATACGTGTTTCTTTAAGTTTTTAGGTGTTAGAGATCGATGTTCAATTCTTAAAATAGTTTCCAATTAATCATGAGAAATCAAAGTCATAAAATATGCGGAGTCAGCATCCTAATAGCCACCAGAAACATGTATATTATTAATAAGGTTGCTATTTCACAACACCCAAGCACTGGTTACACTCTTGTAAAAAGCTCCAGAAAAAAAGTGTTTCTTAATTTTAAAATTCGTGTTCCAGCATTGTGAAGCTATTTTTTTTTCCTTTTGGCTTTGTTTTAAATGTTTATTTGTCCTGTCCTATTGTTTCACTGCCTACTTGTGTGCTCTACTATTGCTAGACGAGATGAAAGATGCTTACAGAATACCTTACTGAAAACACTACCTACAGAAGCAACTGCGTTGGTGAATTTTCCACTAGCGTTTTGCTTTGTTTTGCTCCAGGTCTTGTCTCTCTTTCCAGTGCCCTTTGCTGCCTGGGCAGCCCACGAGGATTCACTTTTCACTTATGACTCATCTGACTGACTCTGGATTACAGTAGAAAAGAGAAGAAAGGCTGATGGAAAAATGACACTGAAGGAAGAGAGCAAAATACCAGAGCAATGAGTCTGAGTAACTATGTTCTTTTCATTCAAGGTGTCAACAAGTTGATTTGCATCTTTGACCTTAGGAGGTAGGAGCTGGAAATCGTAGGAGTATCTCTTCCCACTGGAATAATCCACCCCCCTGGGGGAGGGGGTGGGCTGAACATAGGTGAAATTTAGAATATTCTGTTGATCCTCAATTTTTATTTCTTGTTCTCTGGTTAGAAAAACGCTGCTAAGGGAATAGGGTGACAGTTCACCTAGAATCAGTACCAAGTATCAACAGCTAATCTCTCTCTTTGGAAAAAAGAGTCCTTCGTATCACGGGAGTTTTAAAGCTAGTGATAAAACAAAAAGCTATTTTCTGAAACCAGCCCCTTGAAAAATAAAGTGTTCTTAAAATCTACAGAGTTGCCTTTAATATAAACAACCAGAGATGTTTTCAATTATCTTGCTACTACTTACATACAAAGGTTTTATATCTAGGAGAAGTGGTAGCCCTGTAATAACAATAATATGGTCATTTACAGTTGGGCTAAAGAAAACAATACAAGCATAGGGCAAACCAGGAAATAATTTATCAAATAATAATTAATAAATTTTCACCAAAATTGGTTCACATCGTATAACTAGGAAGAACAAGAAAATAATAGCTAGGACAATCTCTCACAACCCCTTCAATAAATTTTGATTACAACTTTGGATCAGCTCAAGACATTATGAGTCAACAGAGTAATTGACATGTGATCCCAGAACAAGGCTTCACTCAGTAATTTACTTTATTGGACACACATTTCACCTACCAAAAAAGCAAAAAGAAGGAAGGAAGGGGAAAAAGAATATAAAGGCAGGCTTGAAATTATATTTAGAGCAGCTATTATCTCTCAAGTAAAAGTTTGGCTATAAAATACAAAATTATTTAAAAGATTTGTAATTTGGATTTTCTTTTAGTATTCAAATTCAGGTCAATATTTACCTCCTTGCACATTGTTTCTTCAGGTCTGATCCTTTTATATTTGCATTTTATTTCACAACTTTATTTTCTACTCAATCAAGCATTAGAAAAAAAAGGATCAGCTTATATGATATAATAATGAGATTGAAAAGTGGAGTTTTTCAATATTTGTGAACATGTTAGTTAAATTGTCATTTTGGCCAACAATAAAGTTGAAAAGAGGAAGATGCTTTAAACTGTATGATTAAATGCAGTTGACATAGCAAAGAAATGGTCAAAGAAGGAATACCTTCTTTCAATGACCTACAAAACAAGTACTATAGATTTTACATATAGGAAACATATACATTCAAACTTTCTTTCATAAGCATTCATATTTCAAATGTTTCAGCAACCTCTCTCCATATTCTAGATATATGAAACCAAAAGCTTTAAATTCTTAAGTATGGAAATAATACTTGAATAGTATATAGAGTTTCATTAATTAGCCTAAGAAATAGAAAAGAAAATTTAGTTTCAAAACCAGATTTCATGTGCCGGTTGTCCAGTATTATTATTAATATTATTGTATAGTATTATTACTGTATTGACAGATTTTACTTTAAGGGACACAATTGGCTTTACAATTTAAACACCTGCTCAAGTAACATAGTAAACTTCAATTTAAACCTATTTTAAAGGTAATAAAAACTGAGTTCATCTGATAGAATATAAAAAGCTAACATCAACTTTCCTCCAAGTCTAAGTAGAATAATGAGTGAAGTGTTTAAGGTCAGTTAGAAATACACAGTACAAATTCAATTTTGGTGAGTTCCGCACTTACAAAAGGCATACTAGCAGCAGAAAGAATAATCCTTAATTAATTTGTATTTTTCTAGTAGACCATTTACCTATAATAATACCTTGAGAAAAGTATTCTCAATTAAATCCAAACAATAATAATGACACATCCCCAAAATATATAAATTTGTTGAAGCAAATAGGTCAATTTCAAAAAAAGGTGGGCATTCACACCTACAAAAAATGACTCTTTAAAGTATATGAGAGTTATGCTTGGCACGCATAAAACAAGGTTAGGTTAGCCCCAAAGTTTAATTTTTATAGAAGGGGCATGAAAAGCAGTCTCCATGGACTGAGAACAATCTGCAAGTGTATAATTTACACACTGTCAGGGTCCGCTCTCCCTAGGCCACCTCCGTTTCACACATCAGCTTGACTATGTTCTAGGTAAGCACATTGTTCTTAAAGCATCATTAAATTACTTTCTGGAACAAGGGAGGGTATAAACAAACCGACGTATAAAACTGTTTTGATGCTAGAACAACGAAATATTTGTGTGTTCTAGAACCTTCACATGAAAAAACATGCACTGAGGTACTGTTAAGCCAAATGTACCCTGTTACCCACACTCACTCCCCTTCTGAGCTCTTAGCACACTCACTGAGCATGGCCTCAGACAACTGCCTTCACTTTCTAAGGTGCCACTTTCAAACACTTTAAATTGTCCAAATATACCTTGAAAAAAAAAAAGAAAAGACCCATTTTACTGGTAAGGAAAATTGCAACAGCTTTTGACTGCACCTCCCATGCTGTTAAATACGGTTTCTTCCCTCTTCTCTGAGTACTTCAGCCATGTCCACTGGGAGTGCACACTACAGCCCTTTTATCCAGCTGTCTCTCCCATTCCCAGCAAACTCTTAGATGTGCCTGATACATATTTTTATCTAATTTGCCTCATCTGTTGTTTTTATTAACAACGAATTTAATATCCTCTGTCCTATAATATTTCCAGAAGTCAGTGTATAGAAACACACAGCCAAGCCCGGACCCTCAGGCCTGCACATAAAGATGGCAGGCTAGCCTAGGGTCCTCTGGGACAGCAGTGCCAGAAGGAGGATTGGACACGATGACCCGTCTGCATGAGATGAGAAAAAAAATCAAAAACAAAAACCAAGAGGTCTGTAATACTGATAAACTAAGCTGTCACTCACAGGCCACCAGCTCAGGTCTGCAAAAAAGATGCAGTGAACACTGAATGACCATGAGAGGTGGAAATGTGTCTTCATTTTAAAAATGATATTCAGACCCACTGGTCAGAACCTGCTTAACTGTTTAATTTGAATTGATAGGAAAATCATCTGAAGGTAAAATCCCTCCTATGGTTCCAAGGGTTAGGAAGCTTGCTACAGATGACTATCAAAAATCTGGTTTGATTTCCCAGAAACTATATGAATGAACCAAGTTTCTTTATCTTGAGATACCAGGCTGGGAGTTTGTTCTTAAGTACTAGACTGCTTAATTGCTTACTTGGGGAAGGGAAGGCCCTGGGGGAAAGGCACGTACAACAACATCTCTTCTCTCTCTTCCATGAAGCCACGGCACTCTCCTGAGCTGGATCATGCATGACCAGCAATGCACAGAAGTCCCCTCTTCCCCTCCAGTGGAAGCATCTAGATATGCGATCCCAGAGATGAATGAAGAAAACCTGAAGACCCTATTTCACGGGAATCTTTCAGTATTCTGAATGGAAAATATCACTGAAAACTAGTGATTTGCTCCTCCAACTTACAGCCACGTAGGAACGGAACTCAGACCAGAAAAAATAAAAGGACAAAAATAATTATCATTCCAGTACGTATTTTGAGAAGGAAGACACACAAACATTTGTATCATCAACTGAGACTGATTCACACCTGCTGAGTAGGGAAAAGATGATATTGAAATCAAAAGCTGAAAAATAAACCACCTTTCTGGTTATGAGTGACTGAAAAGCAAGGAAAATTATTTTCACTTTCTTGTCCTTATTGTTAGAAGTAGTGGTTTAAGCCAATATTCCTAGCTGTGCTGTAACAGTTAAAAGGAAATCATTTCAAATCTGGATGTCATCTTTCTTTTTATATCTATAAATATGGGTTCTATTAGGTTTTCTGACTTTAATGGTATGTATATGGGACAGGATGCTCTTTTCTTTGCTTTGGAGTATTAGTGTTTCAGTTTCTGAACTAAAAATGTACAAAATAGTTTTTGTACATTTTTAGTACAGAAAATTTCACAACCTTCAGAACAACTGCTTTTATAATTTGCAAGCTCGACATAAGTATCTGGGTTTTTTTTTTAACAAATAATTTATGAGAAATGAAATCTTCAGAAAAAAAACTGGCTACTTTGATGCAACTATTTAGTAAGTATAGTAAGCATCCATAACGAGTAATTAACATATATAGTTCCTGGACACACTTAAAAGCCTTTAAAAATCACTTAAAGTACACACAAAATACAGAGTGATGTAATAATAGCAACCAATATGAAATCCTGACAAATTAGAAGTTTAAGTCTGGTATTTATAAAATGTATGCCAATTCCTTTTTTTTTTTAGTATCTACTTGAACCTTTTAAAAGTATATACATGAGCAATTATTTCCAATAAACAATACTGAATAACAAATTAGAAATATCTCTTCTGTTTTTTTTAACCAAGCTTCTTTTCCCAGCTAAAGGAAATATATATGAAAGGAAATCCTTTTTCTTATTTGGTACTGAAACAGTAATTTTGCACAGTATTAAGGCTGTACTGTGATCTACAGAAGAGAGAACATGCTTGCCAACTAAGAAAAGTTTTATTTATCAGGACAAGACAGTTATCACATCTCAAGTTTTATTTCTACATGAAAAGGTTATCTATTTTCACAGGTATGTATTTCATTCCACATGGCACAATTATTTTAGCTATATTTCACATGCTTGCTCATCAGTGAATACTTATATTGAAATGGGTACTAACAGTATATAAAATCAGTCTTTACATATTTTTTTCCTGACAAATATATGCCCAGAGACTTCACTTTATATATGTCTGTAACACAAAAACCAACTTGAAAGTTTTAAAAACTATTGTTCTGTAGAAGCAGCTATCTACAGCTTTTAAAACAGTATGAGCCTGTGGAAACACTGTATTATATATCTGACATTTTCCATCTAAAACTACATTATGAAGCATGCTGGTATTAATAAACCATGTGCTTTCAGACCCCTAAAGCGCTTTGCTATAATTTTGTTGACGGTATATTTCCATCCATGCTATTAACATACAGCAAACAAATTTTAGGTCATCACCTTGCCAGCCTGTCTTGATTGGAAAGTGTGGGGAAAAAAAAGGAAAAAAAAAAACTTTTAGGAGTTCATCAATATTCGTAAGCATATTCTGATTTATGAGTTAACAGTTCCTAAGTAAGCAGAGATAACTGAGAAAAATTTTGGTCAAAAATACATTACAAAAAAAAAAAGCAAACCAGAAAGCAACCACATATTCCCTTTTTCCTCACCCCACCCCCATCACAGGCAGAAAAATCACCCTTCCTTTGCAGCAGGGCACGCTCATTCCTCTCATCCCTTCAGTTATTGGAAGGCAAATGAAAATACAATGACCCTTTCCTCTTCTGATTTAGCTCACGCCGCAAACATTTAAACACAAACTGAAACTACTGATTTCACAGAAAGCACCGAAACAGAAAAAGCAAGACTCACTGACCCATTTGGAAGACAAAGACGACAGAACAGAACAGGAAAGCTCTAAAAATCAGCTTGTGAGGCCTCTGAGAGATATTCTTCTGGCATTTCATCACAGCAGCCCCAGACCAGTTCACCTCCCTAGATACACGGTGGAGGCACTAAATAGAGCTGTTTATTAAAGCTGTTGTGTGGATTGCATTAGGAGGCGCGGGCAGACCACCTGGACCTTTCAGACTGTGGCAGTGTTTAATTTGCAGCCTGCCCGTCCGCAGCGACCAAGACCACTACTACATACATCTAACCAGGCTCGATCACACATTATCTGGGTTGGGAGTAAAGGCACGTGTATTTCTATATTTATATTTTCCATAGAGCAAGGGAGAGAGAGCAAGAGAGACAGAACATAGCCAAAATCAAAACACTGAACAGAAAATTGTTAACTACCTAGAAAACATAATACTTTATTCTCTTCTCACACTTTCTTCCAGAGATCACAATCTCAACAGAAAATAAATTCTGAAAAACGTATACTTTTAAACATTCAGGCCAAATGATAAATAAATTTGTTCTTTGGGGTTTCTTTTTTGTGGTTGTATTAGTTTGGGTTTGTAAGCATCGCATTGAAGTTTGAAGCTGAGCTTTCCTAGCTAGATTTTAATGGGTGCCTTCTCCCTTTCACACTTTCAGCACTACGCTGGCAGGTAGCTGAAGATACAGATAGAAAGATGGTACTGTAAATATGAATTATGTGAATCATATGGTGAGACCCTTGTGGAAAAAAGGGGAGTTGAGAAATGGCTGACTCCATACCTGACCAATTACAGCTCGCATGGTCCCCGTGTCCTGCTGGGCTGAGAGATCGCAATCCATCATATGTTGTCTTTGAAAAGGAGAATGGGGGTTTCTGGCACGCATCTGTCAATCAACACTCAGAGAAGCACTCACAACCATCACCAAAAGCAAGGGGGGAAAAAAGTCAAGCTGCTCCACCAAATAGGATGAAACTGTCATGTGACCTCCGGCAGACATGCACACACACATTCACTACCTCCACAGAGCTTAAGAATTTTCTGTAGATATGAAATGACATTGACAAATATCCAATACCAAGTAAATAAAGTGAGACAAACAGCTATTCACCAAAGACAAAACATTGGCTGTAATCTCCCACTAAAGGTTTAACAAACCTCAGAGGATTTTTTTTTTTAATGCTCTGTAAACCTATGTTTAAAACAAAAATAAAATTAACTATTTCATGTACTAATTGAGACTTTGATTTCTATGCCACCATATAATTTTTTTTCAATGATAATTTATTATCTTATTTCTCTTAACCTGTCCCTAATGATTTTATCTTCAGATTCTCTAAACGACCTTTTGATAATATGCAGTAATCTCTTCAGTTTATATAATGTCACCTTTATGGAAAAGCATGAAATGTTCACCATTGAATAACACAGATACCTTGCTATTTGTTAACTGGAAACGGATATACACAATCATTTGTGTAAACTGCGTTGACCACACAAATGTAAAATATTCAAAGTATGTAAATGGTAGTCCGTAAACTTTTTATCGTTTAAAAGGTTCGGATATGATTTATTTGCAGCTCGTCTAAACTGATGCAACGTGATGACAAATATTTCAACTTTTTTTCATTTAATTTAAGCTATTTGATCCCACACACCCTAGGATAGATTGTTGATGTATTATGAGTCAGCTATTTTAAGAGTGACATGAATATCACGTATAAGTTATTTAACCCTTTCAGGATTAACATCAGAACCTGATTTTCAAAACAACCTGACAGATATTGCAAAGTTGCTCTTTGAAAATCCAAAACCATAAATAGTATCCATTAACTTGGTGGCTTTGTGGAGTTACTAACGTTTGCATTTGTCCACTTTTCAAACTTAAGTTCATCAGTTGGGGTACTCTAACTTTTCCAAAAAGAATTTACAGGAATACTTTGTGATATTAAAATGGGGATGTTTTTTTCAAGGTTCAAAATTAACGTTAAGCTTGAGAGGTAGAGGAGTGATGAGAAATGTTTAATACAGAATATATATTCTTATGTATAACGTTGTATTGTATCATCCCTTGAAAATTAAGTAGAAGGAACTTTAAGTGAGAAAAAAAAAACAATTTCCAACATGTTTAAAGAAAGCTTTAGGAGGTGAGAACTAAGGATTGAAATCTCATCGACTTCTCATTAAGAGTTGCCCCACAATATAAAGATCTACACACACACACACCCTTAAATCTGCATCCCCAAACAAAACAAGAAACTGCACCAACTGTGTAGCCCTCCTGAGAACTGACGACGGGAAAGGTTCTCCTAGACATGATTAAAATGAACAGATAGCACTGACACCCCGTCCCTGCCCCTGGAGACACGGACACACAGGGGTGTTTCTGCAGCCACCCCATTTCGGACGCTGCTGGCGCGTCGGTCGCCACCTCTGGCCGGGGAAGAGGAGGCGGGGACAGCCCCCCGCCTCCCCAGCCCGGAAATCTGGGCCGGGGTCGCCATGGGACCCGGGAGGGCTCTGCCAAAGTTGCCCAAAGCCTGAGGGCTCGCAGAGGGCAGGTGGGGCGCGGGAGCTCCTGGCGTCGCCTTCCTGGGACAGGGAGACACAGACACACAGACGGACAGGCAGACAGGGAGCGCGGCGGGACCGGGAAAGTTGCGGAGGAGGGGCTGGGCTGTCGTCCTCACCTCTGCAGCGAAGTGCGGGGATCCTCTCACTGCCACCTCCCTGCAGGCTCAACCTCCCCCTGGGATCGAAGCTTCCTGGACAGTTTTGGGGGATAGGGGGGGCAGGCTGCAGGATGAAGCCAAAGACCCCCCCCATTTGAAGCTCCAGGTGGTCCGGCTTGACGTAGGGACAATTGTTTGCTTACACTAGGGTTATTTACATGACCTTCTGGCCTGTGTTAATTACCGTAATTACTATAGACGCTGGGGGAGCCCTGAGGCGCTTGATATTATGTTACCTCACGAAAGCCTCTTAACTCAGTGAGGCGGGGACAGTCATTCCCATTTTACAGATTATCTACAAAAAATATATAACTTTTCAAGATTAACAGGGACATAATTCACACCTGCTCGGAATCCAAAGACGGAGCTTTTCCTATGAAACCAGAGAGTTGGGTGACATTCAGAATAAAGGCTACCATTTGTACAGTACAGACTCATTCGATAAATATTTATGGAGCCTGTACTATGTGCCAGGTGCTGTGTTAAGTGCTTGAGTTTCGGCAAAACATAGTTCCTCAAGGGTTTTTACATTCTAGTGTTTGGACAGATACTTGTCAAATAATCACAGAAATGTGAAATTTTTAATTATTCTGAGAGCGGTGGAGGAAAGCAAAACCTGTATCAAAGGCATTGACCTGGTCTTGGGTGTGTAGGTTGAGCAAAGGGGAATTAAGCAATTAACTTGAAATAAACTAAAATTGGAAGACTGTTAGGAAAGAAAAGGACAAGGGCATGATGGAGTAAACATTCTCTGCGGAAGAAATGTGCAAAAGGCGGGGAGGAGCGTGGCTTACTGGAAAAGCTTAGGAAAGCTTTCTGCCTTGTGTGGAGCACAGACTTGAAGGGAAAGAGAGGCTGGAGGTGAAAACCAGAGCACATAGGGTCTCTTCCGTTGTATCAAAGATTCTTTACCTGAGCCAGGAGCATGGTGAAGCCACTGAGAATATTTTAGCAGTGTCTCACACTTAAATTTTGAAAGATGTCTCTGGCTTTTGCGTGGAAAGTTAGGGCTGGGGCGGAAGTAGTAAAAGTGGATTTGGGGAGACCAATTAGTTATAGGGGGGTGGTGATGGTATTGCACAGAACTAGATGATTTCAAGTTGAGAGGTAAAATTCACAGAACTTGGTGGAACTTGAAGGAACAGCAGGTGACTTTCTGGATTGCACAAAACATACAGTGGGTGATGCCATTTTCTGAACTAGGGAATCAGGAGGAAAACCAGCTTGGAGAAGGGCAGTATGGATCATAATTGTAGTTTGCGATTTATTTTCACTACAATCCTCAGGGTGAGAATGATTATCCCCCTTTTTCTGATGAAAAATCTAGGGATCTCAGGGATGAAGCAACTTGCCCATGGCCAAGTAGCAGCAGGGAAGGTTCATCTGAGGGGAAATCCAGGTTCTTGACCCCTGCATTAGACTGATTTGGAATGAGTTGGTGGTTCTGGGTTGTCCAGTAGATTAAAATTGTCCTACCAGGAAACCAAGGTAAAATTGATGACCAGAACTATTCTTAGGATTCCCCACAATAAGTCTCCAGATGACATGAATTAAGGCATATTTGGTGTAAAATTTGGTTGAGACCCTAGACCCTGCCCAAATAAAATGGAAGGACTGAAGTTCAGGTCTAGCATGGCAATGGCAGGAAGAATGTAAAGATAAAAACACAAAGGTAGTTTTGAGTTATTCAATTAACAGCCCCTATTTAGCATCAATAGTAATATCTCCTGGTAGGTTACTCTGGGTAATACAGAGACTTGAATAAGATCTGCTTCTTGACATTCAAAGATTCATAATTTAGTAGGAAACACAGACACATGTAAATGACTTAAATACAGCACAGATTGCTTTTAAAAAATAAACTAAATGCATAAAAAATTTATCTGTGGGGATTGTTTGATTCTATGTGGTGGAAGATGCTTACATTTTTAGGTACCACAACATACAGGCTTGGGTCAGGATCTCCTCCAGCCCTTACCTCTGACTGGGTGCAGTCTTCAGAAAGTGGCCACTTCTCTGTGTCGTGAGTTTCTCCTCTTGTAACTCCTCAAGGGTACTGTGAGGAGGTAAGGAGATAATGTCTTCTGAGAGCTTATTGAGTTATACTCTGTAGGTATGCAGCATATGTTAGTTATTTTCCCATATGGAGAAACAATAGGAAGCCAGGAAAGATGAATCCTTCACCACCGTGAAGATGGTGGAAGAATTTTGTGATACAAACAGAGGGTATTTTCTGTTCAGGGCAAAGGGAAGAGCATGAGAAAAACCATCTGGTCCTCTGTCAGTGTGGGTGGCAGGCACTTTTAAGATTAAAGCAATGGAAAACAAATGGAGAAGGGCAGGAAATATTTCAACTAACTTTTACTCCCACGTTCACAAAAGAATTTAGGAAAGAAGATTCCTTAAGTGAAATAGTCACCATTACCATCACGTCTTGTGCTTTCCCCTCTCCCCACCCAATTTCCAGAAAATGATGCTTTTTTCCAATCCTTTAAGACCCCCTCCTTGTATCACAGATCAGCTAGACATGCCCATTTCCCAACAGCTGACCATCTGGTATATAAGACAGCAACAGGTCACCACAGATCAGACCCAGTCCCCAACTTCTCAGGAAATGAGATAGAGATGTCCTTAATTTCTTTTTTTTTTTTTTGTAGTGAAGTATAGGTGCTTTACAATATTATATAAGTTCCAGGTGTACAACAGAGTGATTCACAATTTTCAAAAGTTATACTCCATTTATAGTTAATATAAAATATTGGCTCTATTTCCCAAGATGTCCTTAACTTCCTAATGACTAAAACCCTAAGGATACTGAGAGAGAAATACTGCACAGGGAATCAAGATAAAGTAGAGGTATTGGTCATCTGTTTTTCAATAAATCCTCTGCAGTGCTTAAAGTGAGAAGAGATAACATAGCTGAGTGCCTCTAAAGCACAAGAACCGTGAGAAGAAAACATTCCAAAAGTCACCAAGGGGCTTCCCTGGTGGCGCAGTGGTTGAGAGTCCACCTACCGATTCACCGGGACACGGGTTCGTGCCCCGGTCCGGGAGGATCCCTCATGCCGCGGAGCGGCTGGGCCTGTGAGCCATGGCCGCTGAGCCTGCGCGTCCGGAGCCTGTGCTCCGCAACGGGAGAGGCCACAACAGTGAGAGGCCCGTGTACCGCAAAGAAGACAAACAAACAAACAAAAAGTCACCAAGAAGAAGCCACTTCTACTTAGTCTATTTTGGCTGACGCCATCACAACATGCACGTTTACTTCAGTTCTGTACTACCTGCCTTTTCTCTTGTTAACACTTGTTCTATCTCTAGCTAATTGCTTGTTTCTTCATTTGCTACGGTTTTATCATTTCTCTGCTACTTTTTATTCCTTTGTTTCCTGGTCTCTAAAAGACTAATCTCACCATTCCTCCACCATTTTGTTTATTTTTTCCCCCAGATCTCCCAACCGCTGTTCTTCTTACATGGCCACATGACTTCAGCCTTCTTCCTAGACTATGAATCACGGCAGAGCATCCTCTAGAGTATGGCTCACCGTGTAGCTGCTGCATGATTTTCAAGGCTGATGTAGGAACCAGGATAACAGGTGGACGAGAGACAGCACAGGGGGAGTAGAAATACACAGTCAAGACTTCTCGTGGACTTCCCTTTCTAACAGTCTGTAGTTCACTCCCCTTTGGTTCATTTCCTACCTTCTTTTTCAAGGGCAAGTTTTCCTGGAATTTCATTTGGCACCATAAGGCAAATGAAATCCACTGCCATCTCTATTTGCACCCCCTCCTCAATATCACATTTGCCTCCACTTTAAAGTTTTGTAGATCATTTCTTTAGAATGGTCTTTTTAACCATGATCATTTTCCCTAAACATTCCCAACATTAGATGGATTTTACTTCCACGGGTCCTTGAGTAGTATAACTACTCTGTACCCTGGGATCTTTTGTTGTTGTTATTTTCATATTTCTAGGGAAATTGAGGACAGGAAAAGTACCAAAAGCAGAATGATTATTTTTAAAAAAGAGAACAGGGGAGTGGAGAGAAACTGCTACACAACAAGACCCAGGGGATACAGCATCCAGAGTGGTTTGGCAATGCTGAGCCAGACACCATTGGTTGTGAGGACCCGTGATTTACTTTTCTTTTACAACGTAGTTTGGGAGCATTATTTTTCCCCTGAGGCGATGACAAGATTTTGCCTTTGAAATGAATAGCTGAGAAGTTCAACACCCTGTTGACTCTGGGCAAGGATAGCCTGTGAATATACTAATGTATTATCAGATCTTCAACATCGTCATCTTTTTTTTTACCAGGTGACCATCCTCAATAAAAACAGAAAAATCCAGCTGAGGGAGCAAATGTCCCTTAATTTCCATTTTCCCCTTTCATGAAATGCTTTGGTTACAGCTATGCACTTTGGTCTTCCAGAATATATTTCTCCTGCCTGAACATCCTTGAAAACAGGCATTAAAATGCTCCTGGGTTTCCTTGTACTACCTGCAGTTTTGGTGTCTGAGCCCAGTGCTAACACATAACTTCGCATGAAAATTTCCCGTGGTGGTACAAACGCACACTGTTTCCTTAAAGCAGCAGTGCACTAGGGGGACTCTTTCCTCTTTATTTCATGGCTATAGCTCTACATGCCTGAAAAAGCCAAATACCCCTGTCCATTTATTCCAAGTATCAGTAGGTTCACAGCACTTTGACCCAAATCTGGTTCCACTCTTTCAAAGACAAGCACCTTTAAATGAGTGTCTGCATAGAACCCGTTGCATTGAGAACTTGACACACAGCTCTAACTCTGGAAAATCCATGTCTATCCTGGTTTTCTCTATCATCATCATCACCAACAGCCATAACAATAATAATAATAGAAAACATGGGGTGGTCCTCAAGGTGTAATTCAGTATGAGGACTCTTGAGGGTCCCTGAGACCCTTTTAGGGGGTCCATGAGGTCAAAACTTTTTCAAATAATAATAAAATGAGATTTGCCTTTTTCACTCTCATTTTCTGAGGAGAGTACGACGAAATTTTCCCAAGGCTTCCTGATGTGTGATTTATAGCAGATTGAAGGCAGAAGCAGGTATGGTTCCAAGTATCAATACCTTCTAGTAAGCCAGACACTACCAAGAATCGCAAAAATGTAAAACAATGCCGCTCTTCTCACAAATTGCGTGTGGGAAAATGTAGTTATTTTTCATTTAAAAATGATGTTACCATGTAGTTATTTTAAATGACTTCATAAATAAACCTTTTTAAAAGTTTCTTGGTTTTAGGGACTTCCATGGTGGCACAGTGGTAAAGACTCCACGTTCCCAATGCAGGGAGCCTGGGTTCCATCCCTGGCTAGGGAACTAGATCCCACATGAATGCCACAGCTGGGAGTTCGCCTGCCACAACTGAAAAGGCTGTGTGCCACAACTAAGACCCAGCGCAACCAAGTAAATAAATAATTTTTTTTTTAATTTCTTGGTTTTAATTTCTAATATAGTAAATATTGATAAATATAACACATAAGCATATATGGGTTATATTGATAAATATAACCCAGAAGCTTTGGGGGGTACTAAACAATTTTATAATAGTGTCAAGAGGTCCTAAGATTAAAAAGTTTGAGAATAGCAGACATAATATTTACTATATACCATGTACTGTCCTAAGCACTTTATATATTTATTTGTTTTTTGTCAGAGTTCTTTATATATTTTGGATATTAACCCCTTACTAGATCTATCATTTGCAAATATTTTCCCATTCCATAGGTTGTCATTTGAGAATCTTTGCATTTATAATAGTTATTAAAATACTGCAACTCGATAGCAAAAAAACAAATAATCCAATTTAAAATGGGCAAAGGAACTGAATAGACATTTTTCCAAAGAAGATATACGAATGGCTAACAGGTACATGAAAAGGTGCTCAACATCGCTAATCTTAAGGGAAATGCAAATCAAAACCACAATGAGATATCACATCAGGACCGACTATCATATCGTTAAAAGACAAGAGATAACAGATGCTGGAGAGGATGTGGACAAAAGGGAACCCTCCTACACTGTTGGTGGGATTGTAAACTGGTGCAGCCACTATGGAGAACAGTATGGAGGTTCCTCAAAAATTAAAAATAGAACTACTGTATGATCCAGCACTTTTACTCCTGGGAATATATCTGAAGGAAACGAAAACAGGATATTGAAGAAATACCTGTATCCTCATGTTCATTGTAGCATAATTTATAATAACCAAGATATGAAAACAACCTAAGTGTCCATCAATGGATGAACAAATAAAGAAAATGTGACAATATATATATACATACACACACACACACACACACACCATGTACAATGGAATATTATTCAGCCATAAAAAGAAGGAAATGCTGCTGTTTACAACAATGTGGATGGACCTTGGGGGCATTATACTAAGTGAAATAAATCAGACACAGAAAGAAAAATACTGTATGATCTCACTTATATGTAGAATCTAAAGAAAGAAAAAACCAAATTCATAGAGAAAGAGATTAGATTTGTGTTTATCGGAGATGGGGAGTTATGGGAGTGGGAATTGGATGAAGGTGGTCAAAGGGTACAAACGTCCAGTTATGAGTTAAATAAGTACTACAGATATAATGTACAATATACTGACTGTAGTTAACCCTGCTGTGTGGTGTATATGAAACTTGACAAGAGAGTAGATCCTAAGACTTCTCATCACAAGGAAAAAAAACATTTTTTTCTTTTACTTTTGTTTTGTATCTATACGAGATGATGGATGTTAACTAAATCTATTGTAATCATTTCACAATGTAGGTAGGTCAAATCATTATGCTGTACACCTTAAACATACGGTGCTGCATGTCAATTCTATCTCAAAAAACTGGGGAAAAAAACTAAATGCAAAATTTCTTAGAGATGAACCCACTCGAAACGATAATTGTATCTATGAATAAACTGAGATATGCAATGCAATGCCTCCTGGATAGGAATATTGTAAAACAAAAAAAAATCATTAAATTAAGGTCTTTAAACGTTTTATACAGAATAGTCATCTGTGATTCATATCAAACCTGTGTACCAATACTTCAAGAATGTCCCCAGTGACTGCCACATGCGTCACAGCAGGGCCCAAAGGAGCAATAATTGTGTGGGCCCATTCCCGTCTCTACCACTAACACCTTCATAACACTGGGCCTGAACGAAGGTGTTGGGCTTTTAATACCCTTTCTAGTTATAACATTTGTATCTGCCAAATCCCCATGTCAGGTGGCAAATAGATCTGTGTAGAACAAAAAAAAAATGAAAATCTATAATTCTTAAATAATCCGTTCAATTGCAAAACTATAGTTGAAGTGCTGGACAAAAAAAAAAAAAATGAAACCCATGAATAATGGCACATTATTATTTAATTATTTATTCAAAAAATTCTTAGATGTCGCTTATGAGAAAGGCAATATGTTAGATGCTGAGTGCAGTCTGTGATGAAGATTAAACACAGAAAACAATATGGTACCTCCTCTCAGTCAGCTTACAGACTCAGGCTTGGAATCAAAACTTAAACAAATCAACTTGTAAAAAAATTTCTAAATTACTAATTCTGATAAAGACTGTAAAGGACACAGACAAGGGGACATGAGAGCATATTAGGCTTTTTCTATCATTAATTTTTTAAATTGTACCATGTTTCATAAAAATAATTAGCACAATTATTTAGAATGATTCCATGACTCAATAAATGCACTCAAGCTTTTCACCAGCTCTTTAATATCACGAATTCTCCATTCATGGATTCCTGATTTTGATTAATATTTAAGTAGGCTGGATTCTTTTCTCAAATACGATTTTTAGGCTATTACAATCCTGAGTAATTGTAATTACTGTTACTGTTACCTTAACTCTAAATAAATTCTTGGTTGGATAAAGTGTTCACGAGTGACATTAGGTTTTCTTCAACTTTATAGACATTTCTCCATGATTTCTTTCTATCTAACATTTCAGAGGAAAAGTCTTTTGTAGGGTGACCAGCTTCATATGCTTAAATATTTGAGAAGTTTTAGTCTTTATTCTTTGAATTTGGTGCTTTGCTGAGAGTCAAATCATTTGCTTTTGTTACTTTTTATTAGGAAAAATTGCAGAAATACACAAAAATAGAGTACAAGGAACCTCTGTGTAATTATCTTCCAACTTCAACAACCACCCTCACTACCAAACTTGTTTTATTACCTCCTCTCTGCTTTCTTGGCTAGAGTGTTCTAGAGTAAATCCCAGATGTCATGTTCTTTCACTCCAAACATTTCAATGTGAATTTCAAAAAAAATATATAATAACATTTTCTTACATGACCACAGGTCACTAAATTATTATTACTTAGTACTATTAATCAGTTAATAGTTTTTCATATCATAATATTCAATATTATAATATTCAGTCCACATTGAAACTCTCAAAATTTACATGTTGTCAAAAATATGTTTTTACTGTTGCTTGGTTGAACTAAGATTCAAATAAGGTTCATTGTTTATATTTTCTTATACCGCTTAAGTTTCTCAAAAACTTACCATAAGACATTCCCTCTTCATTTTGTTTCTTTTTTTAAAGAACTTGTTTATTCACTTATTTTATTTTTTTGGCTGTGTTGGGTCTTCGTTGCTGTGTGGTGAGCAGGGGCTACTCTTGGTTGTGGTGCGCGGGCTTCTCATTGCAGTGGCTTTTCTTGTTGCGGAGCACGGGCTCTAGATGCGCAGGCTTTAGTAGCTGTGGCTCGTGGGCTCTAGAGCACAGGTTCAGTAGTTGCGGCGCACGGGCTTTGTTGCTCCGCCGCATGTGGGATCTTCCCGGACCAGGGCTCAAACCCGTGTCCCCTGCATTGGCAGGCGGATTCTTAACCACTGCACCACCAGGGAAGTCCCTGTTTCTTAAGCTTTAAAGTTTGAAGAAACTGAGTCCATTCCACGTTTTGAATTTTGCTGATTGTTTTCTCCCGATATGATTAAATTTGTTTCTCTAGCTCCTATATCTCCTGAAGACTAGAAGTTAGATCTAGAGGCTTGCCCATATTTAAGTTCAAATTTCATCATG
The DNA here is from genome assembly GCF_003031525.2 of Neophocaena asiaeorientalis asiaeorientalis. Lineage (NCBI taxonomy): Eukaryota > Metazoa > Chordata > Mammalia > Artiodactyla > Phocoenidae > Neophocaena > Neophocaena asiaeorientalis. Next base: position 324,717 of record NW_020173721.1, on the reverse strand, counting down.
CATGGTGCTATAGTTTCACACTACATTTTATCAGGAGGCACCTAAAGTCTGGTTAGATCCTTAGATCCAAACTATTCCTTGGTTCACTTTTAGAGATACTAAAGTTCAGGGTTCAGGTGCTGACAGCCTGTTCCCTTCATTGCAAAAGTTTCCATTGACTTTTCATCAATAGTTTTATGGCTCATGGATGACCATTATCTGAAATTGTTATTCTTTAGAGGTTGAAAAATGGTGATTTTTCTAATTCTGTAATTCCTTCTGTATTTATGAGCAGTTTGTGTACAGAAAAGCTGGCCCTCATCCACTGAAGACATCTGCTTCCTCTGAAACACAGTTCATACTGCAAAGGTAGGCTCAGTTCTCTTCCTTTCTTTTATATTTATTTATTTATTAACATCTCTATTGGAGTATAATTGCTTTACAGTGGTGTGTTAGTTTCTGCTTTATAACAAAGTGAATCAGCTATACATATACATATATCCCCATGTCTCCTCCCTCTTGCGTCTCCCTCCCACCCTCCCTATCCCACCCCTCTAGGTGGTCACAAAGCACCGAGCTGATCTCCCTGTGCTATGCGGCTGCTTCCCACTAGCTATCTATTTTACATTTGGTAGTGCATACAAGTCTATGCCATTCTCTCACTTCCAGTTCTCTTCCTTTTGTTATCAATTTTCAGAGTGAGTTTGTGCCCTAGCAACCTCCAATATTGTACAATGAGTTATGTTTGATTTCTTCTTTTAATATCACTAATAACTCATAGATTTTTATATTTCCAGTGAGTTTTAAACAGTTGCAACCATTACTCTCATCGGTGCTCAAACTGTCACATCTTTTGCCATGGGAGCCCATCAAGCTGGCTATATATGCTTTTGACATGATCCCATTAGCCTTTGATGCCAACAAGATGTTCCAGGATCTTCCTGTACATTTCCCAAACTATTCCTTGGTTCTTTTTAGAGAAGAATAGTACTGAGAACCACTGCTTATACATTGTTTCAGAGATCAAAACTTGAAAAAAGTTTAAGGGAGAAAAATCATGAGTTCACAATGATATTTCCAATTCAAAATTTAAAATCAGAGATTTTTCTTGACGTCTTTTGTACTTTATCTCAGTCTCTATTTTCTCTTATGATAAATATTTTGGTTAAAAATAACATTAACATAATTACGTGCTTGTTTTACCCCAGAGTATATGTAAAATAGCCTGGAAAATAAACTATTCTTTGTTATTTTATGTCTATTTATTTTTTGGATACAGGATAAGCCATTTTCATGAATATATTCAGTATTTCACTTGTGGGAAGTTTACATCTATTCTATTTTTGAGTATTTTTTGTTCTATTTATTATCAATCATGCATTATTTGAACCTTCTTTCTCTGCTATATATATTTAACATCTATTATATAATCATTTAAACCTATTAGTTCTTTTCCTCTATATGATTTTCTGCATGGTTGGGTTAGGCCCAGCTGGACAACTTATGGGGCTGTGTTTCAGGAGAGAGCACCCTTCCTGTTCTCATGGTTACTATTCATGTAAGCATGCATGATCTTATAGGATTTCAGGATACAAATCCAAGTGTAGGTATCAGTACCTGCAAAACTTGGGGGTCCCCATTTAGGTGAGAGTTTGAATAGGGTTTCTCCCGCTGGGAGAAGCACCAGTCCCAGCAAACTTCTGGAACTTTCATTGGGTAGATAATTCTGACTGCTGATCTCTACTTCAAACCACACTGGAAAGTACAATCACATGGAATATAATACCAAACAACAATACAAGTTTAAAGGCAAAACTGGTCTGATCAGAAAGAAAGGGAAATGCATGAGAAACAGAAGTAAAAAGAAAATGGAAAACCAACACAGTAAGCTGTCAAGTTGACACAAAAACACTGAGGATGGGCTTTTAGGCCTCGTAATGAAAAGGAGCTGGGATTTAAATGCCCAGTAAGGACAAGAATTGAACCTCCAGGTAATGATAGATGTGAAATAGAATAAAGTCCCTTTATGAAGGTCATCTCTCCAACTGGTTGAAACCCAAACCCAGTTCTAGTATATGTTTTAGGTGTGAGTTTATTTTTTGTTTCTTTGTTTACATAGTAATCATAATGAAAATTGGTCCAAGGCTCATGACTTACCTGGGGTATCAGACAGAAGCAAATATAAAACTGCTCTAGAGGACACAGTCATATTTTTTCCATATAGAATTCCCCTAGGGAAGAAAAATTAAAGATAAGCTTATAATAAAAAATAAACCTAAAAATATATGAGAAAACAGTTCACCAACAGCAAGAGTCATCAGAAACAATAAATAGGGAGATAAACACCTTACATTCTTTAGATTTTTTTAATGATTAAATGGATAAAATTATAATTATTAAACAAATTAAAGAAAGTATTAAACCTTAAAGAAAGAAGAAAATCAGTGGGGGAAAAAAGAGCATGAAAGAATCAAATAGACCATCTAGTAATTTAAAATATAACTAAAAATCAAAGCTCTATGTATAGACTAAAGAGTAGAATTTAAGTGAAGAGAGTAAAGAGACAATGGTGACTTTATTCCTGTCCTGCCCTAATGGACTTGAGGACACGGGAAGGGGGAAGGGTAAGCTGGGATGAAGTGACAGAGTGGCATGGACATATATACACTACCAAATGTAAAACAGATAGCTAGTGGGAAGCAGCCCACAGCACAAGGGGATTGGCTTGGTGCTTTGTGACCACCTAGAGGGGTGGGATAGGGAGGGTGGGAGACACTAGAGGGAGGAGATATGGGGATATATGTATATGTATAGCTGATTAACTTTGTTATAAAGCAGAAACTGACACACCACTGTAAAGCAATTATACTCCAATAAAGATGCTAAAAAATAAAAAAAGAGACAATGGAGAGCTCAAAAGAAGAGATAAGAATTATTCAAGAAGGTTTAAGAAAATGGAGCATAACAAAGAGGTCCAACATATGTCCAATATATGAGAACTCTTGCTGAAAGAACTACTCAAAGGTATATTTGGAGAAGAAGAAAACTGAACACAGACTGAAGAATTCAAGAACCAATGATAAGCCAAAAAAAAAAAAAAAAGACAATAATTTTTTTAAACCTATATTAAAACAAAACTGGTAAATGTGAATAAATCTAAATAAGCAAGGACAAGGGAAAAAATGGTAAAATATTAACAGGGATGAGGGATAAAAATAAGGTGGAATTGAATTACTAAATGAAATAATTGATAAAATGAGAGGGATGGAGAGTGGAGTTAAAATATTGAAAAGTCTTTTATTATTCAGAACAACGGTATAAATATTGACAATCTCTAGATATCAAGTATGCATGTTAATTTTTATGGGTAATAACTAATAAACAGTAATATGACTTAACCAATAGAGACACAAAAGTCAGTAAAGTATAATCCATTTAATAGAAAGCAAAAAAGGAAAAAACATGAAAGAAATACATTGTAAGAATAAAGGAAAATATTCAACTGTGGAAATAAATTTATATATTGGAAAGTTTACAACAAAAATCAGGCAAGGATGGGAGGAAATTGGAACTATTTACCTTCTGATGAGAATATAATTTGGAGAAAATTAGATAATACTTTGTAGAGTTGAAGATGTGCATAGTTTTGATCCTCTTTTAGAAGTCTAGAGAAAATCTTGCATCCATATGTGCTTAAGGAAACATATAAACAGATACTTATTCCATAACCATTTACAATAGCAAAAGATAAAGAAAATCCTAATGTCTGTAGGAGAATGGATGAATTGAGGTTTCTTTATACAATGGAATGCTATACAACAGCTTAACTGATGAAATAGATCAACGTGGAAAACTTTTTAAGGGTAATATTTAGTTGAAAAAGAAAAACGAGTTGCAGGACTTCCCTGATGGTCCAGTGGTAAAGAATCCGCCTTCCAATGCAGGGGATGTGGGTTCGATCCCTGGTAGGGGAACTAAGATGCCACATGCCTCGGAGCAACTAAGCCCGTGCACCACAACTACTGAGTTCATGTGCCTCGACTAGAGAGCCCCCATGCTGTAAGCTACAGAGCCCACAAGCTCTGGAACCCGCACCACAACGAGAGAAGAGAAAAACACGCATGCAACAGCTAGAGAGAAGCCCACGTGCCACAACGAAGACCTGACACAGCCAAATTAATTAATTAATTAATTTTTAAAAAGCTACTCAAGAAAAACAAGTTGCAATAGTAATGCATATAGTATCATCTGAATCATGTGAATTTCAAAAGCACAAAATAATATGCCCTATTTATAATCATATTCATTTATAGTAAAGGTATACAATCATGCATAGAAAGGAAACACACCAAATTAAAGAGTGTGATTATCATATCAAGCATCATATCAAACATCTTTTCCAACCATAACGCATGGGATTAGAAATCAATTACAGGAAAAAAAACAAAAGTAGAAAACACAAACACATGGAGGCTAAACAATATGTTACTAATAACCAAGAGATCACTGAAGAAGTCAAAGAGGAAATCAAAAAATACCTAGAGACAAATTACAATGAAAACACAATGATCCAAAACTTATGGGATGCAGCAAAAGCAGTTCTAAGATTGTATTGTATATAGCAATACAATCCTACCTCAAGAAACAAGAAAAATCTCAAATAAACAACCTAACCTTACACCTAAAGGAACTAGAGAAAGAAGAACAAGCAAAACCCAAAGTTAGTAGAATGATAAAGATCAGAGCAGAAATAAATGAAATAGAAACAAAGAAAACAATAGCAAAGATCAATAAAACTAAAAGCTGGTTCTTTGAGAAGATTAAAAAAATTGATAAACCTTTAGCCAGACTCATCAAGAAAAAGAGGGAGAGGACTCAAAGCAATAAAATTAGAAATGAAAAAGGAGAAGTTACAATGGCCACTGCAGAAATACAAAGCATCATAAAAGACTACTACAGAAGAATCTCTTGAGGTTCCGGGAAGATGGCGGAAGACGAAGACGCGGAGATCACCTTCCTCCCCACAGATACACCAGAAATACATCTACACGTGGAACAACTCCTACAGAACACCTACTGAACGCTGGCATAAGACCTCAGACCTCCCAAAGGCAAGAAACTCCCCACGTACCTGGGAAGGGCAAAAGAAAAAATAAACAGAGACAAAAGGATAGGGATGGGACCCGCACCAGTGGGAGGGAGCTGTGAAGGAGGAAATGTTTCCACACGCCAGAAGCCCCTTCGCGGGCGGAGACTGCGGGTGGCGGAGGGGGAAAGCTTTGGAGTTGCGGGGGAGAGCACAGCAACAGGGGTGAGAGGGGCAAAGCGGAGAGATTCCCGCACAGAGGATCAGGGCCGACCGGCACTCACCAGCCGGAGAGGCTTGTCTGCTCACCCGCCGGGGCGGGCGGGGCCTGGAGCTGAGGCTCGGGCTTCGGTTGGAGCGCAGGGAGAGGACTGGGGTTGGCGGTGGGAACACAGCCTGAAGGGGCTAGTGCGCCACGGCTAGCCGGGAGGGAGTCCGGGGAAAACTCAGGACCTGCCTAAGAGGCAAGAGACTTTTTCTTCCCTCTTTGTTTCCTGGTGAGCGAGGAGAGCGGATTAAGAGCGCTGCTTAAAGGAGCTCCAGAGACGGGCGCGAGCCACGGCTAAGAGCGCGGACACCAGAGGCGGGAATGAGACGCTAAGGCTGCTGTTGCCACCACCAAGAAGCCTGTGTGCAAGCACAGGTCACTATCCACACCCCCCTTCCGGGATCCTGTGCAGCGCGCCACCGCCAGGGGCCCAGGATCCAGGGACAACTCCTCCGGGAGAACGCACGGCGCGCCTCAGGCTGGTGCAACGTCACGCAGGCCTCTGCCGCCGCAGGCCGGCCCCACACTCGGCGCCCCTCCCTCCCCCTGGCCTGAGTGAGCTGGAGCCCCCGAATCAGCTGCTCCTTTAACCCCGTCCTGTCTGAGCGGAGAACAAATGCCCTCCGGCGACCTACACGCAGAGGCGGGGCCAAATCCAAAGCTGAGACCCTGGGAGCTGTGAAAACAAAGAAGAGAAAGGGAAATCTCTCCCAGCTGCCTCAGAAGCAGCAGATTAAAGCTCCACAATCAACTTGATGTACCTGCATCTGTGGAATACATGAATAGACAACCAATCATCCCAAATTGAGGAGGTGGACTTTAGGAGCAAGATCTATGATTTTTTTCCCCTTTTCCTCTTTTTGTGAGTGTGTATGTATATGCTTCTGTGTGAGATTTTGTCTGTATAGCTTTGCTTCCACCATTTGTCCTAGGGTTCTATCCGTCCGTTTTTTTTTTTCTCTTGATAGCTTTTATTTTAATAACTTTATTATATTTTATCTTACTTTATTTTACTTTATCTTCTTTCTTTCTTTTTTTCCTTCCTTCCCTCCTTCCTTCCTTCCTTCATCCCTCCCTCCCTTCCTCCCTGCTCAATAACAAAAAAACAAAGAACCCAATCCAAAAATGGGCTGAAGACCTAAACAGACTTTTCTCCAAAGAAGATATACAGACTGCCAACAAACACATGAAAGAATGCTCAACATCATTAATCATTAGAGAAATGCAAATGAAAACTACAATGAGATATCATCTCACACCAGTCAGAATGGCCATCATCAAAAAATCTAGAAACAATAAATGCTGGAGAGGGTGTGGAGAAAAGGGAACACTCTTGCACTGTTGGTGGGAATGTAAATTGATACAGCCACTGTGGAGAACAACATGGAGTTGCCTGGAGGGGTGGGATAGGGAGGGTGGGAGGGAGGGAAATGGAAGAGGCAAGAAATATGGGAATATATGTATACGTATAACTGATTCACTTTGTTATAAAGTAGAAACTAACACACCATTGTAAAGCAATTATACTCTAATGAAAAAAAAAGACTACTACAAGCAACTCTATGCCAATAAAATAGACAACCTGGAAGAAATGGACAAATTCTTAGAAAGGTATAACTTTCCAAGACTGAACCAGGAAGAAGTAGAAAATATGAACAGACCAATCACAAGCACTGAAAATGAAACTGTGATTAAAAATCTTCCAAGAAACAAAAGTCCAGGACCAGATGGCTTCAAGGTGAACTCTATCAAATATTTAGAGAAGAGCTAACACCCATTCTTCTCAAACTCTTCCAAAAAATTGCAGAGGAAGGAACACACCCAAACTCATTCTACGAGGCCACCATCACCCTGATACCAAAACCAGACAGAGATACTACAAAAAAAAAGAAAGAAAATTACAGACCAATATCACTGATGAATATATATGCAAAAGTCTTCAACAAAATACTAGCAAACAGAATCCAACAGCACATTAAAAGGATCATACACCATGAACAAGTGGAATTTATCCCAGAGATGCATGGATTCTTCAAAATATGCAAATCAATCAATGTGATACACCATATTAACAAATTGAAGGATAAAAACCATATGGTCATCTCAATAGATACAGAAGAAGCTTTTCACAAAATTCAACACCCATTTGTGATAAAAACTCTCCAGAAAGTGGGCATAGAGGGAACCTACCTCAACATAATAAAAACCATATATGACAAACCACAGCCACCATCGTTCTCAATGGGGAAAAACTGAAACCATTTCCTCTAAGATCAGGAAAAAGACAAGGTTGCCCATTTTTACCAGTATTATTCAACATAGTTTTGGAAGTTTTAGCCACAGTGATCAAAGAAGAAAAAGAAATAAAAGGAATCCAAATTGGAAAAGAAGAAGTAAAGCTGTCACTGTTTGCAGATGACATGTTGCTTTACATAGAGAATCCTAAAGATGCTACCAGAAAACTACTAGAGCTAATCAATGAATTTGATAGAGTAGCAGGATACAAAAAATGCACAGAAATCTCTTGCATTCCTATACACTAACGATGAAAAATCTGAAAGAGAAATTAAGGAAATACTCCCAATTACGACTGCAACAAAAAGAATAAAATACCTAGGAATAAACCTACCTAAGGAGGCAAAAGACCTGTATGCAGAAAACTATAAGACACTGATGAAAGAAATTAAAGGTGATACAAAGAGATGGAGAGATATACCATGTTCTTGGATTGGAAGAATCAATATTGTGAAAATGACTCTACTACGCAAAGCAAGCTACAGATTCAATGCAATCCCTATCAAACTTCCAATGGCAATTTTCACAGAACTAGAGCAAAAAATTTCACAATTTGTATGGAAACACAAAAGACCCCAAATAGCCAAAACAATCTTGAGAAAGAAAAACAGAGATGGCGGAATCAGGCTCTTGGACTTCAGACTATACTACACAGCTACAGTAATCAAGACTGTATGGTACTGGCACAAAAACAGAAATATAGATCAATGGAACAGGATAGAAAACCCAGAGATAAACCCACACACATATGGTCACCTTATCTTTGATAAAGGAGTCAAGAATATACAGTGGAGAAAAGACAGCCTCTTCAATAAATGGTGCTGGGAAAACTGGACAGCTACATGTAAAAGAATGAAATTAGAACACTTCCTAACACCATACAGAAAAATAAACTCAAAATGGATTAAAGACCTAAATGTAAGGCCAGACACAATAAAACTCTTAGAGGCAAACACAGGCAGAACACTCTATGACATAAATCACAGCAAGGACTTTTTTGACCCACCTCCTAGAGAAATGGAAATAGAAACAAAAATAAATGAGACCTAATGAAGCTTTTGCACAGCAAAGGAAACCATAAACAAGACGAAAAGACAACCCTCAGATTGGGAGAAAATATTTGCAAACGCATCAACGGACAAAGGATTCATCTCTAAAATATATAAATAGCTCATGCAGCTGAATATTAAAAAAACAACCCAATCAAAAAATGGGCAGAAGACCTAAATAGATATCTCTCCAAAGAAGACATACAGATGGCCACGAGGCACATGAAAAGCTGCTCAACATCACTAATCATTAGAGAAATGTGAATCAAAACTACATTGAGGTATCACCTCACACCAGTTAGAATGGGCATCATCAGAAAATCTACAAACAACAAATGCTGGAGAGGGTGTGGAGAAAAGGGATCCCTCTTGCACTGTTGGTGGGAATGTAAATTGGTACAGCCACTATGGAGAACAGTATGGAGGTTCCTTAAAAAACTAAATATAGAATTACCATATGACCCAGCAATCCCACTACTGGATATATACCCAGAGAAAACCATAATTCAAAAAGACACATGCACCCCAATGTTCATTGCAGCACTGTTTACAATAGCCAGGTCATGGAAGCAAGTTAAATGCACATCGACAGGCGAATGGATAAAGAAGATGTAATACATATATACAAATTGCTCAGCCATAAAAAGGAATGAGATTGGGTCATTTGTAGAGACTTGGATGGATCTAGAGACTGTCCTACAGAGTGTAGTAAGTCAGAAAGAGAAAAACAAATATCGTATATTAATGCATATATGTGGAATCTAGAAAAATGGTACAGATGAACCAGTTTGCAAGGCAGAAATAGAGACACAGATGTAGAGAACAAGTGTATGGACACCAAGGGGGGAAAGTGGCAGGGGTGGTGGTGGTGGTGGTGTGATGAATTGGGAGATTGGCATTGACATGTACTCACTAATATGTATAAAATAGATAACTAATAAGAACCTGCTGTATAAAAAATAAATAAAGTAAAATTCAAAAATTCAAAAAAATAGTAATGCGTATAGTATCATCTGGATCATGTGGATTTCAAAAGCATAAAATAATATACCCTCTTTATAATCACATTCATTTATAGTGAAGGTATACAATCATGCATAGAAGGGAAACACACCAAATTAAAGAGTGTGATTATGTTAGGGGGTAGGATTAGAAAGGGATGGGGGTGGCTTTAGCTGTTTTTAACTGTTACAGTTCTTTTACTGCAAGACATGTTTGAAAGAAGAACCAAAAGTGCAATGAATTTTGTTTATCTCTTCAATTTTTCATAGCTGTACTGGTTTCATTTTACTTCTTACTGTTCTGTCTCATATTCTCTGATGCTTTAATAGCATTCATGTTCCTTGAAATTTCCTTAAGATACTAGTACTGTCAAAAATTAACTTTTCTTATTCTTCAAAAAAGTACTTTTAATAGGTGGTTGCCCATCTACATTTTTAAAATTTGTTATTACATATCTTTGTAGAATGGGTGCATGGGTTCCACACAGATTTTTATCATTTTTGGTTTCTTCTTGTTGGAATGGAGCCAGTTCCATCCATACCTATGATTTTGCCAAGAGTAGTAATGGCTGGATCCTTCTTAACTCCTATCTTTGTTTACCTGTGCACTGATTGAATCTTTCCCTTTCAAAATGAGTGGTAAAAAAAAATAAATATAAATAAATAAAAATGAGTGGTGTAGGAGCTGGATGTTGATGGTTTGGGTGCTTTGTTTAACCACTTAGGTGCTTGTGGGTCTGTGGGCAGGAAGTTGGGACAAGGAACAGCATAGCTCAGGAACATTGCCCCCTTTTGTTCCAAATCCCTCCATGTGGACTATCTGATCCACTGCATTTTTGCCGTTTCTTTAATGAATTATTTTTTTAATTTAGGAAATAATCAGTAGATTATTTTTGTAGCTATAAAGTTGACTATGGACTTCCTGTTTCCTTTATCTCCAGCTCTTCTGTTTGCCACCATTCTCTTCATCAAGTAACTGAAAATAAAAAATAGTGTGTGGACTCAATATCTCCCCATCGTCATGTAGAGAATGGTCTCCAGGCTGAATGTTTCCTAGTAGTCCCCTTGTTAATTTTCTTCTAGAACATGGCTTATCTACTATCTTCAGTCTTTTTTAAACCTAAAAAAATTTTTGTTCAAGTCTAATACATTTTTCTTTCTGATCAATTTGCTTTATTTTCTTCTGGAGAATAGTTATAAACTCCTTGATTAATTCTTCATATCTGATTTCTATCTCATTTTTCCATTTTTTATTAGTAGTTTTGTGATATTTGGAAGTATTTTAAATTCAAATTGTCATCAGACTTTTATGCAAAATGAAGGAATGATATTAGGGTAATATCTACAATATTTCTACATTTGGCCAGTGTATTGTCCGAATTTTATGGGAACAATGGAGAGATATTCTCACATGTAGAGTTTCTAGATGTATTTCTTTACTATATTCTTGATCAATACCCTCACTTGTAAAATGGGGGTAATAATACCTACCTCACAGGGTTGTGAGAGCATTAAATGGACACAATACATATAAAGCCCCAAGTACATAGTTAGTGCTTGGTGACAGTTAATATTTATTACTAATAAGAACTTACTGTATAGCACAGGGAACTCTACTCAATGCTCTGTAATGACCTATATGGGAAAAGAATCTAAAAAAGAGTGGTTATATGTATATGTATAACTGATTCACTTTGCTCTATGCCTGAAGCTAATACAACACTGTAGATCAATTATACTCCAACAAAAATTACTTTAAAAAATAATATTTATTAATGAGTGGGAATTTGAGTATGGGGACAGAAGATGAGTGATAAGAGGAGAGGACAGGAGAGGAAAAGGGTTGTCCCCCTCAGTAAGAAGCTGTAGCTGAGTTGATAGAATTGAGGCTTCATAAGAAGGTACATTCAGTCTTATGCTTTCTGTTTTCTACTATGTGATGCTGAAATGAACTCAACACTAATCCCACCTTCCCACCACAGCCTTTCCCTATTACATGCCTGAAACTTCGGGAAACAAACACATGCTCCTCTGCTGAAGGGTGGAAGAATTAAGGAGAAGGATGAATAATTGGGAAACACAGGGACAGAAATGTAAAACATAATTTGAAAATGCAGTAGAAGGCAGCACTTAGAGCCATAGGTAACTTGGATGAATGCAAAGTTCTGAAAATTTTTTGTAAATCTTAGTAAAACTATAGAGGGTCCACAGACTGGAGTTTGAGATTCTATTACAAGTTAATCACTAAAGGGATATTGCCTTTAAGCTTAAATTATACATAATGGCCCATCTCTGGGAACCCTGCTTCCCAGGTAATGAGCATTAAGCTAAAATACCTTCATTTAGCTCTGGAAACATCCTGACCAGGCCCACCTGTGAATGACTGCAGGGAGGGAGAAATTAACACAGCCCCTACGGAGGCTGACCTGAACCAGGAAGTGTTTGACTTTAGTTCCTCCCCTTTTAGTATAAAAGAAGCCTGAACCCTGACTCGGGGAGATACTCTTCAAGGTGCTGGTCTGTCGTCTTCTTGGTCTGCTGGTTTTCTGAGTGAAGTCACTATGTTTTGCCCCAAGGTCATGTAGTGAGCAGTATGAGTTTGGACTCGGTAACAAATTTTGGTGAAGCCAGCTAGGAGCCTTGCTGCTCGTGGCTAGCTGGCCCCCAATTGGGGAATTTTCAGGTAAGGCCCTAGCAACTGCTGGGACCACTTGTCTTGAGCATCTTCCCTTCAAAATTCCCCGAAGTAACATTGGCTGCCCCAGCACTTGGCGGTTTGAGCAAAGACTCAACATCTGGGAGCCGACCGACTCAGTACAGTAGGGTAAGTCACTCTGGCACGTACAGCCAGAAAGTCTTTTTCCTCCATTTGGGGCTTTTTAACTCCGGAATAAGCTAGTTCTGGCTTATTGAGTATAGCACGCTGTTGGAGAGAGGAAACAGTTGCTGGACTTTTACCCGATTTGTTAACCGGTTTGTTTGCTTCTGTTCTGTGTTTATTCATGGTGGAATGTTTGTGCTTTTGGTGCTGGAATTTGTGCTTTTGGAGCTTTGTTGTTCTTGAACTTATAAATATGGGAAATACTCCATCTGTCCCTAAGGAAAGCCCTTTGGGGGCATATCTTAAATAAATGAGCAAATATAGTCGTTGAGCCTACGACTAGGAAAGAGATGATATTCAAGTGTAATAGTGTGTGGTCCCAACATACGCTAGGATCAGAAGAGTGATGGCTCCTGCATGGCTCACTCAGTTACTATGCAATCTTGCAATTGGAATTCTTTTGTGAAAGAGCAGGGGGAATGATGAGATTCCATATGCACAAGCATTTATGCTAGTATATCAGGGTGGGAAAAAGTCAGACAGTTGTTAGCTTATAGTGAAAGAAACCCAGAGGAAAATCTACCGCACAGGAAGAAAAAGGGGACAGTCAAGCTGGCTGTCCCAGCTGCTTCAGTCATTATGCCATTATATTCACCTTTCCTCCCCCTCCCATTCCTATTCAGCTCCAGTTCCCAATATGGAGGCTCCAGAGTGGTCGGACTGGCTCCCCTTCCTTATAGGGATCAATTAAAAAATCCTGTGTCAGTTCCTGGGGAACAGGGATCTGGTCTAGTATCACCATCTAAGACCCGAAAGGGCACCCAAATTGGGTCAGGCAATTTCCCTTACGCCTTTATTCCATAGGGGGCCTAAATGCAAAGGCCAAACGGCTGGGTTTCTATGGATGTATAGTCCTTTGTCCACCTCAGACTTGTTTAATCGGAGAGATCACAACCCTCGTTATAGGGAGGATCCTTTCCAAATGACCGGATTGTTTACTTCTATGTTTGATACCCATCACCCTTCATGGGCAGACATACATTCTTCTCAATCTGATGCTTACAGGAGATGAAAGGAGAATGGTCACTGATAAGGCCAGGGAAGAAGCATACTAGCTCCACGTAACAAACTCAAATGGTACACCTGAAGCCCACTTAGCAGGACCCACAGCTGAACCATATTGGGACGCTAGTGAGGGAGGAATGTGCTTATTAGAGGACTACTCATTAGTGCAACTTGGCAGGGCTTTAAAAGGGGAAGCAAAGGAAGAGTTCGAACAAAATTCAAGAAATTGAGCGAAAACCAAATGAAGACCCCTCTGAATTTTTAGAAAGGATTTATCACGCCTAGCCATGTTATAATGATGCAGATCCCAAGGCCCCTGAAAATACTGGGATAGTAAATTTGATATTTTTTGGGCAAAGCCCTTCAGATATCAAAGAGAAATTTGCGAAAATTAGATGGTGCATTTGGAATAAATCCTTCTCAGGTGGTGGGTGTTGATTTTAGAGTGTTCAACAGCAGGGAACAATGACAGAAGAAAGAAGATGCAAAACGAAATGCCACATTTTTTGGCAGTGACATTGGATTCCCTGAAGGTGAGTAACCCTAAGTGAGGGAAGCCGCCATTGGGGAAAGGAACAATGCACTTACCGTAAGCAGGAAGAACATTGGAAAATAGATTGCCCTAGGCTAAAACAGAAGAAGAAGAACAAGACGAGAGCCTCTCATAGGAAGAGAGAAACACTGATGAATGAGGAGGCCCAGGGGCTCCCTTGGACTTGAGGAGCCCAAATCCAGTATCTCCATGAGAGCCCTGGGTAAAATTTATGGTGGGGAAATGAGCTGATTATCTGATAGATACAGGTGCAACACACCCTGTGATAAACACCAAGGTGGCAGAGAAAACATCTCAATCCATCCCGGTCTCGGGAGTCTCTGTAGGGGGAACAATATTCAACATTCTTAACCTCTAGAATGCTAACTAGGGGACCTCACCTGAAACATAGTTTCTTATATATGCCACAGTGTCCAATCCCTCTTTGGGGCCGAGATTCTTTGTAGAAAAGGATAAAGAGAGAGCCAAAGAGTGGGGTTTCACTTGGGCATCACACCTCGCCTGGCTGGAAATGTAGCACACAAGGAATTGTTTGGATTCAGCACATTCATAATAGTGCCCATCACGGGTGAGATGCCACCTTACAGTGGATTCAAAAATATATATAACGGGGCTCAACCTACAGAAGACCATCCAGCGAGTCATTCAGAATCGTGAGATTTGTGCTAAAATCACCCAAAGACTGCTGTCAGACCTCCCCAGATGGGAACTCAACAGAGAGGAACCTGCCCCATCAAGGACCAGAAAATAGATTTTACTCAAACGCCTTGAGCTGCAAGAAGTTTCAGATAACCTGCTAGTGTCTGTGGACACTTTTTCAGGATGGGTAGAAGCATATCCCACCCGGACAGAAAGTCTCTGATGGTTAAAGCCCTCCTTAGGGAAATGATCCCCTGATTTAGATTAAGGCATTGAAACTACATTCCTCCTAGAGACCACAATCAACAGGGTAAACCAAGAAAATGAGTCGTACATTAAAAAACATTGCTTATGTCAAGAGGTTAATTTAACTTGGGATAAGGTCTTGCCAGTTGCCCTGCTACCGATCGGTGGCTCCTAGAAGCAGGCTCAAATTTAGCCCCTTTGAAATATTGTATGGTACACCATTCCAGGTGTGTGCTCAGGCAGGAGAATCTGTAAATGCTCTAAGAGACCTAGCAGTTGCCAATGATGTTAAAACTTGGGGCTCTGTACTAACCTCTGTTCATGACTTTGCCTCCAGCAAGTCTGCCTATGCAACTGACGGAGATGGGAATTTCGTTGCAGCTGGAGAAGGGTCAGCCAATCTGTTTCCAAGTAAATAGCACAGGAATTGAGTATATGTATTGGGACCTGGAACCAAAACCCCAAGTGCAATTACAAATTGGACCACACAGTGCTAAGGGGTTCCATCAGGTTCAAGTAGTTGTTGATAAACAAGGAAGGAGGATTGTACTACTGACTAATGATTGTAAGGAATATTCCCCATCCAAGGCTGATCAGTTCCATCCCATAATCACCCCCTTTGCTGCCCCGCCGACCACATTCAGCAAGAAGTAGCCAGGGAGATTTTTTCTCCTTTTACCACAGGATTGTGGAAATGGATCATTGACAGTGGGGAACTTTAATACGGAAGAACCTTTGTATTCTATTACAAGTTAATCACTAAAGGGACATTGCCAATAAGCTTAAATTATACATAATGGCCCATCTCTGGGAACCCTGCCTCCCAGTGAGCTTTAAGCTAGAATACCTTTGTTTAACTCACAGGAAACATCCTGACCAGGCCCATCTGTGAATGGCTGCAGGAATGAAGAAATTAATATTCCTTCTGGAGTCTGACCAGAACCAGGACTTCACCCCCTCCCCTTTTAGTATAAAAGAGGCCTGAATTCTAACTTAGGAAAGATGGCTTTTTAGGGCACTACCCCACCATCTTCTTGGTCTGCTGGTTTTCCAGATAAAGTGGTGATTCCTTGCCCCAATGACTTGTGTCTCTCAATTTATTGGCCTGTCGTGCGGCAAGCTGTATGAGCTTGGACAACAATCTTAATAAGATCTTAAGGGACAGTGTTAGCTCTGTTGACATCTGGTTTTGTAACTTGCTTTTAGCATTTAATACAGATGACAAAAACAACTACTTAAGAGATACCACACATAAGAACTAAGCATAATATGGACATAAATGCTTTTTATTATTCCAGCAAAAACGGTAGACTTAGAATAAGGGAAGTAAAACCATGCTAAACATACCCTACACAGTCAACAGGTGCTATTTCCTGCTTCGTGTTAATAGAGAAATACAAGTTTAATCCCGCAAGACATCAGACTGATCCACCATTTTAATGATATCTTGCCAAAAGGGTCTGGAGAGCTAGAACGATCAGAAACACTGAATGCCTTGACGACCCACAGGTATGCCTGACAGTCATAATACTAACAGCTTGAGGACAGACTAAACCAGAAATTATGGTTTGCCACTACTTTAAGAAAAGAGGAAGGAAATGCCAGCTATATAAAAAAAGGAAAACTAAGAGCTTGAAAACTGAGGAGCAGGATAGAAAGGGACAGCTGCTCTTCATCATAAGCCTCATTACTATTTTATTTAACTATAAGCTTATACGTATTATGATAAAAACAAAAATTAATTTGCAATCATTTTTGTTGGTATATTAACAAAATTAAAACCTTATTCTTAAAATTAATCTCATCTTTGTTTTAAAATTAAATATTCAGTAGAAAAATTTGAGAGGGGGAAATTAAAATGTCTTTTGTAAGTGTTTTCATTTGATTCAGTCTCATTTTCTAGAGATGCCATGACAAACATATTGCTGGGTAATACTTGCTTCCTATGCCATTTGTTTCTTCAGAGAAGTACTAAGGCAATGGTGTGTTCATTAAGTTAAATCTCTGGTCCTACAGAAGAAAGCACAAGTGCAGCCTCTGTTGAAACCTATGTGGTGTACTCACAGTGAATGGTAGACTCTCATTGCTATTTGAAGGGACAACATTGTTTAGGACTTAAGAGAAAAATTTTGCACTTCGTTTCCTATTTAGATGTTGCAAAGGAGTATGGAAACATATGTTAAACAACAAAAGTTAATTGTTCAGGTTTCTTAAAGTTAAAATCTGTCCTATCTATAGCACAATCTCTAACCAATGTTGCCATCATTGCTACTCCCAGTCAGCTGAGTACTGGGCAGCTAATGACCCACTTTCCAATATACCAGTGCTTAAATCCCCTTTTATTGTCTTTTCTTTTTTTCTTTTTTTAAATCTTTATTGGAGTATAATTGCTTCACAATACCGTGTTAGTTCCTGTTGCACAACAAAGGGAATCAGCCATATGCATACACATGTCCCCATATTGCCTCCCTCCCACCCTCCCTATCCCACTCCTCTAGGTCATCGCAAAGCACCGGGCTTTTATTTAACTATAAGCTTATACGTATTATGATAAAAACAAAAATTAATTTGCAATCATTTTTGTTGGTATATTAACAAAATTAAAACCTTATTCTTAAAATTAATCTCATCTTTGTTTTAAAATTAAATATTCAGTAGAAAAATTTGAGAGGGGGAAATTAAAATGTCTTTTGTAAGTGTTTTCATTTGATTCAGTCTCATTTTCTAGAGATGCCATGACAAACATATTGCTGGGTAATACTTGCTTCCTATGCCATTTGTTTCTTCAGAGAAGTACTAAGGCAATGGTGTGTTCATTAAGTTAAATCTCTGGTCCTACAGAAGAAAGCACAAGTGCAGCCTCTGTTGAAACCTATGTGGTGTACTCACAGTGAATGGTAGACTCTCATTGCTATTTGAAGGGACAACATTGTTTAGGACTTAAGAGAAAAATTTTGCACTTCGTTTCCTATTTAGATGTTGCAAAGGAGTATGGAAACATATGTTAAACAACAAAAGTTAATTGTTCAGGTTTCTTAAAGTTAAAATCTGTCCTATCTATAGCACAATCTCTAACCAATGTTGCCATCATTGCTACTCCCAGTCAGCTGAGTACTGGGCAGCTAATGACCCACTTTCCAATATACCAGTGCTTAAATCCCCTTTTATTGTCTTTTCTTTTTTTCTTTTTTTAAATCTTTATTGGAGTATAATTGCTTCACAATACCGTGTTAGTTCCTGTTGCACAACAAAGGGAATCAGCCATATGCATACACATGTCCCCATATTGCCTCCCTCCCACCCTCCCTATCCCACTCCTCTAGGTCATCGCAAAGCACCGGGCTGATCTCCCTGTGCTATGCGGCTGCTTCCCACCAGCCAATTTTACATTCGGTAGCGTGTATATGTCCCAGCTTCCTCCTCCCACCCCTTGTCCTCAAGTCCATTCTCTATGTCTACATCTTTATTCCTGCCCTGCCACTGGGTTCATCAGTACCATTTTTATTTTTTTTTAGATTCCATATATATGTGTTAGCATACGGTATTTGTTTTTCTCTTTCTGACTTACTTCACTCTGTATGACAGACTCTAGGCCCATCCACCTCACTACAAATAACTCAATTTCATTTCTTTTTATGGCTGAGTAATATTCCAATGTATATATGTGCCACACCTTCATCCATTCTTAAATCCCCTTTTAAATGAAGAGCTCTGCCTAGGGTTCAGAAATGTCTTGATGAGATTTGATGCTTTTTCATTAAAACAGTGGAGAGCTTTAAAATACCTTCAGAGCTTTATGACCATCCTGTTTTCAGTCTGAAGTCTCTGTCACTTGGTGAAGTAACCTTTCAGGTATATAAGATTTATCCTCTCAGGTAAGGTAAATTACCTATTGTTGACCTTAAAAACAAAACAGCCAGTTATTCTACCAGCAAAATGAGTTTATTAGGGACTAGCAGAGGGATTGCAATTCGGGATATGCCAACTATGGCATACCATAGGCAAGTCTGGAGAGCAAAGGAGAAGAATGTTCTTTTATAAAGGAAAGGAGGAATTTGGGAGGAGCTATTCTGAGTGAAAGTTCATTGGAGGAGAGTGGGAGTTCGGAGTGGTAGAGGCTGCCCTGCTGCTGAGCTAGGAGGAAATCTTTCTTCCTGCTGGGGTGTGAAAAGTAAGCTTCTTTCAGTTGAGGAATGCAAGCCGCAATGAGTGGCAGTGCTTGAGAGCACCCTCTTCAGGGCTTCCCAACTCCATTTAAATGAGGTTTCCTTTATTTTCACACTATAAAAAACATATATATGGGCTTCCCTGGTGGTGCAGTGGTTGAGAGTCCGCCTGCCGATGCAGGGGACACGGGTTCGTGCCCTGGTCTGGGAAGATCCCACATGCTGCGGAGCGGCTGGGACTGTGAGCCATGGCCGCTGAGCCTGCGCGTCCGGAGCCTGAGCTCTGCAACGGGAGAGGCCACAACAGTGAGAGGCCTGTGTACCGCAAAAAAAAAAAAAAAAAATAAAAAAAAAAAAAAAAAAAAAAAAAAAAAAAAAAATATATAATTTTTTAAAGAAAAAGAATAGGAGATTTTCCTTGGAGTTAGGGGAAAAGCAAGAACAAAAATCTCTCAATGTGCAGGGTCAGGTTACCCTGTACAGCAGCTTAGGTTGTGTACAGCACAACTCCAGAGAGTGATATTCACATAGACTATGATGATATTGGTACTCCTAGAGGTTTACAACACATGTCCCTGTAGTGTCAAGCAAAGACAATGAACCCCCAGATCACCAATGGTATGCTTTCATTCAGCATACAAAGATATTTTCAGCACCTAAAACACAGTAAAATGTTAACTTTTTCTGATTAAAAATGTGTATGTGTGTGTGTGTATATATGTATATATATACTGCTTTTATAAAGTTTAGTATCTCCAGGAAAGTACAATCAAGGGAATAGAAATCACCAGAAATATATCACTAAGGTATCTATTAGGAGTGTGTTAATTTACAAATAATTGGCATCTTTACTGCTTTTAGTCACTCATCTAAGATTCTCACATTTTCCACTTTTCTTTTTTTAAGTTTCAATACTGTCTTTTTTGATAACTTCCTCAGAACTCTGGCTAAGGTTCTTACTGAATAGCTTTCGGTTTTGGTTTTAATTGTGAGTAGAATTTTTTTTTTTGAGATGTGTAAATGTTGACCTTCTGGCTATATTGCACCCTTCTTCCAAATCTATTTTTCTGAATCCTCCAAAACTAGGCTGTTTACCTTTTCTTAACTTCATCCTTTGATTCTCTACCCCTGAACCCTGAATATCTATTGCTTGCTCAGTAACTAGTGGGAAACCATATGTCAAAATACAACCTTTGATATTTTATTATTTCTTGTATTCCAGCCAGAGAAAATGATTAACATTGTGTTTTGAAGTGGCTGATGCTATTCTGAAAAACTCTGATCCAAGACCTCTCTTGCTGTCTATTTTACTCAATTACTAATATAAAAATGGCAAATCATCATGTCCCTCCAAATGAGACATTAACTTGTTAAGAGACCCTGTAACAAATTTTTCACTGGGTTTTCAGTTTGAATAATGTAATTCCATTCAACTTGAGTTACTTTAAGTATATCCTGTTATGAGTACTTCCAGCATATCTTCCTCTATGGGGACAATTGTGTCTTACTGAACAGCAGGCTGAGAATGCATCAAAGAGGACTATTCTAACAGCCCAGTGCTGTGAATTGATGTCAAGAAGTCATAGATTGCAACAGCTAAACAGGCAATAGTTTTTGTCTATAATTGTGTATAGACGGTTAATCTGAGGGTTAATATTTCCTGCATGAGAAAACATTGGCAATTTCAAGCATCCTGTAGCCTTAATGTTGAACATGGTAAACAGAGTAGATTAAGAAGCAGCAGAATCATCTAATATTAAATTTTAAAGAAATCTGAAATTTGAGAGACTATCCAGCCCACCTCCTCCAAAAGAGTTTGGAATAGGAGTGACCCAAGGGTGTCTTTTAATCTTTTTTTTTTTTTTTTTTTTTTTTTTTTTTGCGGTACGCGGGCCTCTCACTGTTGTGGTCTCTCCCGTTGCGGAGCACAGACTCCAGATGCGCAGGCTCAGCGGCCATGGCTCACGGGCCCAGCCGCTCCGCGGCATGTGGGATCCTCCCGGACCGGGACACGAACCCGTGTCCCCTGCATCGGCAGGCGGAGTCTCAGCCACTGCGCCACCAGGGAAGCCCCCCAAGGGTGTCTTTTAAAATATGAGAGCAAGCCAATGCAGCAGACTGAATCCAACCCACAGACACCAACTAGAACTAAGCTACCCAATAAAATACCTGGTCCTATGACTTTACCAACTACTGCATGCTTCATGACATATACTTTAGATAGACAGCCCAGGACATGAGAGGTAAATGCCATAGAGGATGTTTATTCTTACCAATCTCACCCATGATTAAGGGCAGAGGGAAATAGTCTCATTTGGTTTGTATCTAGTGTATGAGGATTGAAAAGCCAGCTTTGGATTATTTACTAGTAGTGTTTCCAAACAGTAACTCCCTGGAGGTTTGACACAGGCTTGAATGTCGGCATGATTACTGGAAGGTAATCAAAATTAAGTGTTTTAAAGTAAATCATAATACGTCAGTCTCTGTATGAATTTGTTAGAACTGCCATAACAAAGTACACACACTGGATGACTTAAACAACAAATTTATTTTCTCACAATTCTGGAGGCTAGAAGTCCTTAATCAAAGCGTCAGCAGGGTTGGGTTCTTCTGAGGCCTTCCTTCTCCCTTTGCAGAAGGCCGTCTTCTCCCCGTGTCTTCCCTGTGTGTGTTCTAATATCCTCTTCTTAGAAGGACACCAGTCATGTTGGATTAGGGTCCACCCATGACTTCATTTTACCTTAATTGTACTTTAAAGGCCCCATCTCCAAATATAATCACATTCTGAGGCGGAGGGAGTTAAGACTTCAAAATATGAATTTGGGGCCGGGGGCACAATTCTGTCCGTAAGAGTTCTGCACTAAACTTTTCCTGTGTAGTTTTTAAAACTCTTCCCTGTGATTCTCCCTCTTGCTCAGTAATCTCCAGTCCTGTTGGTCTCCTCTCAGTTACTAAGAAGTGCTGAGATCTTCTCTGCAAGAGAGCTCCTTGGACTGCTCAGCCCACCCAGCATTGCCTCACTAACACCTCGCCATCCTCAAGGTCTCAGCTTAAATGTCTGTTCCCCAGAGTCAGAAGTTAGGCTTTGCTCTTCTTTCATAGTATTCTGTACCATTATTTCACAGTGTGCATCATAGTTTGCATAGATACGTTTATTTGCAAAAGCATTTGTCGTTCAGTAATTAACAGGTATCACGTACAATAATCAAAACAGATACGCTCCCTGCCTTAATTAAGTTTATAGAGATTAAAAATAACAAAAAAAGTCATTATTTTGTTGACCTACATATTTACCATTTCTAGTACTCTGTTCTTTAAAGTGGATCCAAATTTCTATCTGGTATCATTTTCCTTTTGCCTAAAGGACTTTTTTTTTTCTTGAAGTACAGTTAATTTACAATGTTGTGTTAGTTTCAGGTGCACAGCAAACTGATTCAGTTACACACATATATAAGTAAATATATACTTTTTTTACATTCTGTTCCATTATAGGTTATTACAAGATATTGAGTAGAGTTCCCTGTGCTATAGAGGAGGTCCTTGTTGGTTATTTTATATAAAATAGTATACATATTTTAATCTCATACTCCTAATTTATTCCTCTCCCCTTCTCCTTTGGTAACCATAAGTTTGTTTTCTACATCTGTGACTCTACTTCTGTTTCATAAATAAGTTCATTTGCACCTTTTTTAAGATTCTACATATAAGCAATATCATATGACATTTGTCTTTCTGTGTCTGACTTACTTCACTCAGTATGACAATGTGTAGGTCCATCCATGTTGCTGCAAAAGGCATTATTTTGTTTTTTTATGGCTGAGTAATATTACATTGTATATATGTACTACATCTTTATCCATTCCTCTGTTGATGGACCTTTAGGTTGCTTCCATGTCCTGGCTATTGTAAATAGTGCTGCTATGAACACTGGGGTGCATGTATCTTTTCGAATTATGGTTTACTCTGAATACATGTCCAGGAGGGGGTTGCAAGATCATACAGTAGGTCTATTTTTAGTTTTTATTTATTTTTGGCTCTGTTGGGTCTTTGTTGTGGTACATGGGCTTCTCATTGTGGTGGCTTCTCTTGTTGCAGAGCACAGGCTCTACGCACGTGGGCTTCAGTAGTTGTGGCACGCATGCTCAGTAGTTGTGGCTCATGGGCTCCAGAGCATAGGCTCAGTAGTTGTGGTGCAAGGGCTTTGTTGCTCCGCGGCATGTGGGATCTTCCCGGGCCAGGGATCAAACCCATGTCCCCTGCATTGGCAGGCGGATTCTTAACCACTGCACCACCAGGGAAGTCCCCTATTTTTAGTTTTTAAGGAACATCCATACTGTTCTCCATAGAGGCTGTTCTATTTACATTCCCACCAACAGTGTAGGAAGGTTCCCTTTTTTCCACACCCTCTCCAATATTTATTATTAGACTCCTTGATGTTGGCCATTCTGACATAATTCTCTGCTGTCTCATTTTTTCTCACTTTTTGTGTTTGCAGAAACGTAGGCTACGGGATTGTAGTTCCTCTTGCTTCTGGTGTCTGCCCCCTGGTGGTTGAGGCTGGTCTAAGAGGCTTGTGCAGGCTTCCTGGTGGGAGGGACTGGTGCCTGCCCACTGGTGGGTGGAGTTGTGTCTTGTCCCTCTGGTGAGCAGGGCTGTGTCAAGGGGTGTGTTTAGAGGCAGCTGTGGGCTCGGGAAGACTTTAAGCAGCCTGTCTGCTGATGGGTAAGTCTGTGTTCCTGCCTTGGTTGTTTGGCCTGAGGAGTCCCAGCACTGGAGCCATTGGGCTGTTGGGTAGGGCCAGGTCTTAGTGTCAGAATGGTGGCCACCAAGACAGCTCACACCAATGAGTACTCCCCAGTACCTCAGCTACCAGTGACCTTGTCCCCACAGTGAGCCACAGCCACCCCCTGCCTCCCCAGGAGACCCTCCAAGGCCAGCAGGTAGGGCTCGCCCAGGCTCCTATGAAGTCACTGCTTTCCCCCCTGCTCCTGCTGCACGAGACATTGTGTGTGCCTTCTAAGATTGGCATTTCTGTTTCCCCCAGTCCTGTGGAGTTTCTGCTATCAAGCTCCACTGGCTTTCAAAGTCAAAAGCTCTGGGAGCTCTTCCTCCTTATGCCAGACCACCAGACTGGGGAGCCTTATGTGGGGCTCAGAACTCTCACTCCTGTGGGAGAACCTGTGCGAAATAATTAGTTTCCAGTTTGTGGGTTGCCCACTCAGCAGGTAGGCGATTTGATTGTACTGCAAATGCGCCCCTCCTACAATTTGGTTGTGGCTTCTTCTTTGTTTTTGGAAGTAGAATACCTTTTCTGGTAGGTTCCAGTCCTTTTTTGTTGATGGTTGGTTATTCAGGAATTAGTTGTGATTTTGGTGTTTTCGTGATAGGAGTGAGCTCAGGTCCTCCTACTCTGCAATCTTGTCATCCTAAATTTTTCTAATCAAACACAGTCAGCCTAATGTTTTTAGACATGTTAAAACCCAAATAAGATTGATGGAGAATCCAAAATGATCATTTACGTAGAGAACCATTACAACACTTTGTACAGGGGTGGGGAGTGATGCATAGAGATGGTTTGCTTATGAAGAAACTTTAATCTTAAAGGCAAATTTGGCCTCCTCAGAATCAGAATCTAGGGTTGGGCCTTTCCTGAATATCCATAGCACAAGAAAGCTCCTCTGGATACATTTTAGAGGAATGTACATTTTATGATCTCAAAGTCATCATATTAAGTTTTGAAAGGCTGCTCACATTGAATTAAGAATAATCAGATTTCATTAAATTCAATAGGATTTACTTTTCTGCAGGAGCTTGAAGATGGCAGCATTTTTTCCTCTGTGTCTTCAACACTCAGTACCCTGCCAGACCCCTGGTACTGAGCAGGGTGTAGAGACACAACAGCTGTGATTTATGTTACAGTCTTGCTTTAACACCAAGTCATTCTGACATCAAAAACTTTTTAACGAAGATATATTTTAAATCATTGCTGCCTTAAAAAATTTTCCAATGTAAGAAAACAATTTATTTTCTCAGTTAAATAAACAATTCCTTGAATAAACTCGCTGCATTTGGGGACAGTCAGTATTGGATGAAGTTTTTCTCATTATTCTAATGTAAGTTCAACTTGCTTTGTTGTCTGTGACAAAATGTAACAAATGGATCAAACAAATGTCAAGTGATACATTCTAGACCTAAATCTGCTTTTATTTAATACCAACTTCTAGTTCTAGATGTCTTCCAGTCTCCTGGGGCGGTCTTTCCTTTAACATCTGAAGTGGGATGACACCAACTTATGTCACATGTATTGCAGGAAGTTCAAGACTTCCCCAAGATTTTAGAGTTCATGGTCACCTCCCACTCTAAATGTATGCCCTTTCTGAATTCTTAATTGGTCAATTGAGTTCAGAGAGAGACCTATATCCATTGGTCAATGAGTGGGCTGCTTTCCTCTCCCTGAACTCCTTTAATCCATACTCTACCCCATCTCCTGTCTTTCATTTCCTCAGAGGACCACTAACCACCGCTGTTCTGTGTAGCAGACATTTTATTGAAGGCTTAGGCTAACAGAAGTGAATTATGTACAGACAGGTTAGAATTGGCAACCACATAAAATTGAGTATTAGACATCACTCTGCTAAGACGCGGAGGTCATCTCTACTGCAGATAATTTTTTTGTGAGTCTTTCCTCCCCTCCAGACTCCACTTGCTTCCATTTCCCTGGGTCCCTACTCTCAACTATATCACACCTTCTCCATCTCTCCCTCTATGCCCCCAACTCCCACTCAAGCTTGACGCCTCCTAATGACTCCTTTTATCCAAGGGGGAGAAATTCCCATTACTTTGTAATATTGAGTAATTCAGTTCTCTACCAGCCTCCATCTTAACTTTCCAGACTGTGCTCTGCAGATTTTGTGTCAAGGAAGCTATTTTATTCTAGAAAAGAGAAGTTTTTACCCTAGGAGGAATTCTGCCTTTCTCCAAGGCCTGCAAGCTTAAACTGAAAAATAGATACGTAAATAAATAAACTTAAAATAGCTTTTTTCCTATTAAGGAGTATATTTAATACAGATAATTTCAGAGAAGGGGCCGAAACTCCATTCTTAAGTTCTTCCTGAGCTTTAATACTATTTGGAAGAAATTGAAATGGTATTAAAACTTTGTATATCTTAAAACCCTGTGTTATAATGGCCATAATTTGCTTAAAAATCCTTCATTACAGACAGCATGATGTAAATGGATGTGTTGTTAATTTTAATCCACACCCTAGGGGCTGTCACTTAACCTAATCAGGAAATTACACTCAAAGGGGGGGTCAGCTAGCATTTAATGAGAAAGGCCACAGCTATCCAGAGGCCACAGCTATCATTATCTTCAATCAAAACTAGACACTTTGCTAATTTACATACTGAATATTGAAATGGATTTGTGTTGGTAAAATTACTGGCTTGATCATTAGGGCAAAGAATGTTAGAAATGGTTAAATTAGTTGAACTAGTGGAGTTTGATACATATGGACTGAGTAAATTATTTTAGGTGTGCCCTCTCCTTGCATGAACTGGAAAGCCCTCAAGATGGCATCTGGGGTATGATTCCAGTCTCGGTTTTAAAGGCTAATGGTTTTCTGTGGCCAATTATCAGGTCAACTAACTTCTATCTTTGGACTGTGGCTACATTTGCTTCAAATGAACCTTCATTCAAGGTGTTCGCTGATCATTTAAATAACGGAGCTAGGTCTCCATGGAGCATACAGACTGAGTTGCATGACGGTTTACGTGTCCGCTTGCTAAAAATGTTTATCTAGTATTTGTGCGTGTGGCAGAATTTGTTCTGAAACAATGCTTTCGTTAAAACCAGAATGTGGAGAATTAGCTAACTATCAGAGTTTTGATATTAGTGGCCACCAATATCTACAAAAAAGAAGCTCAGAGTTGTGTGTGACCAAACTGACTCAGATGGGTTCAAAACCCTCTGATAGCCAGAGTTTCACTATGTCGGGGTCAATACAGACTCGGGCAGCACACTGTACGAAGCTGGATGTGTAGAGCATTCTCAGTAAATGTTGAATGAATGGACAGGCTGCACCATAAATCTAACTAGCTGGTGGGGAGATGAGGATGAAGAGGAAAATGGATGAAGGGTGAAGAGGGTAACATTTGTTCACTTTGTCGCTTTGGCGTATCCTGTAGAAATCTGAATATGGACAAGGTAGAGCTGAGATGAAACAGGCTGACTAGCTCAGGACAGGGTCTCTCCTGTCTTTCATTAGACACCCTTGTCAGCATGCAGAAGTGATCAGGCCCAAAAAATTGTTCCGCAAAACTAAAGTGTTTGCAAAACTAAGTTCTGGCACCAGAACTACCAGTTTGTTGATTTGTAATAAGAAACAAAGGTCACGTGGACCGAAATTCTGACATCAATGTGACCAAGGAAAGGCCTATAAAAGAACCTAAATGGGAAGATAAGTCAAAATAAAATTACCTGGTAAACATGGGCATTAAGTAGAAGAATCAACAAATCAAATGTTTAACCCCCAGGTTGTGCTATTTCATCTTATCTATCTCTACCTTAGGGACAATGTTGACAATGGAGCACAAAGTGGATAGCCAAGGCTCCGTCTCTACTGATAAGTTCTGATTGTCTTGCAATTATGTCTTTCTCTAGGAAAGTTATACCTTAAATTGGGTCACCATTGAATCTTGCAAGTCTGGGTCCGCATGTCACTTTAAGGTGATTTAGCATGACTTTTTATGTGGACCCAAGTGATGTGCTTCATGTTAGGATATATTTGGCATCTCTCATTCTTGGTACTAACAGCTGGTAAATATCACCCTTCATCAAGGAAGCATAGCACGTACTACAACACATTACAGTACACTTCACAAATAACCTGGTCCTTTGTCCACATGCTTGTGATAAACATGGCGATCTGAATCACAAAGCTTGAAAAGATATCTGAAGGTAGTCTGTTCTAAGCTATCTTTTTTTTCTCAGGTATGTATGTCCAAATTATGCTACTTATTGCATTTCTTCAGTGCCCATTATGAAAACATTACATTAAGCTTTATGACTATTCAAAAGAAGCACAAAAATTGTATCCTTTCTCATGAGGAATCTTAAATTTAGGAAAACCTGGTTCAGGTACAGCACAACCACAGTAGTTACCTGGAAGTACTCAGCTTTGACTGTAGAAAGAAGCCAGTCTCTTGGACAAATGTGGTCCTTTCTCTGCAACATTCGTCTTAAAATACTTGTCACTGAAATCGAGATTAGTCTGATAGACTTCTGTGAAGACAGTGTAAATGAGTTTTCATAGACCTACGAGACACTTACCAAAAAAAGAGCTATACAAGTCCTAAATTGTCGACATTTCCTATACTCATACGTACAGCCATGCAGGGAGATGCATCTTAAATGCAAAACAACTGGGGCAAAATCACACTTATGTCTTGGAAACAAGAAAATCAGTGGTTAGAGGCTTGGCATGTCTGTAATTCTACTGCTGTTTTAATGCCATTATCAGTCTCAGAACAGAAAAGTTGGTGATTTTTATTTTGAGATGATACAAAATTGTTCCACTGATCTTAAATTTGACTTCAAAAGACACGAGATGCTACATTTTATTCCTAAAGCAGCTGGTTTAAAATGTAGAAATGGCTGTATACAAGAGATTTCTCAAAACTCTATGTGTTCTAGCCAAAAAGGGGTGTAGTTTTGTAAGGAGAGTCATTAATTTTATCTTCATGATTAAAAAGCTTATTTTAGCATCTGATTAAATCTAGAGCTGTGCAGGACACTTGACAGAGAATTGCCTGTATTTGGGGACAATAACAAAAAATAATCCCCTGTAATCTCATCCCAGGAGGAAAGAATGATCACTTTTTTTAGCACCTCCTGACATTTTTCATATGAACAGGGTTTATATAATTATAGTCTAAGACAAGAATTTATTGACAGACTCACATGTCTGAGATAAAGAAATGTGTTTTATAACAAGGAGCCAGTTGTCCTCTGCTGCAAGAGCCCTGACAGGCAGTGAGGGGCATCTGGCCTGTCATTGTTCTTGGCTACTACCCTGTATCTTGGGGTGACATCACTCTTGCTGACTACAAACTCTTAGTGGTCCCCTGATCCCTCACCTGAAATGCACTTCAGGGCTTCTTTCCTGCAGGTAGGAACAAAGTCTGTACAATATTTAATGCTCAGCCATTCCTGAGACAGTTCCCCTAGATTCTCTCTAGTGTTGGATGTTAACATTTTTAAAACTCAGCCTTCTATATGTCAAGCAAAATATGTCTTTCATTTTTATTTTACTTTTAAATTTCTTTGAATACGAAATATGTTACATTTCTTCATATGTTTATTGGCAATTTCAATTTCACTTTTGTGAATTGTCTTTTCCTCCTTTCTCCTGGATATGGTTTGCAACTAATTTATATGTGATCTTTAAAGATGAACATTTTAACTAACAAGGACTTGGACCTCCTGTATAGCACAGGGAACCCTACTCAATACTACGTTATGACCTATATGGGAAAAGAGTCTAAAAGAGAGTGGATGTATGTATACGTACAACTGATTCACTGTGCTGTACAGGAGAAAGTAATGCAACATTATAAATCAACTGTACTTCAATTAAAAATATATACATACAAAAAAGATGGGCATTTTATGATTTGTTTCCTTTTATTTTTTTTGATTTGTTTCCTTTTAAAAGGTTTTTAAAAATATATTGCTCTCATTTTTATTTGTTTTAATTTTTATTTTACATGGAGTACAGCTGATTAACAATGTGTGAGTTTCAGGTATATAGCAAAGTGATTCAGTTATACATATACATGTACCTATTCTTTTTCAGATTCTTTTCCCATGTAGGTTATTACAGAGTATTAGTAGAGTTTCCTGTGCTATACAGTAGGTCCTTGTTGGTTATCTATTTTATGTATAGTAGTGTGTCTTTTAAAGGGTTTTTGATGCACACAATTTTTTCCCAATTTTTCATTTCTCTTTTAGTTTTTTTCATTGCATTTATAATCAGAAAGTCCTTCTCCCTACTAAGAGTAGTTACAGGTATTCACCTGTACTGTATTTTGTTTTCTCAAATGTTAAAAACTTAACTCCATTTGTAATTTATTCCAGTGTATTAGATATGATGTAATGGTTCTGTTTTTTTTTTCAAATACCTAACATTCTGAACACCATTTATTGGATAATTCATGTTTCACCATGTAGGTGTGTTGTTTCATTTTGGTTTCGATCAAGTAGTATGTAGAATTTATTTTAGGTTCTTTTCTATTCCATTAACCGGTATCTACATTCTGTTTTCATTACCGTAGCTTCACTATATGTTGTAATATTTCTTAGGGGAAGTAATTCAGCATTGCTTCTCTATTCAAAATCCTTTTGGCTAATATTGCCATTTCATTCCTCAAGAATAACTAGAGACATTTTTCAGGTTCGCAGGAAATATTTTTTTTGTATCTTGATTTCATAAACCTATAAATTCATTTGAGAAAACCAATATATTTATAATAACAGTGGGATATGATTTTTTGAAATATTTTGTATTTAGAAAATGTTGCAAAATTAATGTAGCCACCATTTATGAAACACTGGCTAAGTACTATAACTCTGCTAAGTGCTGTACATGTGTTATTTTGTGTAAACCTCATGACTGTTTCGTTGGTAGTGTTATTATCCCCACATTAAGGTGAGAAAGCAGAATATTTGTTTTAGGCAATTAAATAAACAAAGTCAGCCTGCAATATGTCCATGCTATGTTTATCAGAATATAATTTATGAGAGAGAATGTACCTAACACTGCTGACCCCATTTATGAAGGACTAATGTAACCAATACCCATGACTCTTAAAGACGGTTAAGATGGCTTATTTTATGTTGTACATATTTTACCACAATTAAAGAAATTTTAATTGTATATATGAAGGACAAATGAGGGTAGAGACAATGGAAGGGACAGGGCAGAATTGCCTGATTCCTCTCACCAAAATCATCATAGCCTCTGCGCCTGCCAGGACACCAGCCATTCCTTGGGTCTATGCAATTGCAATGCTACATTTGTTTGCTTGATTTCGTGGGTACTTCGGGCGGGGAAATGTGGCAGAATGAGTCAGTAGTTGTTAGCTAGGCATCATTTTAAGATCCTCCCCTTTTACAAATACACATACAACATTTTACAAAAATACACCCAATATTATGTTGGATCACACAATGATATCAGGGAAGGAATGGGAAAAAATTCACCCTTTTTAAATCTAATGATATGCCAGGGTTTTTTTTTTTTTTTGCGGTACGCGGGCCTCTCACTGTGTGGCCTCTCCCATTGCGTAGCACAGGCTCCGGACGCGCAGGCTCAGCGGCCGTGGCTCACGGACCCAGCCGCTCCGTGGCATGTGGGATCTTTCCGGACCGGGGCACGAACCCGTGTCCCCTGCATCGGCAGGCGGACTCTCACACTGCGCCACCAGGGACGCCCTGCCAGGGCATTTTTGATGCCGTTCGTTCTCATCTTAGATCTTCTGATTCCAAACCTGGAGATCCACACACTCCTCTTCCTAATTCTTACCCCTCATTTTAAAGTGCAAACCCTGGTTTAGAGCAGTAGTCCAGGGATGGGACGATAATCGAAGGTATTGTCCTAAGAAATTCGGCTTAGAATAAACCTCTTCCTTCTCAGGAGCTCGTGTGTGTGCATGTGTGCGCATGTTTGTGTGCGAGTTTTAATTTCCTCCTATTCACCTCACTGGTGAAGGAGGGATCCCTAACCCTAGGGCTGGGGGGTTGGTTGAACAGATGATACCAACACTGGACAGATGCGATGGACAACAGTTTATTCATTACATAAACTCACAATCAGAACATCACACTCCACACAGGGCCACATGGGATTTGTGCTCAGGGACAGAATGAACAACCTAGAGGGTGACCTAGAGCATGAATAGAGGCACACTGGGGTAATAGGTAATAAATCTACATTTATACCCAAAAAAAGACAGCTGTGTGAGAGGCAGTCTTAGTAGTATCAGGACGATGGGATGCCCCTGGTTCCCACGGGAGCATGTGATTGGCTTGCTTGAAAACTCCCGTGCACCGGCAGGGAAGTGAAACCCACTGCTAAGGAATAAGCAGGAACGGTGCTGGTCCTTTGATAAGGAGGGTTTTTTAGGAGGTGACTGTATCTGTGGGAGCAGGGTGGGGAGGGGAGATTGTAGCTAAGCCATTCAAGGCCCTTCCAATGCTACCAAATGTCAAGGCAGCACATAATATGAACCTTAATTTTCGGCCTTAAACCACTGTGTGTGTGTCTGTGTATGTTTGTGTGAGCGAGTGCATATGTTGGGGTGGGTAGGGGAATGGAGATGTGTAGCCATTGAGTGTCTGAGGGAACAAAGGGCACTGAAGGGTAGAAGGGGGCCGACAAGATAAAGGAAGGGCACGGCCCCCTTTCCTCCTCACACCTAGGCCAGTGCTCTCAAAGTGTCATGGGCAGAACAGCGCTGGTCCCCAAACCACCGTCACCCGTCTGCAGTGGGACAAGTACAAAAATTCAGAGTAAGCATCTCGATACTTTTTTAGCAACTTGACACAGAACTAACAGTACATGATTCTAGGCACATGGACAAAGCGAGCGCATCACCCTGGAAATGGCTTCACACCAAGGAGCATTCAGGCGTTTTTAACCAACCGAATTGGAACCTGGTGAATGTTGGTCGAGAGAAGTCTTATTTCATTAATGGTTAAGTTTGCTCCTGCCCTCCTATCCCCATTCCAATTAAGTATAAAATACACATTTCAGGATTTGATGCCAAACCATAAAGGCTAGAGACGAGCCTTGCCACCCAGCAGTAAATATTAAGGGAAAGATTTAATGTAAACGGCAGTATATGGTAAGGCTGATGATTTCTCATAAACTACATGGACTAATTTAGAAAGGAAAAAAGAAAAAGGCAGAGAAGCCTTCAAGGAAGTAATAACCCAGAGGTAAAAAATATTGATTAGGGAAAAATATTATCTTAATCAAAATATGTCTTTTAGCTAGAAGTTGTTTGGGCTCCAGAAAGAGAAAACAAAGTACGTTTCTAAGATGCACATTTTTCCTTGTGGTTTTTGTCGCATAATGAACAAGGCCATCACTCTTTCTGAAGTCTTTGCTGTGTAAATCAAAATAAAGGCTTTCCTAATTCTACAGGAAACCTTATTTACCAGTCGGGTCAGAAGTCAACAATATTAATTATTTTTTAAATATCTCAATATACCCCTGTGACTTTTGATATTTCTTGATGATATATCCTGACCATTTGTATAGGGTTTGTCACATTTATTTTCTTCTAATGAGAGCTGCTCACTTCTGATCTTTTTCATCTGTCTTCAGAGGAAATGATTCCAAGTAACTTGTTTCTCTCAGCATGTGTCTGGTGTTCAAGCAACTTCTTTGTAATCTTCTTCAAGTTTAAGCTTGATCTTTGAAAATAAAAATACACATGGCATATCCAACTATTACAATTGGACAGTTGGTTATGCCATGTGTATTTTTATTTTTAAGGATTTTTATAAATTCAAAGTGAATCTGAATCTCAGTAGGTAAGAATTACCTCAAATTCTAACACCTCTCCAGTTTTTTTTTTCATCTTACAATGCACGGTTGCCCTCGGAATTTTATATGCCAAAATGTCCTTACTTTCATATGCCATTTGGACACCAAGGAGTTTATTCATAGGAGAAACTGTCTGAGGGAAACCATGATGATCTCATTCTGCATACTATACCTGGAGAGGCTGAGAACGAGTGATGTGCTAGGAGCAAAGGGGGAAAAGCAAAACTAGAACATATTTTCTCACTACTCACTCTGTTTCAATGAACACAAAGTAAGAAGTTGATAAATTATCCAATAAATGTAGTCATTATAGCCTAGAAAATTCAGGTGTGATTGATGATCAATGACCCAAATCCTTCGGTACCTTGATCCCTACTTCATGTGTAAATACTGGCTCTCCCAACGCCTCATTTACTGACCAGTGCTTTCATTCACTTTGCTTCTGAATATATTTGCAAAACCTTTGTGTGTGAGAAGAACGATAGTCTTTACTTTTGCGTTGAAAGTAAAAATAACACCAAAGATTGTTTTTCAAATCCTTTTTTCTTTCATCCAAATATGGAGTGAGCGCCCCCTGTTGGCTGCCTGGCAGCCAGCAAGTCATAAACATACAGCCTTATCAGTCATCAGCACACAAAGAAGGGAGCAAACCAGAAGGGCCATGGTCGTTTGGCCTTCTGTATCAAAAGCGGGGGAGGGGAAATCAATATTCGCTTAATAGAAAAGAAAAACATTGATAGGGAAGGAAGTTTTATTCTCTAGCTTTTAATAGGCTGTTTCAATTCTAGGGAGGGGAACGTTCTTTCTCTCTCTCTTTTTTTTTTTTAAAGCTTAAAGCTATATTCACTTTCCATGTTAGATGAGTAAAAGTTTCTGAAAAGAAGAGTGAACAGAAGACCTAACAAATATATTTGCTTTTGCCAAGGCCATATTTGACTTTTTAGCCTGTGCCTTTATTGTATCCATGTCAAAGGCTAAGAAATCTACTGTAATTGCTAGATTCTGTCCCCCTCCTCTACCGCAATATTATCAAGTAGGATGACCTGGGCATTGAAGGGAAGAAAAATGGTTAGGAGAATAATACATAAGCACACGCATATACTTTCCTTTTGCTATCCTAAGGATTGAGTCAATAAAAATAGATTTCCTTTCTATTTATCATAAATATTCTTTCATCACCTCCAAGCCAACCTGCTAAAATCTGGTTTTACTCATCTACAGGGAAGTATAGATTTTACATTAAAATTGTTTTTACAGTACAATCATGGGTTACTTTTAAAACAATAGCTATTTCATCAATCCCGCCGATAGAGGAATAAGATGAAAATTTCTCCAAGAAATCTTTTCTCTTAGAAAGTTTAAATATTTATTCTGTTACTCTGTTATATACCTCTTCCTAACTATAAATTTTAAATATATGATTAGTGAGTGGCATGGCAAGAACGCCAGAATAAGAATCAAAGGACTTGGGTTCTAATCCTGACTTTGCCTCTTTCTCTTCCTAGAACTGTGAAGGCCATTTAATGTCCCCGAGTTTCAATTTCATCTGAGAAGTGGAAGTCATTAACTTAATCATGAATTCATGATATATGACATGCTAATTACCGGAGGCATTGCTAGGTGCTTAGCTCTGGGTGCCATGTGGGAGAAGGACTTATGCTAACAATAAGCTTGTCCTGAGCTTCTGCTCTGGCCCCATCACTGGGAACATCAGTGACTGGTTGCATAGGAACTCACAGGAGCTCAGCTCTGGAGTCAGACTGGGTCCCCACCCCATCTCTGCCACTTTCCATTCCAGTTAATGTTTCTGAAACTCAGTTTCCTACACAGAAACATTGAGTTGTTTCTCTGAGTCACAAGGTTG
This sequence comes from Neophocaena asiaeorientalis asiaeorientalis, assembly GCF_003031525.2. NCBI lineage: Eukaryota > Metazoa > Chordata > Mammalia > Artiodactyla > Phocoenidae > Neophocaena > Neophocaena asiaeorientalis. The sequence goes on along the minus strand of NW_020173721.1, from coordinate 289,074 downwards.
GAAAATGGCAGAAACAGGATTGGAATGCAATCATGCACTTGAAGACCACAATCTAGAAGAGAATTGGCCAGGACTTCCCTGGTGGTCCAGTGGTTAGGACTCTGCACTTCCACTGCTGGAGGCATGGGTTCGATCCCTGGTCAGGAAACGAAGATTCTGCATGCTGTGCGTGTGGCAGAAGAAAACAAAAACAAAACACTTAGAAGAGAACTGGCCACAACCATTGGAGGGTTGTTCAGCTTTGTTCATCTATTTTTCATTCTACTTCTTGAAGGATGCTGAATGTCATGCTAAAGAATTGAGACTTTATCTTGTAGTGTAAGGGAAGTTAGTGGAATATTTTGAGTAGGGAAGGGACATGAGCCTGATTAACTCACCAGTAGGTTGAGAGAATTTAAGAAGCAACTATATGTGAATGGAATACATTTGTGTGAATTATTATGATTATTATAAGTAATCAATTACAGGTGATCATGTAAGGAAAAGACCCACAGACTATCAGTCCAATAGCAGATTATGGTGTTCTAATACGATATCCTCTGGGGATAAAGTAAGAACACTCCCTATAGTTCCGAGATACATTTTCCTCTAGAGGAGGAAACTTCCTATGTGTCTGTCATACTGGGGAGAATATTCCAGAACAGGAAATGAGAAATTGGAAACTGAGCCTTAATCAGTAGCCGGGGGTAAACCTTTCTTGCCTGAAGTCATCTTTCCTTTGGCCTGGATTCTAAAAAACAAAAAACAAAAAAAAAAAACAAGACAAAAAGCTTGAGGACTGTCTACATTGATGTGGAAACATGGCCTCAGCCAAGGGAGGCAGCCAGGGCTGGGCAGCCAGTCCTTCCCACCTGAAATTTCTCTCTTGCCAACCTTGGAACGTATCAGTGTGATGAAGCTGCTGCTCTATATGTGAAGAGCAGAAATAATTTGAATATTGTTGTCTTAAAAGGCACACATTAGTGTTGCCATAAAGCTAATGTACATCACCAACGGCACTTCAGTTCAATGCCTAGTCCTTAATCTAACTAGTTAATTTTTGCCAAAATGTGGCAGAGTTACGTTAAACTTTGGTCATAATTTCTAGTACATGTAGTTCCTGATTTCTTGGTTGTACCCTTTGGAGTTCATTTGGGGGCTGGGAGCAGGGAGCGGGGAACTGTGCTTATTATGAAAGGTAGGCATTCAGTGATTACAGCTCTTCTAAAATCCGGGTCAGGGGTTCATAAAAGGCTTCTGATCCATCAAAATACCTTCTCTGAGTCTCCAGAATGAAAAGAAGGTAGAAAAAACATTTTTCAAGGAGATGCTCTGCCTGTGCGTAAGATGTGGTCAGTTCAGTTATTGACTTATTCTGTATCACAGTCACCCAGTTAGAATGTTCTACTTCAAGTGCATGTCTTTGAAATGCCACATCTTTTCAAAAGCATAGGTCTTCAATTTCTGGAAAATTCCTCTCCCTTGTGGATTAAGACAGGGTTCACTTCTTTACGAGGGGCAGCCTCCTCCAGGAGAGCTGTTTGGTTCCATCTTAACTATCCTGCCAGGGGATGGCCTGGTTTTTAATTCCTAGAAACCTACAGATATACTCTCCACCCTGGAAGAGGCTCTTAGCTCAAAATGTACTTCTTTAGAAAGGCTCACTGAGAAAAAGAAGTACAGGGGGAAATACCCATCACAAAGCCATGTACTTAAGCTGTCTCGTTCAAGCACCACTTAATGGCTTGGAGCTGACCTGCAGAGACCAGGATTCTGATGTGGGATGCGACCAATCAGTGGCCTCTTAATCAAGGGCTGCCCAAGGGTGTCAGGCTCTGGGTGAGCCTCAATTATTGAAAGGGTTTGGGGAGGAAGAGAGGAAATAGGAAGGGCAGGCTATTTCTCTGAAGAGGAGAAAATTGATACAGCAGTGGAGCGGAAATTGTACTGAAGGAGGCCATCCTGTTGGCAAGGCCGTGATTAGGAGCCAGACCCGGTGGAAAGCACTCGCAGTAGATGGAAATGGCCTCCTACACTTCCATCAGAATTTATCAATAGAAGTGGGGAAAATGATCTGTTAGAGGCTCTTCGTGCATTGTTTACTCTGGGTTTTTTAAACTGTAATTAATGCCAGATTTTACCCCTTGGGAAATATTAAAGGAAAGCTCTTTCATTCAACTATACAGGTTGAATGTTTATGGCTAACTTGAAATGAAAATTGTGACAATGAGGGGTAGTTTTGGATCAAAAAATTAATAATAATTACCAAATGAAAGAATGGAAGAGGCCTTGGGAGGCCACCCAGGCAGACCCCCATTCCATAAGTTCTTTGAATGGGATCAGATACACTTCTGCATCCACAACTCCTCTACACTGTGAGCGACATGAGGGTTGGGATCTTGTATTAGTCAGCTTTGTGTCATCAGTGCCTAGCATTGGGCTTAATTCACATTGGTTAACATCTGTTGAGAAGCCATGAAACAAGAAAGTATAAAATAGTTGAGTACAGACTGACCGAATACCTCTCTGGCACTATATATATACATGTACCTGTAAAGTACTCAAGTGTTGTGGTGATGGTAAAGGTATGTGCTAGGAAGCTTGGGGATCAGGTTGGATTCGTTTTTTTTGTCTGTTTGTTTTTTAACTTAAGTTTTATACTGGCGTATAGTTGATTTACAGTGTAGTGTTAGTTTCAGTTGTACAGCAAAGTGATTTAGTTATACATATATATATCTATTCTTTTTCAGCTTCTTTTCCATATAGGTTATCACAGAATATTGAATAGGGTTCCCTGTGCTGTACAGTAGGTCGTTGTTGATTATCTATTTTATATATAGTATTATGTGTATGTTAATCCCAAACTCCTAAGTTATCCCATATTTTTCCCCTTTGGTAACCATACATTTTTTTTCTATGTCTGTTAGTCTGTTTCTGTTTTGTAAATAAGTTCATTTGTATCATTTTTTTAGATTCCACATATAAGTGATGTATGATATTTGTCTTTCTCTGTCTGACTTCACTTAGTATGATAATTGCTAGGTCCATCCACGTTGCTGCAAATGGTGCCATTTCATTCTTTTTTTATGGCTGAGTAATATTCCATTGTATATATGTGCCACATCTGTTGATGGACATTTAGGTTGCTTCCATGTCCTGGCTACTGTAAATAGTGCTGCTATGAATATTGGGGTGCATGTGTCTTTTTGAATTATGGTTTTCTCTGGGTATACGCCCAGTAGTGGGATTGCTGGGTTGTAGGTAGTTCTATTTTTAGTTTTTTAAGGAACCTCCATACTGTTTTCCATAGTGGCTGTATCAATTTACATTCCCACTCTCATTGCCTGAGGGTTCCCTTTCACCACACCTTCTCCATTTATTGTTTGTAGATTTTTTGATGATGGCCATTGTGACTGGTGTGAGGTGATTGTAGTTTTGATTTGCCTTTCTTTAATAATTAGTGATGTTGAACATCTTTTCATGTGCTTTTTGGCCATCTGGGTTTGTTTTTATTATTGCCTAACTCTGGAGAGATTTCAGCCTGACAGTAATCTGCTTCTTCATCCAAGATGCAGTGAGCTTTCCTTTCTCCTCAGTATTCTCTCTCTATGTGTCCAGGCCCCTTGCACTCCACTTCAGGTGGCTTTTGTGTGTCTCAGTTGGGGTTGTCTACCCACGACTAATGGGCTGGGTACATAGGGACCTAAAGAGGCAGTCTTTCTACCAGACACCCAGCAGACTATGTGGTGACAGCAATGGAAGAGAGATTCCCACAGAGCCTCAGTGCTTAACAAAACTACTCAGCACAGGGAACGCATGGTCCTCACCTAAATGGAGCCAGGAAGTCTCCCAGGTGAACTCTGCTCATGGGACCAGATGCTGGAGCAGAACTGGGTGAATTTTCCTAGGGTCTCTCCTAACTTTCTCCCACTCATACCCTCTTCATTTCTCACTCCCTTCAGCCTGGGTATTCCTTACTGGTCTTACAGTTAGAAAGCTTTTTATCTTATTCATCACAGCTCCTTCATGTTCTCCTGAAGCCCAAGTAATTGAAAATTAAAAGCCAAGACTCTGTATTTCTGCAGTGCCGGCCCTTTTCTGGTGAAATGAATAGAGAATGCCAACCTGACTGAATGGGAGAAAAGAGAGGGGTAGAAGAAATGGTGGTGGGGAAGGACCTATGAATTAATACTTAAAATACTCTTAAAATAGATTATCCTGCCACATAAGCCACCGAACAACCCATTTCTCCATGGATGTAAGAAGGGAGATTGAAAATATCCTTTATTAATATTTCCAATATGGACAGAGCATGCATGTGATCTTTGCACTTACATCACAAATAGCAAGCCTTCTGTGGCCATCTGGTTTACCTTATTATCAGGACTCTTCCACTCAGCAGGTTAGAAAACTCAATTCAAAACAGCTGAAAGAAAAAGAATACTATCTCATACACCTGGGAAATACAAGATACACCTAGAATTCCTTACTTCTTCATCCAGTGGCTCAAACACTGCTCCCAGGGCTCTCTCTGCCTCTTGCCATCCGCCGGTAGAGCTTGGCTTCATTATTCATTTAGGCTTTCTCCAGCAAGATGAAGAGGGCTGCTAATCACCTACACCCACATCCTCACAAGTTGGCTACCCCGGCAGAAAGAGGCCATCCTCGACATTCATGCCAGCAGAGAAGTTTCGATCAGTGGGGCTTGGGTTAAACGTCCTTCCTTTTCTGAAGGGGTTACTGTGTCCGGGAGGAAATGTATTATAATTGGCCCAACTTTAGTTGCTCAAAGGCTGGAAATGGTGAGGAAGTCAGTGTGATTGAGCCCCGCCAGGATCACCTATAGATCAAAGGAAAAAGGATGTGAAAATGTTCTAGAAAGTCAAAAACTAGAGTTAATCCAGTCTACTTAACCTTGTCTTCTTATTATCAAAAATTATTATCCAGTGTTTTTCAAATTGCTATGTTGTACCTCAACTGCAGATAGTGAAATCAATTTAATGGGTAGTGACCATAATATTGTAGCATAGCATAGCAGAGGATTGGATAGAATGAAAAATTTAAAGATGTCAGTGTGAATCACATAAACTAAGGGTATGATTTCATGGAAAGTTTGTTTCAGTTGTGTGCAGTGTGTCTGTGTGTGTGTGATCTATCTACCTGTCTGTCTAACTAGGTCATGATGTAGAATGAGTTTCTTCCTGTGGGATACAGTAGGTAGAAAACAAAATGAAACGAAACAAATAAAACCCCAAACAAATAAAAACCTTTAAGGTACAGTGAGTTAATCCACCTGACAGTGAGCCTTTAAAGCACACTCTTAATTTTTTGGAAGATGAAAATTAATTCTACTTTACACTTGGGAAGATTAACTACTCCCATTAAGAAATCAAATTTGCTTTCCATATTGAATGATTTTATGCCAATATGTTTCTAAAGGCTTTGGTCATGAAAGCAATGGAACAAAGTGTTTACAGCCCTAACAATAAGTGCCTATGATTTGAATATTCTAGGTCGGGTACTGCAAACTCAAAACCTCAGAGGCAGTCCACATAGCTGGCTGTGAAACAACACAAATAGCACATTTTATCAAATATATTTATCCAACGTGTTTTATAAGAGCTGGAGAGAAAGCAGCATCCTGATGTCTTTCAGAAAGCAGAACGACAATCTGCAAAGGTTCAGGATAAACTAAGTTTCCAAAGTCATACGTTAGTTTGCAGGGCTAAGTTATTTTCTAACTTACGGGATGGAAGACATACAGTAAAATATTTAATTGTTTTCATCCTCAAATGATAACCTGGAAGCGGGGAAATTTGTTATAGCCAATATTAAACACCGAAAGAAACTTACTCAACTGGAAGTTGAAGTAAACAGTCATCTGTTTATGGAAACATACCCTAGAGGCTTAAAAGACCTCTAGTTTCCGAGGGTCCCCAATTCACTTGCCTAGGATGGAAGAACCATTCTATGGCTGCAAAAAAGCGTTATAGTCTCGTGATAAAGGCATAGAAAACGGCCGCTTGCACCTGCCTAAAATTCTAGGAAATTTTCTATAAGTACAAACCAAGATATGTTTCCTTGAGAAAAGATTAATAGACAATTTTTATTGCTGTTGTTAAGGCAATAAGAAGTGATGGTTCTGAAGCTTGAGACTTTAGCAATCAAGTATGGAAGTGGGTTAGAGGGACAGGGGACAGGGAGATTATTCTAGGTAAAGAGGTCGACATGTGCAAATGCCCAGAAATTAGAGAGGGTGAGGCATGTAAGGCACTCCAAGTGGTTCTTTATGGCTAGAGAAGGAAGAGGTAGAGAGACTGGTGGCAGGTGAGGGTAGTGGGTTGGTGCGCATAAAGCCACTGGATTTTATCCCAAGCGCGGTGGAGAGCAGATGAAGGGTATGAAGCAGAGGAGTTTTATAATCATGTATCCCTTCTAAAGTATCATACTAGCTGCAATGTAAATGAGGATGTAGAGCGAGACAGGAATGGAAGCAGAGAGACCAGTTAGGAAGCTGTTACAACAATCTAGGGGAGGGCTGGTGGTGAGTTGAACTAGGAAAGACAATGGGGATGGAGAGATGTTTACAGAGAGGGATGTTAACAGGTTGAATTAACGGAACTTGGTGACCTGTTGGAATCTGGGAGTATGAGTGAAGGAGATCAATCAGGTATGACACCCAGCTTCCTTTTTTTTTAATTGAAGTATAGTTGATTTACAATGTTGTGTTAGTTTCAGTTGTACAGCAAAGTGATTCACACATATATATTCTTTTTCAGATTCTTTTCCCTTATAGGTTATTACAAAATATTGAGTATAGCTCCCTGTGCTATACAGTAGGTCCTTGTTGGTTATCTATTTTATATACAGTAGTGTGTATATGTTAATCCCATCCTCCTAACTTATCCCTCTCCCCTACTTCCCTTTTGGTAACCATAAGTTTGTTTTCTATGTCTGTGGGTCGATTTCTCTTTTGTAAATAAGTTCATTGGTATCTTTTTTTTCCATATTCCACTTAAGTGATTTCACATGATTTTTGTCTTTCTGACTTACTTCACTTAGTATGATAATCACTAGGTCCATCCACGTTGCTGCAAATGGCATTATTTCGTTCTTTTCTATGGCTGAGTAATAGTCCCTTGTATATATGCCACATCTTTATCTGTTCATCTGTCAATGGACATTGAGGTTACTTCCAGCTTTCTGACTGGGGCAATTGCATTGTAAGGTGGTGCCAATCATGGCGAAAGGAAACTCAGGAGAGGGAGGTTTTGGAGAAGAGACAATTGATTCCGTTTGGGGTGTATCCTCAAAAAGGGGAGAAGAGAAAGACTTAGTAAGAAGTATATCATATGGCAGCAATGTATTTGAGTCTCTTTAAATTTAGTTGAACACTAAATTCTCACACTCTGTGGTATCTACTCTTAGGTAGAACTGTTCCTTAATCTTTGGGTTCATGTATCCACTCTTGCTGTAAGCCAGTTGTTAAATGAATCAGTACCATCTGGGTAAATGAGTAATAAAAACCATGGCTTTTGAACAATGTTCAAAACAAATTACATATAATGGTATGTTGTTAATATTTTTGAGAGGGAATCAGGAATCTTAGATACATTTCATGGATAAAAGGATCCAGTGAAGGGCTCAAGAACAAACTCTAGGACAAGCTGTTGCCCCATGTAATCTTTTGGAGAGATTAAATAAAAATCCTCCCAGAATCCTTCCTGAAGTGAACAGTGAGAGAACGCATTGGAGCACACCGTACTCTGACAATATTAACTACGTGTCACCAGGTTTAGTGTATGTAAACGCCAGTATCTCATGCATAGAGTGAAAGATAACTTCCTGACATCATAAGTGGGGATGGTGCCAGGTGAGGAACCAACAGCCCTTGACCTTGCAAGAAGCTGCATCTTGTCAATGTCGGGAGAGAGCTTTCAGGTTGCAATACATATTACCCACAAGGTGGCACAGATCTCGCATGGCCAGTGGACCTGGACTCACTCTGGCATGATTTCTAAGAGTTTCAGCTAGGCTCTCCCAATTCATGGAATGCAGGATGAGCAACTACAGAGCCACTGTCATAGGATGAAATGACTTTTGGGGTTGTGGATACAGTCAAGGCATTGATCTTCCAGCCATTTGCAGCAGCGTGGCACTGGGAGCGTAGGGTATAACTTTTACCAGTGGATCCTTTCCCAGGTATGAAGTTACACTGAAATTATACCAGGTCTGCAAAGACTATCACTATTAAAGTCTGAATATTTTCTTCAGTCTTTCAGTGTAGCATAAAAGAAGCATATTAGATGATATTTACAAACTGTAGACCAGAGTGCAAACTTAGCAATATTTTACATCATTAGAAAGAGAAAAACCTGTCATTCATCTCAGTCTATTTGAGGAAGAGGAATGATTTCCAAGAACTATAAGATGAGAACTCAAAGAAGGTAGAAATCCAACGCTCTGAGGGTTAACCGTACTTTATTTAGGAAGTGTTGAATTGCAAAAAAGTCATGTCTAAGTCCTGGTCATTCAGAGCTTTATTCCTTTTTATTGACAAGCAGGAGACTTATCTTCTAACTACATGCCATTTAAATAAGAGGAGATTTGTTCATCTGAGCTCAAAGTTTACTTCTTACAATAGGAATACGCCCATGGCAGTGGCAGGTAGGTTTTGGGCTGGCCTCCTGGCTGGCGTTAGGATTTTCCTGAACACTCTCTCCTTCGTAGTCCTCTTACCTCCAGATCAACCAGTAATGGGAACCCAAGACTAGTACACTCCCGACCTAGTCCCTGAACCAGATAATGAGCCAGTGTCTTTGAGAGGCTTAGTATCATAGTTTCTCCTGAATTTGGAACTGCCTTTCAACATGGCTCATGGCCCCATATCTGGCTCATCTGAAATCTAGCAAAGAAGGTATGGTCAAAACAGTTAGCGGCTGAAATTCAGCTAACATCAGAAGGATGACAAAGTCCTGCAGGCAAGTGAGGCAACATACCAAGGAGAGGTGAGAGTGGCAATTGTATGCTCATCCAAAGAGCAGGGAATTGAGTCCTGTCTTTATTTTGAGATATGTTTCCTTAATCCCTAAGGGCTGGGACTCAAGACATGTTTCTCTGGTTACCAAAGCCCATTTACTAGAGCAAAGGGCAGGGAGGATATGACATGAAGGTTGCTTAGTGGAGAAAGCCAGCTGTGCATGAGTGCATGTCTGTGTGAATGGGTGTGTGTGTTTGTGTGTACATACATATCAGTTGAAAGAGTTAGGACTTTTTGAACTGAAGGCATCAGAAAGCTAATTTAAACTTGTTTCAACAACAAAAAATATTCCTGGGATATCTCACAGAATCAAGAATTCTTGTTATCTCTTTCAGTCTTATTTCCAAAAATCCCAGGGAGAGGATGAAGATCAATAAACGATGGATATATCCAGCAAGCGGAAGGGCTTTGCAGGCACCATGTGGGTGGTAGGCCAGAAGCATGAGGAGGTAGGGAGGCAAGCCAGAGAAAGGGTGCTGGACGGACAATCTAATCAATGTCTACCACAACATACCATAAATACTTAGAAGAGGATTTCTGTACCATTAGGCTTTCTCAACTGCAACAAAGAGTCCAGGAATGGAGAAAACAAGGGTCAGCCTTGGTAGAGAGAAGCCCATCATTTATATCAACTTATGGTGAGACATGGTTTTATTCTCCCTGGCCAATCCTATCATAAAGACCTTTCCACTCTCCTGCACCAATGTCAGGCACTGAAACACAGTGAAAAGAAGGGGGACAGTGACTCTAGAATGGAATAAGGGAAAGGGGGTGGGACATGGCTTGTGGGAACAGCAAGTCTAGAACATCCCAGTTCAAAGTAGGATCTACAGGAACAAGAGTGAGGGAAAGCCATGAAGGGAAGAGCGTTCTAGTTGGCCTTAGGATGTGGCTGGTGGGGAGATGGGGCAGGGGAGTTTGCTTCAGAACTTTCCAGGCATTTATATGTCAAAGGAGAAGTTGGTAATATATCAACTAGAGGTGGCAGGCCTTGGGTTCTTGTGCTGCTACATGTGTATGGTGCAGACTAGGGTAACTATTTTTCTCCAGTAGCTGTCAAACCAGCTAGAAATCACATGGGACTCTAACAAGGATTACCTAAAGATGCAGGTCTGGCTTCGCTTTAGGATGCAATGTTATCTTACACGTTCATTTTGTGAACCTCTTTCTTTCTTGTATTCTCCTTGGTAGAGCTCTTTTTTTAAGGGGATAAGGCTTCTCTAGTGATGTTAAAGTCACTTCTCTCCTTAAAGCAACAATCAAAAGGCTCTAAACCCAATTTCTCGGTCAGGGACCTGTAATTAAGATGGTGCCGTCCTATGGTAACGATGTCTTAAATGGTAGAGAAGCTCCATGGTTGTCACATCCCAATAAATGACTAGAATCCTAGGGAAACACAATAAAGTAAAAAAAAAAAAACAAAACCATGTGATGATTAGGCTTGGTTTTCTTCATGAACCAATATTCAATGTAAGTACAAAATCATTAAACCAACATCATAGTATTTTAATTTAATTACTGCAACAGTAATGTTTTCTCTTTTTCATAACATGTATAGATTCAAGAGTATTGTGGATTAGTTTTCTGTCTAAAAACATATTACTGTTTATACAAACAAATGACTATTAAGTTTCAATCAATTAACATACTGGTTACATTAAATTTTGAAACACAACTGAGGGCTGTCATTGCTTTTACTTAATGAAGCAGGCCCTTCCTCGTCCTCATTTTTTCTCTTCTCTTCCTCTTCTTTTTCAATTTTTAGTGTCTTTGTGTTTGAAGGACTCAAATACATAGGAAAGTCTCTTGCTCCACAAACATGCCTTGAAATTGGATTCTTGCTGAAAAATGGACCTTGTTTCACAAATGATACTTGGATCCAATGGCAGGATGTGTTTAAGTATTTTGTTTCAAAATTTTGATTGAAAACGAAAGATTCTCTATAAAATAATACATTTTCTTGGCACAGCTAAACACCTGGATTCTGAACAGATTGAATCCATGCTTTAAGTTAAAAAAAATTAGTTTTGTGCTTTTCTGTCAAAAATATGAAAGAAGTTCAGTAAGTGGATTGCACATAACAGTCTGTGTCTGGGGAAAACCCAAACAGATGGCCTTTGAAATATTTGTTAGTAAGACATACAATTGGAATCCAAAGGATGAATAAAAGATTTCCTAAATTATTCAAAACTAACACATTAGAGTATTCAAAAGATGGAGTTTTTTTTTTAGGCATTTCTTGATACTTCCAAAGAACATTTATGTCAACTTCAAAGGTCCTCTGACCAAGCTATTCCATTTCTGAATATTTTTCTAAGGAAATAGTTATAAATTGTACAAGTACACAAAGTTACAATGCATATCACAATATGGTTTTAATAGCAAAAATTGAAAGCACTTTAAATATTCAAAAGTAGGGGATTACTACTTAGATTATGATAACTCAATAGAAGACTATACAAGCATAGACAATTAGGTAGCTCCATACTTATTTACATGGAATTATACTTTTCTATATTAGTAAGTAAAAGAAAAATGTGCCACGGAACTGTAGAGCATGATCCAAATTATGTTTGAAACTTAGGTAGTCCCCTGTATATATATACGAGGACAAAACCTGGGAAAATATCCCCAAAAATGAATATAAGAAAAGAAATCCTTCTAGACCTCGTCTTTCTCTTGTTCCTTACTGAGTAATATTTGACAGTCCACTTATATATTACCTTTTTCTTTTTACAAAGAGACTAAGCTTCACCATTCCTTATAGAAACCCATAGATGTAAAGCATTAACATATATAAAGCGATGATCACTTACCGGAAAAAGCATAAGCAGTAGGATTTTCTACCCTCATTATTGGTAAGATACAACTTTGTATGCTCTATAATTATACAGAAAAACTATATTTTTAAAATACATATTTTAGAGCAGTTTTAGGTTCACAACAAAATTGAGAGGAAGGTACACCCTTCCTTTCTCATATACACCCTGCCCTCACACATACATAGCCGCCTCAACTAAACGTCAATCACAAAAGTGGTACATTTGTTACAATTGATGAACCTACATTGACACCTCATAATCACCCGAAGTCCATAGCTTACTTTAGAGTTAACTCTTGGTATTGTATACTCTATGGGTTTGAACAAATGTATAATGCCATGTATTCATCATTATAATATCATACAATATTTTCACTGCCCTAAAAATCCTCTATGCTCTGCCTGTTCATCCTACCTCCAGTCCATCGCCAGTAACCAACATTTTTATCATCTCTATAGTTTTCCCTTTTCTAGAATGTCATATATTTGGAGTCAGATGTGCTACCATTGCATAATGAAATCCTAGAATGTCATATAGTTGGAATCATACAGTATGTAGCCTTTTAAGATTGGCTTCTTTCACTTAGTAACATGCATTTAAGCTTGCTTTCTGTCTTTTCATCGATGGACAGCTCATTTCCTTTCGGCGCTGAATAATATTCCATTGTCTGGATCTACCACAGTTTATTTATCCATTCACTTACTGAAGGATATCTTGTTTGCTTCCAAACTCTAGCAATTGTGAATCAAGCTGCCGTAAACATCCATGTGCAGGTTTTTCTGTGAACATAAGTTTTCAACTCCTTTGGCTAACACCAAGGAGCAAGATTTCTGGATAGTACGATAAGAGTATGTTTAGTTTTGTAAGAAATGACAAGACTGTCTTTCAAAGTGGTTTTACCATTTTGCATTCCTACCAATAATATATGAGTTCCTATTGATCCACGTCCTTGTCAGCACTTGGTATTGTCAGTGTTCCAATTTTGGCCATTCTAATAGGTGTGTAGTGGTATCTCATCATGGTTTTAACTTGCATAATGTCCTTGGTGTCATATGATGTGGAACATCTTTTTCATGTGCTGATATGCCATCTATATATCTTCTTTGGTGAGGTGTCTGTTAAGGTCGTTGGTCCAATTTTTAATCAGATTGTTTGTTTTTTTATTGTCAAGTTTCAAGAATTCTTTGTATATTTTGGGTAAGTACTTTATCAGAGGTATCTTTTGCAAATATTTTCTCCCACAGTGTGGCTTGTCTTCTAATTCTCTTCACACTGTCTTGTGTAGAGCTGAAGTTTTTTTTGTTTTTGTTTTTTGCTGTACGCGGGCCTCTCACTGTTGTGGCCTCTCCCATTGCGGAGCACAGGCTCTGGACGCACAGGCTCAGTGGCCATGGCTCACAGGCCTAGCTGCTCCGTGGCATGCGGGATCTTCCCGGACTGGGGCACGAACCCGTGTCCCCTGCATCGGCAGGTGGACTCTCAACCACTGCACCACCAGGGAAGCCCCTGAAGTTTTTAATGTTAATGAAATCAGATCATTATTTACTTCATGAATCATGTCTTATTCTGTTCCATTGATCTATTTGATTTCTTGCCTGTACCACACTGTCTTGATTAGTGAAGCTTTATAGTAAGTCTTGAAGTTGGGTAGTGTCAGTTCTACAACTTTGTTCTTTTCCTTCAATATTGTGGCCACTATTCTGGGTCTTTTGCCCCTCCATATAAACTTTAGAATTAGTTGTCAATATTCATATAACTCACTAGGCTTTTGACTGGAATTGAATGGACTCTTCAAGTTGTGAAGAACTGACTTCTTGAAAGTATTGAGTCTTCCTCCTATCCCAGAACATGGAATACCTTTCCATTTATTTAGTTGTTCTTTGATTTTGTCCATCAGAGTTGTGTCATTTTCCTCATATAGATCTTGTACATATTTTGTTATATCTAAGTGTTTCAATTTTTGAGGTGCTAATGTAAATGGTATTGCTTTTAATTTCAAATTCTACTTGTTCATTGCTAGTATATAGGAAAGCAATTGACTTTTGTATATTAACCTTGTATCCTGCAATTATGCTGTAATCACTTTTTAGTTTCAGGAGATTTTTGTTGATTTTTTTTTCAGATTTTCTAAATAGACAATCATGTCGTCTGCAACAAAAACAGTTTTATGTCTCCCTTCTCAATGTGTATACCTTTTATTTTGTTTTTCTTATTACATTAGCAAGGACTTCCAGTGCAATGTTGAAAAGGACTGGTGAGAGGGAACATCCTTGCCTTGTACTTGAACTTAGTGGGAAAGCTTTGAGTTTCCCACCATTGACTATGATATTAACTGTAGGTTTTTGTAGATAGTCTTTATCACGTTGAGGACATTTCTATTTCTAGTTTACTGAGAATTTTTATCATGAGTAGGTGTTTATGCATCTATTGATATGATATGTGATTTCCCTTTTTAATCTGTTGATTAGATGTATTAACTGATTTTGAAACGTTGAATGCCAGAGATAAATCCCACTTGATCATGGTATATAATTACTTTTTATACCTTTTGGGATTTGATTTGATAATATTTTGTTTAGGATTTTTGAATCTATGTTCATGAGAGACATTGGTCTGTAGGGTTTTTTTTTCTCTTAATGTCTTTGTCTGGTTTTTGTATTAGATTAGTGCTGCCCTTGTAAAATGAATTAGGGAGTATTCCCTCTGCTTCTGTCCTCTGAAAAATTGTAGAGAATTGGCATAATTTCTTCCTTCAGTGTTTGGTAGAATTCACCAATCTGGGCCCATCTGGGCCTGGTGTTTTCTGATTCAAAAACCTATTAAATATTGATTAATTCAATTTCTTTAATAGATCCAGGTCTATTCAGATTGTCTATTTCTTCTTCTATGAGTTTGGGCAGGTTGTGTCTTTGAAGGAATTGGCCCATTTCATCTAGCTTATCAGATTTGTGGGCATAGCATTGTTCATAGTTTCCTTTTATTATATCTTTAATGTTCATGGGATCTCTAATGATATCCCCTTTTTATTTCTGATATTAGTAATTCATGTTCTCTCTTTTTCTTAGTTAGCCTGGCTGGAGGCTTGTCAATTTTACTGATCTTTTCAAAGACCCAGCTTCTGGTTTTGTTGATATTTTCTACTACTTTCCTGTCTTCGATTTCATGGACTTCTCTTAATTCTTATTGTTTCTCTTCTTCCGATTACTTTGGATTGAATTTGCTAATCTTTTTCTAGTTTCCTAAATTGGGAACTTTAGATTATTGAATTTAGATCTCTTTTTCTAATATATGCATTTGAAGCTATAAGTTTTCCTCTATGCCCTGCTTTCACCACATCCTATGAATTTTAATAAATTATGTGTTTATTTTCATCTAGTACAAATATTTAAAAATTGTTCCTGAGATTTCTTCTTTGACCCATGTGTTATTTAGAAGTATTTTGTTTAATCTCCATGTATCTTGGGATTTTCCAGTTATCTTTTCATTACTGATTTCTAGTT
The DNA here is from genome assembly GCF_003031525.2 of Neophocaena asiaeorientalis asiaeorientalis. NCBI lineage: Eukaryota > Metazoa > Chordata > Mammalia > Artiodactyla > Phocoenidae > Neophocaena > Neophocaena asiaeorientalis. The sequence goes on along the minus strand of NW_020173721.1, from coordinate 273,733 downwards.
TAATTTCATTGTGTTCTGTGGGGAGACAATGTATAATTTCTATTCTTTTAAATTTGTTAAGATGTGTTTTATGGCCCAGAACATGGTCTGTCTTGGTGAATGTTCCATGTGAGCTTGAGAAAAATGTGTATTCTGTTGTTGTTGGATGAAGTAGTCTATAGATGTCCATTATATCCAATTGACTGAAGGTGTTGTTGAGTTCAACTCAGTCCTTACTGATTTAATCTGTTCAGTCTGTCCATTTCTGGTAGAGGTATTGAAGTCTCCACCTAAGATATTGCATTCATCTGTGCATTCATTCTCCTTGTAGTTCTATCAGTTTTTGCCTCACATAGTTTCACACACTGTTGTTAGGTACATTCATATTAAGAATTGTTAGGTTTTCTTGGAGAACTGATCCCTTTGTCATTATGTAATGTCCTGTTTTATCCCTGATAACCTTCCTTATTTTGAAGTCTGCTCTGTCTGAAATTAATATAGTTATTCCTGCTTTCTTTCGGTGTTATATTTCTCTCCATCCATTTACTTTTAATCTATATGTGTCTTTATATTTAAAATGAGTTTCTTAGAGTCAACATATAATTGAGTAGTGTTTTTTGATCTACTCTGACAATCTTTGTCTTTTAAGTGGTGCATTTAGGTTATTGACACTCGAAGTGATTATTGATATGGTTAGATTCATTATTTACCATATTTGTTACTACTTTCTATTTGTTGCCCTTGTTCTTTTTTTACTATATTTGCCTTCCAGTTTTTTCTGCCTTTTGTGGTTTTAACTGAGCATTTTATATAATTCCATTTTCTCTCCTTTCTTAGCATATTAGCTATTCTTCTTTTAAAAAAATTTTTAGTGGTTGCCCTAGAGTTTGCAATAGATATTTACAACTAATCCAACTTCACTTTCAAATGATGTTATACCACTTTACAGGTAGTATGAGTATCTTATGATGACCAAATAATCTTAATTTCTTCTTCTCATCCTTTGTATCTTTGCTTTCATTGATTTTACTTATACAAAAGCTTACGTATGAAACATAAGATATATACATATGCACACACTGTGTTGAACATGTAGTTGAAAACATTATTATTACTGAACAGACATTTACCTATTAGATCAATTAAGAATAAGAAAAATAAGTTTTTATTTTACCATCACTTATTCCTTCTTTGTTGCTCTCCATTTCTTTATGTAGATCTGAGTTTCTGACCTGTGTTAATTTCTTTCTAAGAACTTCTTTTAACATTTCTTGCAAGGCAGGTCTACTAGCAATAAAGTCTTTCAATTTTTGTTTGCTGAGAAAGTCTATTTCTCCTTCACTGTTGGAGGATCATTTCACAGAACAACCAAATTCTAAGTTGGTGTATTTTTCTCTCAACAGTTTAATTATTTCACTCCACTTTTGGTTTTGCTTGCACAGTTTCTGAGGAGAAGTTGGGTGTAATTCTTATCTTTGTTCCTCTATAGATAAGGTGTTTTTCCCCTCCGGCTTTTTAAGGATTTTTTCCTTATCTTTGATTATCTGTAATTTGAAAATGACATGCCTAGGTGCAGTTTTTTTGGACATTTATCCTGTTTGGTGTTCTCTGAGTTTCCTGGATCTGTGGTTTGGTGTCTCACATTAATTTGGGGAAATTCTCAGACATTGTTTCAAATATTTCTTCTGTTCCTTTACCTCTTCTCCTTCTGGTGTTCCCATCACACATATATTACACCTTTTGTAGTTGCTCCACGGTCCTTGGATATTCTGTTCTCTTTTTTTCATCTCTGTTCTCTTTGCTTTTTTGTTTTTCGAGGATTCTTTTGATATATCTTCTGTTTCAGAGATTCTTTCCTCAGCCACGTCTAGTTTATTTATAAGCCCATCAAAGGCATTCTTCATTTCCATCACACTGTTTTTTATTGCTAGCATTTCTTTTGGTTCTTTCTTAGGATTTCCATCTCTCTACTTACATTGCCCGTAGGTTCTCGCATACTGCCAACTTTATCAGCATATTGGATTAACATGACTAGCATATTAATCATAGTTGTTTTAAATTCCCAGTCTGATAAGTCCAATATCTCTGCCATGTCTGGTTCTGGTGCTTGCTCTGTCTCTTCAGACTGTGTTTTTGCCTTTTTGTATGCCTTGTAGTTTTCTCTTAAGAGCTGGACATAATATGCCAGGTAAAAGGAACTGCTGTAAATAGGCCTTTAGTAATGTGGTAGTGGGGTGTGAGGGGAGGAGGAGTGCTCCTATGATTAAGTCTCAGTCTTTTAGTGAGGCTGTGCCTGTGGACTATAAACTTCATAAGTACTTCTTACATTTTTTCTCCCCCCTTAGGTGGAGCAGGGTAGCTAGGGTCTGGAGTTGGGTATTCCCCTTCCCCCATGTCAGTTAGGCTCTAGTTAACTACTTGACCCTGAGGGCAGGCTTTGTTAAGAACCAGGCCTCTGGCTAATTTCACAATGGTTTCTTTTCCCCTCTTCCTTCTGGAAGCATGATGAGATTTTTCTCCATTATTTACTGTGGGAACCTGGTTGAGGTCCTGGAGGTAAATCTCACAATATTGTGGTGGTGGGGCACTCTAAGTGCTCCTGGAGTTTCTAACTCTCAGACTTGTCTACACTGAGCCTCCAGCACTTTGTCAAGTACAGTTCAGGTTTTCCTTACACTGGCACTGGTTTACACAGTGGTTTTCCCTTGTGAGTCTCTTCTCTCGGATGCCATGACTCCCTATACTCCCCTGTTGGTCTCTCAGATCTTGGGAACGGGGTTTGCCCTGTGACTTCCCCCCTATTACAGATCCTAGAAGAGTGTTCATGTTTTCCATTTGTTCAACTTTTCACTTGTTCTGATGGAGTGGTGACATCCAAGTGCCTTACATGAAGAAATGGAAATTGGAAGTACCCAGAAAATAACATTTTTTAGGCTACTCTCCTTTTATCTGCACAAGGCCTCTGATAATCCCTGCATAAAATTTCCTTTGAGGGTGCACATCCCCAAAGGTCTTTTTCTTCTTCTTAAGTAAACGAATAAGCCTGGAGAGTGGTCATGTGCCTCTAAGGGAGGGTCAGGAGGACTGGAGCCCGGAGAGGACGTTGTTGTGCTTGTTATGTGGATATTCAAGTGCAGGAAACCCAGTAACCACGTGTCTATAATTAAAACACCTATGTCTCTGCTTTCTGCTAAGAGCTTTGTGTACATTTTCTCATTTATTTTTCACAATAACCCTTGGAGGAAGTTAGTATTAGCTCATTGAGAATACTGGAGCTTAGTAAAGTTAACTTGTGCTTTTGTAAGATTGTATTGTAAGTAGCACAGGTAGGATTTGAGCCCTGATCTCTGAAGTTCTCAAGCTCTTAAACATCACAGTGAACTAGAAAGAGACAAAAGCAAATTTGTACCCAAGGGCACTGTTCTAGCCCTGTAATCCAAGATCCCAAAACTTTATGATATAGAATTTTGTTCTTCTCACACACATGCATGTGTGATCTCTCCTTTTCTTATTTCTCAAATGTGCAAGTAGGAAAATAATTCACTCATGTGCAGTAGGTGATGTCCTTATGGCCATGTTATTTCTAGTCTCAAAAATCCTTAGTATGTCTCCATCACTGTATCAGTTAGGATTGAGTCTGCTTGCCTGTGATAGACAATCCACAATAACACGAGGGTTTCTTCTTTCATTCAAAATCAATATGGAGGCAGACAGTTTAGGGGGGGCATGGTGGCTCCAAAAAGTCGTCAAGAGCCCAGGCTCCTTCTCTCTTTCTGCTTCATCCTTAGCATTTGGTTTCCACCCTCAAGACTACCTCATGGACCCAGATGGTTGCTGCAGAATCTAGTAGCAGAAAGGGTAAAAGGGATATTCCCAGCTGTCTGTCCCACTTTAAGAGTCCTTCCTGGAAGGCACATAACAATTCCACTTATATATCATTGACTGGAACTTAATCATACAGCCACACCTATCTATGTTATGAAGGTCAGGAAATGCAGTCTTTTATCTAATGGACTTGCTGTCCCCAGTGTTACAGGAGTTCTTTTGTTACCTGAAAACTAGGTTCACTTCTTGGTGGGTGTCAAGCCAATAGACACAACCAAGCCAAAGATCAGGAGAAGGAAAGATTTATTACCACTTGCAGCAAGTAAGAAGACTACTGGTAGGGATCTTTCCCCAAGCATTATCTCCCCAAACAGCCCAATTGGGGAAGTTTTAAGCTAAGGGTACATGTATATTCATGGAGGGGCTTGAGCAGAGGAGAATTCACTATAGAATTGGGGCAAAAGTTGAGAGAGTCCAAGCCTTAGCTGATTGAAGTCAGGTGGGTCAAAGTCATCATTTCATTCTCCACCTGGGTTGGAGCCTTAGTTCCTGCGGAACTTGAAGATATATTATTATGTATATCTCTTGAGGAGGAACTAGGACTCTGCTGCATTACTGTACTATTATTTGACTGCCTTTTCTCTGTGCCTGCATTCCTGTATTCCCTTAAGATCATTGATTACTGATACCTGTTCAAGGGCAAGCAATGGTGGTGAGGCTTAGATCACAAAATGGCTTCTCTTATGTCAAGAAAGTCATTCCTGGTTCTCTTTCTCCAGGAACCCCTTAATCTATCTGCTTACACTTTTACTAAGGAAGTAGAAGTTAATGGATTTCAAGCAGGCAATTAGCAATCTCTGCCACAACTGCCTGTGGAAATATGCACAAGTTTACGCCTGGCGACAGACTCTAGCATCGTCCTATCTAATTAGTGTTATGTCTGACTCTTTGGATGCTATTTCCCATCTTTATGGCTCTTCTCGTACTGTTCTCTCCATATGGGATATCTTCCCTTTCCTCTGCTTTCTACCATCAGCTTCTTACCTCTCCTTTAAGGGCCACCTGATGTGACGCTTCCTCCATGCAGTCTTCTGAACCTGCCAACCAATTTAGATCACTCCCATCTTTGAGGGCTTCCACGGCTGCTGACTTAAACTTCGCAAACACCACCCTCATCATGTCATTGCACTGCTCTGCTTAAACTTTCAATGTCTCCTTATTTTCTCACAGATCAGATGGTGGCAGGACACCAAGAAAGTCTATTACTTGGGAAAACATAATGAAATAGATAATTAATTCACTAATTAATTAGTCAGCAAATAATTATGGCGCTCCAGTTATGTGTTAGGCACTGCGCTAGGTGCTGGGCACATGTTCGTTTAAAAATAAGGAGCTGTCAAAGCATGCATGATAGTTTCTTTCTGATTCTTTTGTTAGGATTTATTTACTATTTTTGATTTAGTTTTTGGTATTGGTGCTTGTTTGTAGCTAAGCAATAGCAAAGTCAAAGATTCCAAGAAAACATGTAAGAGAGAAAAGTTTTAAATGGTATATGTTCCCCATTAATTTGTTTTCCCCTATGAATTGGGAAAACGCTGTGACTATTTAATTTTATCAATAAAACTCCTTGCTCAAAATCAGGGCACACTAGTTTCATAGGAGTTTAGCCACACTGAGTCTAAACTACATCCTCTTCAGTGTCCTTCAAATTTGAATATTCCCAAAGATTATATTTTAGGTTGCATTTTCCCTTTACTGCTTAGTCCCTCTGCACTTCAAACATCCATTGTATGTGGAAGCTCTCAGAATATTTATCTTTAGCACCAGACTTTTCTTCGCTTCAAAACCAACTAACCAACTGTCTCCTGTACGTTATTTTTCAAGTCTGTAAGAAAAAGATTAATTTCCCAGCTGAAAACGAGTGAAGAGCAAGAGTAGAAAATGTAGAAAACAATAAAAAAATATATTGCCTCATCAGGAATCAAAGAAATACAAGTTAGAACAAAAAGTAAAATATTATTTTTCACCCAACCGAATTGATGACGTTTTTAAGAAAATGATAATACCGAATGTTTGATGGTAGGAAGGTATAGAGATCTCATATATAACTCTTAGGAATATAAATTGTGGGAGATGGAATATACAAACAGACAATGGCCAGACCATATTAAAAAAAAAAAAAAAAACAACTCTAACCCACAACCTGCGGCAACCTACCCAGGAAATCAACTCCTTTTCTATAATAGCAGCGCAGGAAGCCAGGCTGCTGTTAAGGTAGACTTGTAGGCAGTCAGACTGCTGTCTCTAGTAATAGTCAGGAAGCTAAACAGTAACTTCTGTAACAGCCCAAAGTGGCCAAGACCTGATTAATAACTGACACCTTCCCTAATTTTTGTCTGCTTCCAACTTAGAACCTGATAAAACTAAATATGCACCCCTAGCCAATTACACAGGATGTCCCCCTTCTAGTAGCCCTCTTACCACTTCCCCATGCCAACAGCCTCTAATCAGGGTGCACCCGAAGCCTTCCCTTTTTTCCACCATGAAGATTTCTCACTCCTCTGCCCGCCTTTGAGTCTCTGTCTAAACGCCGGTGAGGGTGGCTGACTTCCATGCTGGAGCAGCTTCTGAGTAAATAGCCCTGGTGTTTCTTATTTGGTTGGCTCTGTTTCTATAATGGATACCACCTTTCATTAGACCACCTGCCAAAATTATGCACAAGGATGTTAATTAGATATACTCAAAGTATGCAACAAAAAAGAGTTGATTATACAACCTATGGTATTTTTGCAGAATGCAATTTTGATGTGCACCAGTAAGTCATATTATAAAACAACAATTTATAATGTTATTGAAAAATGATCTTAAAGTATGACTGACTGAAGAAAGCAGATGACAAAACTTGATGATAGAATTTTGTTGAAAAATTTAAATAAAAATAGAGAAAGAAAGGAAGAGAGGGAGAGAGAGAGAGAGTATAAATATATCCAACAATGATAATCGGGATGGAGAAATTATGAGTGGCTTTTGAATTTATTTAATAATTTTTGGTATTTTTTTCAACTATCTGTCATGACTTTGCATTATTTTTGTAATTAGAAAAATGTTTCTTTTTTTAAAAATTTATTTTATTCATTTATTTTTGGCTGTGTTGCGTCTTCGTTGCTGTGCGCGGGCTTTCTCTAGCTGCGGCGAGCGGGGGCTACTCTTCGTTGTGGTGTGCGGGCCTCTCGTTGCATGGCTTCTTTTGTTGTGGAGCACGGGCTCTAGGTGCGCGGGCTTCAGTAGTTGTGGCTTGCGGGCTCTAGAGTACAGGCTCAGTAGCTGTGGCGCACGGGCTTAGTTGCTCCGTGCCATGTGGGATCTTTCTGGACCAGGGCTCGAACCTGTGTCCCCTGCATTGGCAGGCGGATTCTTAACCACTGTGCCAGCAGGGAAGTCCCAGAAAAATGTTTCTTTAAAAAATGGTTGCTCAGAGGAAATTACAATAAGCTGTATCTTAAAATGACTTTTGAAATATTAGAAGGGAACAGATTTCAGTGGGTACAGGTTTTGCAAAACCAAACTGCAAAATAAGCTGAGGCTTACCAAAATTGATAAAGAGAATATAAATATTATTTTAGCTATTTGGGAGAGAAAGTTAATTAAAGAAAGATTAATATCATTGCTCAGAGTTAGTAGAATAATGTGGTGCAACTTTTCTTGTTACTGCCTGTCAAAAAAGACCTTTAGACTGAAAAAGGTAGCAACCTAAAAAGGAATGGAAGCTAAAGGACTGGGAAAAGATTCTATGAATCACCATCTAATTAGAAGGGATAAAGGGGTGATTTTTTTAAACCTCATTTCCACTTTGATTTTTCAAGTTTCTGAAATTTAGAAGTACTATCTTATAATGGAAAATATTAAAGCCCTTCATAGTGTTCAAACAATGAAGTAGGTTATTATGAATAAAACGACTAAATTTATTGAGCTGGTCAACTCTTTCAGAGCTATACAACGGACTTATGAGACAGAGCCTTAAAGCCAGTGAACCACTCTACACTTAGAAGGTCTTAGCTCTGGTTTATGAAAACTATTCACAGTACTCCATAGCTTGAAGTTGGGAGAGGTGACCTGATGAAGGGAAAGAAAGAAACAGTCCATTTGCCATAGAATGAAAGACAGTTAGTCTGAACATTTCTCAAACTTTATTCTACATGCTTATCACCTGGGGATATTATTAAAATCCAGATTGTTGCTCAGTAAGTCTCTGGAGGGGCCCTAAGCTCTTCATTTCTAACCAGTTCCCAGGTGATACGGATACTGCTGGTCTGTGGACCACACTCCGAGTAGCAGGAACTAGAGAACCTTCTAGATGAGAGAGCCCAAACTTTCATGTCACAGGAGAAAACTTGGGGCTCAAGGTCACATGTGAATTTCATCTTGGCCACAGGCTTAGCGTGAACCTACCAGCTGGCAGGGGCTTTCTTCCTCTAATTCATCTTTCCATATCTGTGTTGCTTCGTTTACCAGTCTGCTTCAATCAGGCCCATAACACCCTTTCTGAGGAAGAGAGAGAGGCTGAGCATTCTGCATTCCAGAAAAGTAGAAAGACCAGGAAGGCCCAGGGTCAATGGCCAGCCTCCAGCTTTGCTTGCTCGGGCTGCCATTGGATGGATGTGCTCCACCAGGAGGGCCCCCAGAGCAGAACCTATGTGACAGATGAAAGGAATGTGTCCCTCGGAGAATTTGTGGAGATGACTCATCCATCACACAAACCTAGGGAGCTCCAGCCTCCAAGAAAACAGAAAGAAAGCATATTCAGCAATGAATCAGAGAGCAGCAGCCTTGGGCAAGGAGCTGATTGTGACTCTCAGAAGACCCTTTCAATAAAGGCTTTCTACTGATCCACACCTCTCGTTCTACCATCAACAAGGGGCCAGATGACAGTGGTCTGGGAGAAGACTCAGCGCAGCTGGCCTCAGAGGCCAAGAGGGCTCAGGAGGAAGACTGCCAGCCCAGAAGGAGAGAGAGAAGCTAGCACCTCCCCAGAACTTTGAGGGGGCACATACTGTTGGGAAGGAAAAACAAAATTTTTTTTTTAGTTTTTTTTTATTGAAGTATAGTTAATTTAAAATGTGTCAGTTTCAGGTATACAGCATAGTGATTCAGTTATACCTATACATATATTCATGCTTTTTCAGATTCTTTTCCCTTATAGTTTATTACAAGGTATTGAGTATATTTCCCCGTGCTATACAGTAGGTTACTGTTGTTTATCTATTTTATATATAGTAGTGTGTATATGTTAATCCCAAACTCCTAATTTAAAGAAAAACAAAATTTTAGAACAAGATTTTGTTCTGAATTTCAGTGGTGATTTTTCCACCTGTCTCCTAGTATTTAGTCACTCTTTTTCTGGAGGTGTTACCTGACCTCTCACCACAATAAAATTTAACAATAAAACAAAAACACCCTCGGGGGAAGACAGTGGTTATACTCCTCTATTTTCCTTTTTTTTTTTTTTTTTTAATAATCCTCTACCTTCCTTCCTAATCCTGAGCCTGTGTTTTCATCAAAGCAGAAGAGATTGCCAATTTGGAGAGGGTTTGGTCCTAGAAGTTAATGGGTGGGTCTAGGTCCTAATGGAAAATTATGGTGTGTGAGGAAAGTCAGAAAAGTAGAGGAGCTAGGCTTATTTCTTTTTTTCTGTGGAGACTGGACTGGGGGCTTCCACAGCCTCTTTGGTTGGTATAAGGATCCTTGTGGCACTGGGAATCCATCATGAGCAATGAATGTTTGTTCTCGGCCTGTTTTATAAGAGAAGATCTTAAAAACTCAGACTGGAAAGGTTGATACTTAGGGTATTGGGTACTTGGCTATGTATATCTAGATACCTTGGCATTGGTGTATCTTTATTCCCTGTGACTAAGTGATCAGCAGACTAGAAGAGGGACTCCAACAAGACTTGGAGGAAGAGGGTGGAGCTAAGGCTCTTTCCAACCTGGGGAGAAGACAGGTGTCTCAGATGATGTCACCCTGGCAATTGAGGAATTGGTGGGTCGAGCAGGTTACAGCTAGAGACCTGGGAGGCGCAGTGTTGAGTCCATGACTTCCTACTAGGTCAGAGTCCATGCAGCACAGGGGGTCAATAAGGCACTGGGCACCTACCACTTGCTGCCATTTGAGATGCCCTCTGGTAGTTTGTATCTACTGGAAATGAGTGGAAAGAAGTAAATGCCCATCTTTGAACAGGATACTGCAGATTCTGAGGTTTAGGAAGGAGAGTTCATAATGCCCAGAAACATGGAGAGGGGATCATTCATTCTGAAGGATGAAAGTAATACAGTGGTTTGACAGATTTTACCAAGGACAGATTTATATTCTATCTTGAATATTTACCCATAGAATATACTCAACAAAAATTTAAACGAATAATTAAACATAGAGGTTTTTTAAAATTTCAGTGTCCAGGTGCCAGAAGAGAAAGCTGACTTAAAGTAGTAGCAAACAGTAGGAGCTACATCTTTTTGGAGGATAAATTGTCTCTGGTTCTCTATTTCAAAGACTGTTTTATATTTACTTAATATACTTTTAAAAAAAGCAAAAAACACTTTTAGACTAAGCTGGATTTGGTAATCACAGAGTCTTTGGCATCAGACAAAGCTGAATTCGAATCCTAGTTCTGTCCTTGACTGTGTGACCTCTGAGCCAAGGTGTTCCCCTCTGTAAATGGGAATAACAGTAAGGTTTGCTGGGAGGCTTAAATGAGATATTTCATGCAAAGCTATAAATCCAGGACATGATATACACTAAGTATAAATAAATACTATGGTAACCACGGAAACGATAAGACCAACAATAAAATAAATCATAGCATTAACGATGGTTATGTTTGGATTCTCCAAAGCACAATTCCATTGAGCTTGGGGAGTTGGAAGCCGAAACGAGGCCCAGTAGGTTCATCAGCTAGAATACATTTCCCGACTCAGACGATGCTAAAACTACATTTCCCAGCAGGCGCCGGGCCCCAGGCTCTTGTTTTCTCTCATTTCCGGGTGTGTCATGTGACTCCCCTGCTCGGTCATGGCGGAAGCGGAGGAGCAGGTAAAGGCTGCAACTGCTAGGCAGGAAAAGGGGAGGCGAGGGTGAGGCGATCGGAGGCGTGCAGTGGAGCGTGCGGAGGTGCGGGGCTCCTGCGGGACGAGGCAGGCCCACGTGGGGCGGGAAGACGGCAAAAGTCCGTTTCGGGGAGCGGAGAGGTGGGGTGGGATGTCGGCTACTGGACGTCACGCAGAGACAGCGCCCCGACACACCCCCGGCGTTTGCGGGGCGGCCCTTCCTTTGGCGCTGCTCTTGTGGCCTGTGCCCCGTGAAATTTTGGCTTGAAGGCAGGCCGGGCCCTCCAAGGGTCTGGCTGCCCGTGGGAGGCATCACACGTGATTTGAGTTTTGAGGTCAGGTGGCTGAAATTTAAGTTCCTCTCGAAATAGGACGGTAAGAGGTGATATGCAGGTGGACTAGGAGAGCGTAGACGGGATGAGTTTTGTTTCGGATCTATTGACTATTTCATTTAGGTACAAAGCTGAGTCACTGTTGCATCCGATGAGTTTTGTTTCGGATCAGTTTCATTTAGTTACACATTTAAGTCAGTGTTGCATCAGGCAGTAGTTAAGTGTATCTGTCAGTCCGGGAGCAAAAATGTCTTAGGCTCCATTGCTGGTTCTCATTCTTAAAATGTGACTTTGGGCTAGTCATTTAACTTTAACTATGAGATAGGGATAATAATAGTACTGCCCTCGAAGGGTGGTTTTAAGATGGAGTGAGTTTAACACAGATTTAAAGTGCTTGGGAAAAGTTGGGCTCAGTAAAAGTTATGTGGGATTATTTGTTGCTGGTAAGACATCAGATGGCAATGTCCACTCGACACCTGGCAATGTGACAGTGGAGTTTAGGGAAAAGTTAGTGATGGCAATAGTTATTTTCATACAGGCAGTAGTGGTAGCCAGACATTAGTTGAAATGACAAAGTTACATCAAAAAGCCAAAAAAAAAGAAAAAAAGCAAAGACCCGAATTTGGGGAAATACCTTAAATTTCCATTTCCAGTGTCATTTTAGCTTGGCATTGTTTTTCCTTGTAAATTAACAAGGCGGTCAGTTTCCATAGTTGCTTCTAAACAGTGACTTGATGATGAGCTGTTTAGTATAAGAGAATTTTTTTTAGTGTAATAATCTACTTTGTACCATTTCCAACATACTTCACTTACATAGTGAAACTTTGCCCTGTGTACATTTGATATATGCCAATAAATAAGAAATTTGCTGAGGTAGAAATTAAATTCGGACCGTCAGTGTGTTAACAGAAGAGTCTTCTGCCTACCCCTGGAGCCTCCTTTTCCATTTCAAGCAGTTCAAAGGGAAATGCTCATGTAATTTCATGACTCACAGCTGAGTTTGATGATAGTCGTGAGATTGGTTTTCACACTGTTCATCTCTCATGTTGAAATAAAATTATTTGGTGGTTTGATTTAAAAGCAAGAAACCAAGCTCCTACATTCTTAGATATAGTGTAGTAGGAATGGAGAGAGTTCTTAGAATTTACTGCTGTTTTGTGCAGGAGTTTGGCAAAGCTGTCTGATGTAAAAAGACACTTAGAAAGTTAATGATATAATAAGAATGCTTTGCATTTTTACAGGACTTTCCAGTTTAAAGAACCCTCTCACATTGCATTTAGTCCTCACAAAAGAATTCTGTTGGTAAATTTTATTCTGATATATAAGTCAGATTAGGCATCTCTTAGGTTCCAAACCTTCCAGTGGTCTCCTATTGCGCTCTGAAAAAAAGCCAGAGTCCTTAGAATGGTCTAGTTGCCCAATAGCACCTTGTCCCAATTGCTCTCTGTCCTTGTCCTCAGACCTCATTTTCCACTATTCTCTTCCCCTTCTATCACTGTGCATCAGCTGTCCTGGCTTCCTTACTCTTCCTTCAACAAGCTAGGCATGGACCTGCCTCAGGGCCTTGGCTCATGCCGCTCCCTTTGTTTGGCCCCAGATATTAACAGGGCTCTTTCTGTCACTTCCTTCCTGTGTCAGTCCAAGTGTTATCTTTTTGCATGAGACCTTCCATGACCATTCTTTGAAACCTCCTTCTTGTGTAATTTTCTCCTTAAGGCTGGTGACCATCTGACATACTGTGTTCTTAAATAGCTTTTTTTTTTTTTGTATACTCTGTATATTTCTGTATATTCTCTCCATAAGACTATAAGCTCCATGATGGCAAGGATTTGTTCACGTTGTATGCCTGATACCTGGAAAAGTGCTTGGCTCTCAGTATGTTAGATGATTGAATTTTACAGATAAACAAATTGCAATTCTGTCAACTTAAGTAACTTGCCGAGGCTTGTGTCTAAAACATCTCTAGTCGTGTCTCCAAAGCTCACAATTTTTCACTGGCATACTCTGCCTTTTTAAAAATACTTAAGAACCTATTCTAAATCACTTTTTACTTTGTGAAATAGAATTAGCCCTTATCACCTTAATACATTTCCTTCAAGTCATGATTTCACCTGTGATGCTTTAACAGCCAGTATATGGTTAGAGCAGGCATTTGTTCCCCCAGTGGTATCTGTGTCATTCTCAGAATGTTCTCAAAAAGACAACAGCAGAAAGAAGCTAACATCCACAAATTGTTGTTCTGTTTATTTTTTTAAAGAAAGCTGCCAGATAATTGTACCTGTATTATTGGGCCTTTATAGATTAAAGATGGTTAGACTTTCCCTAGTCTGCTTGATTTGTGTATTTTGCATTTCACATAGGAAGCCATTGAAATCTGACCAAGATAGGAGGCCTTTATTACATAGTTTTTGGAAGGCTAAAGGAGCCCAAAAGTGGTGTTAAATAAATTTGCTAATTGTTCTGTTCTACTGCTTTGAACCTTTTAGACAATCTTGACATAATTCTCCTCACGTCTCCTGAATGCTTTAAGAATCAAGATGTGTGTTAAAATCAACTATGACAAACAGGTGAGGGTAAAGGAAGCTTTTTTCCTTAGCACCGTGTACTGTAAATGGAAACAGTCCTCCAAGATGTGCAAGACGAAACTCAACCTCTCCTCTTAACTTTTCTGAGCATTGTGTTTTTGGTGATGGATCTTTCACCCACTGTAATTTTAGGAAGAACCAAAAGAGTGAGATCTGAACTGAGTCACTATAACACAGTTCACAGACTCCCAAACTAAAGATCGCTTTTTGGGGAATTCCCTGGCAGTCCAGTGGTTAGGACTCCTCGCTTCCAGTGTAGGGGGCAGGAGTTCGATCCCTGGTCGGGGAACTAAAATCCTGCAAGCCACAAGGTGCAACCAAAAAAAAAAGGAAAAAAAAAATCACTTTTTGTATATGAATGAACTTTTTTTTTTTTAAAGTCATTGGGAAATCCTTGTTTATGCTGAGTATGGTTAAGGTAGTTAGTAAAAATAGTGACATATATATTATAGCTCACAGAAAGCACTAATACCCTGCATTATGCCGGGAAATCTTCTAACCAACTGTTTTACCTAGCTCCAAAATGACTTATAGTTGACCTTCGTAATCACAGATGCCCAACACTATTTGTCCATGCCTTGCCTCTGAACAGCATTCTGCCTGAAGTCTGGTTGTTCGTGTCTTTGTCTTCTCTCTCCTGCAGATTGCTGAGTCCTCAAGAATCAGCACAGAGCTTACTCATGTCTGTATCTCTCACAGGGCTACTGCTTTCCAGGTGCTAGGTGCTTAATAAAATGTTTAAATGGATTTATTAGGGGGAGAATAGCCTTCTGAATTGAAAACGTCAAATTGTTAATTTAGGTTCAGTAGAATTTGTGTTAAATTGTTTTATCTTACTTGAAACTTTTGAAAGTTATTAATTCTCATGAATTGTAGATTACATTTCCTACTTCGCTTACTCTGCCAGTTCCCTGGGTACCCTTTCGTCTTTTGTACCAACCAGCAGAGAACCTGGTCCATTAAAATATTTGGTCACTCAGACCATCTATTCTTTGACCAGATAGGAGAGTTTCTGCTTTGAATTTCCCACTACATTTTAGAAGTGAGGAACATTCTATCTGTATTGTAGAGCATTTAAGGATTATCAGTACATTCATGAGTAGTTATACCCTCATGTGATTGTGCCCCGTGTATAAAATAAAAACCAAGTTGACAAATATTTGAGTGTCGCAGTTTTCTTGCCTGTAGCTTGGGGATTTTACTCTCCGGGACTCTTGTGAGTATGAACTGAGATAAAGTATGTTAAAGTGCTAGGTTGAAGTGGTTGGTTTGTAAATAGGACAATGATTTATAACCCAAACTTGGGTTTGGCTTAGGTGTGCACATTCTCTTTTCATATAGTTTGGCCAAGATAGGTCATTTAAAAGCAACTTTACTAGTAAATAACTAAAGGAAAAACAGAGCCCCAAACAAGAAGTTGCAAAAGCACAGGATCAGAGAAATCTTTAGAGCGCCCACTCTTTACCGTCATCTAACAAGTATAGTCACAAATTAGCTCAGCTGGATGTGCTTATTACCTTGTGAGTTTCTTCTCCCATCTTCCTCTGGGCTGGTTGGCTGGAGGCTGATGTCATTAGCTGATTACTGGTAGCCTCCTGGGCTCCGGCATTACCACCTTGGGGAGGGAGCATTCATCAGATCAGGGGCTTTTGTGTTTCATGCAGCTTCCCATTCATGGCTACTCAGTCACAGTTGCGTTTGTTTCTTCTAGAAACTTTGTCCTCTTTAGTGGATTTTCCCCCTTTCTTGTTTGTTGGTTTGGGTTTTTGTTGTTGTTTTTTTAACCAAATCCTTGTGATTCTGGGCTCTTATTTATACCTACTGAAGATGGAGTGGATACTAAGAAGTCAGAAAGAGAAAAACAAACACCATATGATATCACTTATATGTGGAATCTAAAATGTGACGCAAATGAACTCGTCTACGAAACAGAAACAGACTCAGAGAACAGGCTTGTGGTTGCCAAGGGGGAGGAGGGTGAGGGAGGGTTGGATTGGGAGTTTGGGATTAGCAGGTGCAAACTATTATATATAGAATGGATAAACAGCAAGGTCCTACTGTATAGCACAGGGAACTGTATTCAATATCTTGTAATAAACCATAATGGAAAAGAAAAAAAATGGAGTGGATTAGCAAATATTAGCCAGTTCTCCCTACTGCGTTTAGATGGTTCTGATGCAAAGTCAGATTTGGGGCTGGGGCAGACCTCAAGGCTTTTCTTCATTTGCAGGATAAGTATAGTAGTTGAGCCTAATTGGTTGAAAAGGTTGGTAACCTGAGTCTCCCGGCTTCTGCCAGCTCCCTGGGTACCCTTTCATCTTTCCTACTCAACCAGTCTAGTCCTTGGGGACCCAAAAGCTTTCTGTAATGGAGGCTCTGTGCACAGGGATATCAAATACATCTCACACAAAATATTTCTTCTTGCCCGTGCCGTGCCTTTGTGAAACGTTGGAAACACTCCTCCATCAGGCTCAGCTGTGGCACACAGTTGCTGGGAAGGAAAAGAAGGTGGTAGTAAGTGATGTGTGTTTCACGTCCGTCTCCAGCCTCTTCTCCTTTCCTGGGGCCTGGTCTCTGCTCTTTTTCTTCATCCTGCAAAGTTTGTAGCTGGCTTTCCTCAGGCTCCAGCCTCCCATTTCTCCCCCAGATTCTCTTCGTTGCCCTCTACAAACAGTGTGTATTCCCTCCAAACTGTGAGGACTTCGCAACCTGGGAGGTCCCGGCTTCTCTTTCTCCTCCTGGGTTGACCATCTTCTTAACCCCTCCTGGCCTCTGAGGCTGGCTGTGCTGAGTCTCCTCCCGGGCTGCTGTCACGGGGCCCTGATTGTAGGATTAGGGGTCGGGGTGGGTTGAAAGCCCTTATTGGAGGGGTCTTCTGAGAGCCCAACTAGCTCCTTCCTGGGGCTGCTGCCAGGTTGTTAACGTTGTGTTTGGATTGCTCTATCTTTGTGCTGCCACCCTTCGGTTCCCCTTCTGTAACTGTCCTGTAGCCACGAGCTAATAATTCAAGCATTTGCCTGGAGAAACTGCACTTGGTATTGCTCATAAATGGAAAAGGAATATACAGAGGAGGTACAACGTTACGCTTTGGATCAGCAGCTAATTTCTTTTTTAAAATTTATTCTACTGAAGGATAGTTGATTTACAGTGTTGTGTTAATTTCTGCTGTACAGCAGAGTGATTCAGTTATACATATATATATTCTTTTTCATATTCTTTTCCATTATGGTTTATTATAGGAACCTGAATATAGTTTCCTGTGCTATACAGTAGGACCTTGTTTATCCATTCTCTATATAATAGTTTGCAGCTGCTAACCCCAAACTCCCAGTCAATCCCTACCCCCTACTCCCTTGGCAACCGCAAGTCTATTTTCTATGTCTGTGAGTCTGTTTCTGTTTCCTAGGTAAGTTCATTTGTATCATTTTTTAAGATTCTACATACGAGTGCTATCATATGATATTCGTCTGACTTACTTCGCTTAGTGTGACAATCTCTAGGTCCATCCCTGTTGCTGCAAATGGCATTTCATTCTTTTTTATGGCTGAGTAATATTCCACTGTATATATGTACCACATCTTCTTTATCCATTCATCTGTTGATGGACATTGGCTGTTGTAAATGGTGCTGCTATGAACATTGGGGTGCGTGTATCTTTTCAGATTATAGTTTTCATCTTTTCTGGATATATGTCCAGGAGTGGGATTGCTTGATCATAGTGCAACTCTATTTTTAGTTTTTTGAGGAACCTCCCTACTGTTCTCCACAGTGACTGCACTAATTTACATTCCCACCAGCGTGTAGGAGGGTCCCCTTTTCTCCACACCCTCTCCACAGCAGCTTGTTTCTTCTCATCATCATCGGCAAACGGGTATTGACCAGTTCCTTTGGGTTAGGGTAGTTAGAGATAGGCAAAAGCCTTTGGGTTCATCCACAGCGACTTAAAAAGGATTAACTCCTAGGACCAGGCAATTAATATTAGGTGCAAGCTGACGGGTATAGAAGGAAGAGAGGCCATTGGAGGCCAGGTCTGGACTTTGTGGCCTGGACTGACTGGAGACAATTCTGTGAATGAGGTGAGACCTAAGTTGGGCCATGAAGAAAGTTTAGGATTTAGAAACAGCCAGTGAGTTTCAATCTTTTTTTTTTAAGCCTCAGATGGGCAACATGACAATTGAAGACATAAAATCTAAGCTCTATTGTTAAAGCAAGAGTGAAGAACCTCAGCCTGACTGCCACCACCTCCCAGAGGTACCCCCTGAGAGCTTCCCTGTAGAGCACACTGGGAGTTTGAGGACCGCTAGGGTGAGTGCAGAGTTGGGCCAAGGGCCTTCTAAGCTGAAGGAACCACTTCAGGAGGCTCCGCGCAAGCACCCCAAGCTTAAGGCGCCGGGTGGCAGTGGAAATGAGGGGGATTTTCTGGTGTAGGGAAGTTGGGGATGTTGGTGGTGAGGTGCATTCTGTCTCTGGGGCCGTAGCTGCTCAGCTTCAACTGCTGTTATATGGAAATATGGATTTCAGGTATAGTCTGAGTTTAGGAAGTCAGAAATACAGATTTGTATGGGAAAGTCTTAAAAACACTAGCCAGGCCAAACAAAACACCTACTGGCCACAGCCAGACTGCAAGTTGCTCTTCTGCCACCAGTGACAGAGAGATGTGATCATGGGATCTCTGAGTGAGAAGTCACCTGGTGTGGCTGGAGGGCTGTGGGTTTGTGCAGAGAGTGGGGAGTGAGGCTAAAAGTGCCCTGGGTGCCACACCGGGCTGGGCTTTGACGACCTTGCTGAGGAATCTGAAGTCTCCTGACGCCCGAGGGTTCTTTGAGGAGGGTGGTGACCAGGGTGCTGTGTGTTCTGGGAAGACGATCCTGATGCTGGTTGATGAATAGATTCAGGAGGTCACAGGTCAAGGCACCGAGATGGTTCGTTAAAGCTGTTTGGGCAGATGATCAAGTTTAAGGGGTTGGTTTGCAAAAGAAGGATAAAGTGGAACCATTGTTGAGTTTAGCTTTCAGCCTGTTGCCCAGGATTTGTCCAGCTGTGCATTTGTATCACTGGGTAGTTTCCAGTCCTTCATTTTTCTTCAAACAGAGCAGCACAACTTTTTTCTTACTACGGTAAAACGCACATAACATAATATTTATCATCTGAACCATTTTTAAGTGTTGTGATTCAGTGGCATTAAGTACATTATTCTCTACATCTGCGTCTTTATTCCTGTCCTGCCCCTAGATGCTTCAGAACCATTTTTTTAAGATTCCATATATATGTGTTAGCATACGGTATTTGTTTTTCTCTTTCTGACTTACTTCACTCTGTATGACAGACTCTAGGTCCATCCACCTCACTGCAAATAACTCAGTTTCGTTTTTTTATGGCTGAGTAATAGTGACAGACTCATATGTGCCACATCTTCTTTATCCATTCATCTGTCGATGGACACTTAGGTTGCTTCCATGTCCTGGCTATTGTAAATAGAGCTGCAGTGAACATTGTGGTACATGACTTTCTGAATTATGGTTTTCTCAGGGTATATGCCCAGTAGTGGAACTGCTGGGTCGTATGGTAGTTCTGTTTTTGAAACTAGCACAATTTTGTAACTTACACTTTTCTGATTTGAAGGTAGAGTCTTTGAAAGAGAGAATGTGAAGTTAAAAAAATGTTTGAAAATCATTGACTTTCTCGAGGTTCAGCCTTGCTTCTGGGATCCCTTGCTGGGGACATTCACTTCACGTTCACTTCACGTCTTCCTGTTGCCTCTGTCTCTGGAGCATTAAGGAGGGGGGCTTGATGAATAAACGAAGCTAAGAAGTAACAGACCAGGCCAATTCCTGAAGGCACTCAAGCATGGCTTTGGTAGCGCTGTGGAAAGAAGGGTCATTTTTTCGAGGCCACAGCTAGGTCTGGGAGGTTCAGACTGGCGCTGAGGGTAAGTCTGAGAGTGTCCTGGAATAAAGGTTCTCTTGAAAACCAGTAGCCACAGGAGGCTCCTCGGAGAGCCTGGTTTTCTTGGAGGACTCAGGTTGCTGAGATTTGCATGCCTTGAGGTATCCGATTCCACCACTGCATGCTTTCCAGTGGGAACAGAAGGTAATTTGATTTTGAGTTTTTGGATTGAAATTGCTGGTTGGGGGCCCATTTTTGTTTTAATGACGCATGTAAGTGAGACGTTTGCCCTTATACGCCATGTGCATATTTGAATGGATCTCAAATTAGGAAAAAATTTTTCCTTGGATTTAATGTAGTTTTTTGAAAAGAGTAGTCAAGTGTTCTTTGAGATTTCTAGAGGTGGAAAATAATCTCTCTGTGGCTAATTGGCACAGTTGTCAAAGACTTGTTTAGCTAATGCTAATAACTTAATGTGCAGGCACTGTCGGGGATGTTAGAAGCCATTTAAGTTCAACCTCTAAGCCTCTGCATTTTACCTCTGAGGGCATTAGGGAATTTCAAGATGCTACATGTAAAACATTTAGCATCAGGAGCAAAATACATTATAGATGTTGAGGAAAGACATCAGAATAGTGACTGAGATATGGGGACATATGTATATGTATAACTGATTCAGTTTGTTATAAAGCAGAAACTAACACACCATTGTAAAGCAATAAACAAAACAAAACAAAACAAAAAACCCCAGAAGGATCAGGATGGCAGATGCCGTAAAACCAGTAACTGGAGATGGTTAGCAGAGGGAGAAACAATTTAGAAGGGTCGGCGTGATACGTTTCATTAAGTGTCTGGAGAACTGGTAAGCAGTAGAAGAAGTGGATGTTTTACGTGTCATATTAGGGTGAAGAACAAAAATTACTGTGGAGAGATTGTAGCTCCAAATTAATAAGGACTTTCTAATATTTAGATTACCGTGAAACCAAAACAGGCTGCCCTGGGATACAGAGGAGATTCTGATATTCATCATGGTTAATGATAGAACTGCAGTCAAATTCTTAAGTACATCTAACATTCATCCCTGTTTCACAGGTGAACTTTGAGAGCAGGGACTGTATTGTCCACTAGGCTCTTCTGGAGGCAGCCTGCCACCTGCTAGGTTCTTACTGATTTTCAATGAATGAAATTAAAATATTTTCAAATGCCCGATTTGTGTTTATCCCGCAGTCCAGTTTGCACTGAGTAATATATGCATCCAGCTTTCTTTAAAACGTTTATTGTTTTTGTCTTGATGTATCTAAAATGTCCTTGCCCCATTTTTTTGGTTCTGTTTTTCCTTTAATCTCGTGGTTGGTTGCGAAATGCTTACGTTCCGTGTCAGCATATTAGTTGTACCCTTTTATTGCTGTTGATATCTATAAGCACGTTAAGTAAATCTTCGTTTTGCTGACCTCTTTGCGGATGCGTGGCGTCAGCAGATTCCCTTTGAGTGGACAGGTGAGAGATTAGCGGAATCAAGTCCATTTTTTTTTCCCTTTTTGCTTTGTTTTCTCCAGAGCAGCAAGATTCATTGTCTAGCAAGAGGGAAACTGTGTTAAATGGCAGAATTTGTCTTCCAGTTAATGGTTTAAAGAGTGGATGTAAATTATACAGCTTGTTTGCACAGCGTCTGATAGGTACCACGCTAGGGGAATTCTGTTGTAAAAGCTGTTAAGCAAGACAATCATTTGGACTCAGCCAGATTCATAGCAGAGTAATTAATAGCACAAGAGCTTTGCCATATAAAAGTTGGCTTGTAGATAATTTGAGATGACAGTTGCCTCTTCTGAGATCAGTAAGGCTGCTTTGCCAGACCGATTTCCATCTTTAGCGAAGGAATAAGCCTTCTGGGTCCTCCCATGGGGAATTCCTGGGGTCATTTGTTAACCTGCTGACCAGTCAAGGGAGGTCACTGGGAGCGGTGGATCCATGTGGCCCCAGAGCGACCATCTCAGGGTACCCTGCGGGGTATGAAGAAGGTGTTGTAGGAGGCCTGCGAGAGTCGGACCATGTGGAGTTCTTTAAACTGGAGTTGTAAATTACCTCCAAAAAAGGGCACATGGGTATTGGTGGTGGGGACATGATGACTCTTGTTCCTTGAAAATATTTTTTCTCCTTTTGTCATGTGTTCTGACCATTTTCCCCCGCTCTCTGCTTTGTAGGAAAACGGGTCTCTTGAAGAATCTACAGATGAGTCTGAGGTAAGGTGGGGATTCAGGAACCTGGGAATTTCTAGGTAAGCCAGCATCTTGCGCTGGTCATGCCTTGCTAAATGCAGCATTCCCCGGAACTTGGCGTGGTAAAGTAGGGCCATAGGTGATTAAACCTTGGGGAAGGACATGCCGGTCATCTTTAAAACTATTAAATGGATTGGCTTGAAAAATAAACAGGAAAAGGAACACAAAGTTTTTTCCTCAATTTTAACAGTATTTTAACCTGAAGCATGTTGGCAGTGGCGAAATTGATGCAAAGTTTTACAAACCAATCTTGACACTTAAAAACCTATTTTTGAAAATAGCCACTGTCGGGTCTGCAATACTTATTCTTTCTTTTTTCTTTTAATGAATATGACGTGCTCATTGGTATAGTTTCTGAATCATCGAAATGCTCATTTATTTCACAAAATAAAAAGGGAAGTAACTACCTTAAAAGCTGTTGGGGAGCTAAGTTGTATTAACGATTGAATTTAAGGAGAAAAAAGTAATATATAAAGGAGGGCTTTCAAAAAATTTCTCAAGGCTATGCATAAAAAATCAGTTTAAGCATAACACTGATTAATTAGTTTATTAGTTTTATAGATGGACTAATAAGAATAATTACTTTTTTCCTTTTAGTATTTCCTTTGACTCAGAGGAATATAAAAGTATTTATGATAACCTTTTGGAAATCCACACCAATGTGATATTTAATATAACCTATTCCATTTGGATTGATGTTATAGTTATTATCTCTTTTGCTTTTGGCGGGGAAAGGGGGACTTATACATATTCTTCTAGAGAATATCTTACATATCATGCCATCATGCATTTGTATTTTGGATGTAGAGTTGTGGTTCCTAACATTTTCACTACTGAGGATCTCTGATAACCCTCTTCAAAGCCCCTGGTAAGGTGTTACTGAATTTGCTTATAGATAGGATATAATAGTTGTGCATTTTTAATGAAGCATTGAAAGCATTTCAGACCAGCACCATTTTTATTTTTGGAAAGTTCTACTTAACTGAGAAGCCCGTGTTCTCAGAATCACTGGTTCAGAATCCTGCAGTGTCAGAGCCCTGTCCAGGAATTTCATTTCAGAGATAAGGAAAATGTTGGCAGCCACCTACATCTAAATCTTTCCCCACATCCTTCAGATGCTAAACGGATCCAGAAGGAAAGCAAACAAAAGCACGCATAACCCCTGTCTCCAGCATAGTTAGGAAACAGGGAGTACTCTAAGCTCTAGATTGACTGGAGCTGAGGGTCAGATGGATGGGAATGAGGGGAGAGTAGCTGAGCCCCAGCGGTGGCAGAAAACAGAAGGAAATCATAAGTCATGCCCCATCCTGAGTGGGGAGGTTGTGAGAACAGGTCTGAGATGGGTGGATCTGAGCAGTGACTGTGCTGGAATTTTTTTTTTTTTTAACTTTTATTTGCATTTATTTTTTTGTGGCATTTATTCCCAGGCCGTAGGTTTTTGTTTCTTCAGTTTTTTCTGGGATATCTTTTTCGTCTGTGCCACCTCCTCTTCTGGTTTAGGAACAATCTGTTCTTCTTCAGTAAGGATCATCTCAGTGTGGCAGGGAGAGCTCATGTATGGGTTGATCCGACCTTGAGCTCTGGAAGTCCTGTGCCACACTGCGGGGAATTTGTTCACCTGGCTGTGCTCAGTGACCAGAGAATCTACATCTAAGCCGTTAAGTTCAGCATGACTCTGCAGTTTTGAGCATGTGCAGTAAGAATACAGCACTCTTTTTGGGCCACTGACCCTGCATCGAGCCCCACTGTTTGGCCTGGGCACACCTACCAACTCCACCATTGTAAGGACAGATAGGCACACATTGCTTCTGTAAAGTAACATCCTTCAGATACTTGGTGGCTTTTGGATATGCATACCCTTAATGGTCTGGGCAGTTTCACGAGTGTTCTTAAAGTGAACACGAAGATTTGAACCTCTTGCATGGTTTTGTGGGGTTTTTCTGGGTCAAGTGGATAGTGAACCATTTTTAGAGGTCACCTCAGGCCGCTCACTGGAAAAGCAGAAAATTTAAAGAAAGGTGTTTGAAAATGCATGAAGCACTGGCCGTACAGCATTGGGGTGGGACTGCTTCTCGAGAGAAGGGGGAGGCATCCCCTGGAGGCCTGGTGGTGAAGGGAAAAGGAAAAAGCAGGGAAATTCAGGGTGCCCAGAAACAAACAATATCATAAAGTCAAGAGATTTACCTATTCTTCTCTCCCCATCACCAAAAAAAGATGCCACTTATTAAAGAAAACATCCTTCATTTACCGGTGTAACTAAGAAACCTAGTAAAACAACTAAATACCTCACCTTTCCATGGGAGCACCTGTTGGTGCTGTCCAGGAAAATCTAAGACATTTTAAAATGATCTGAAACGGCAGGTAGCATCTGTATAAAACTACTATAGGAAAAAAACAAAGTGAGAATCAAAAATTTTCCAAGAGAACACCGACATAACAGTCCATCATGAGTTGAATATCTTTAAACAAGCCTTTGCAGATGTGAAAAACTGTCTTAAACCAGGAATTTAAAATCTTAGAACAGAAATGAATCAAAAAACTAGGAAGTGAAGGAATAAGAGTTGACCACACTCAAGAAAGAAATGGAAGGAAAAGATACATGAACGTTGAGGAAACTGAGACCCAAAAAGGAACCTGACCATCTGAGGTTGTAGCTGTTTCATGGGAGAAATGGGTTCAGATTCTGGTCCTCAGACTCTGGGCTCTTTTGGTCATTTTGCCTTCCAGCCCTGGTGCCTTCTCAGGATGGTACCTCAGGTTCATATCTCAGCTGTGCTTCATCCTTGCTGCGTGACCTTGGGCATAGCACTCAACCCTTGTATTCTTCAGTTTCTTCATATGAAAAATGGGAGTTACTGCTAACCTTGTATTGCTATTGGTATCGAGGCGCCACTTGGTGGCCAGAGAATCTTTATTCTTCCTTTTCTTCCTCTCTCTCTTCTTCCCCTTAGGTTTTGTAACTGTTAATTAAGCGTTCTCAGGGCAGGCATTTCCTTTATGTACATATACCTCTCGTTTACTCAGATGCTCAGGTGATTTCCATTTTTGTGAACAATGCTCAAGTGTTTTCAACCATGTAATATAACAATTTATTTTTCTATCACTTTACGAAATGCTGCATTTCATATAAATTGGGCTTTCACGTTACAGGAAAACCATAGTGTTAGGTTATTCTGAAGTTCCTTTTTAAACTTTTAGTTAATTTTTAATTTAAAAATTTTTAGTTGTGGTAAAACATACATAACATAAAATGTACCATCTTAACCATTTTGAAGTATACAGTTCAGTATCATTAAGGATATTCACATTGTTGGACAACGTGTTTCTGGAACTTTTCTCCACTAACACTTATTTTCCTTTTTGTTTTTTGATAGTAGCTATCCTGATGGTGTGAGGTGATATCTTACTGTGGTTTGATTTGCATTTTCCTAATAATTAGTGATGTTAAGCGTCTTTTCGTATGCTCATTGGCCATTTGTGTATCTACAGAGATATATCTATTCAAGTCCTTTGTCCATTTTCTAATCGAGTTGTTTGCTTTTCTGTTGAGTTGAGGAGTTCTTTATATATTCTGGATATTAACCCTTTATCAGGTGTAGATATGGATATCAGATAGATACCTGGATATTAACCCCTTATCAGATAGATACAGATACAGCTCAGCAACCTGTGGATAGGATGGATAGATGGACAGCTAGCTAGCTAGCTAGCTAGGTAAAGGTCTGTAGAGTTATAAGTGATTTACCTTTATCTTTATGTATTCTATATAAAGGAAAAAAGAATATATAAAGAATATGTATTTATCTATGTGTATATATGAATTACATGTTTTCTCCCATTCCATAGGTTACTTTTTCACTCTGTTGAGTGTACCTTTTGACATGTAGAAATTTTCATTTTTGATGTAGTCCAGTTAATCTATTTTCAGTTTTGTTTCCTGTGCTCTTAGTGTCATATCCAAGAAATCATTGCCAAATCCAATGTTGTGAAGCTTCCTCCTGTGTTTTCTTCAAAGTTCTTATTTTACTGTGTTTGAGAAAAGAACACAGAATGCTCAAAATTATATGTATGTTTTCCACTAATCTTGAAAACTGCAGCCAAAGGAAATGAATTTGAGGTGTGGAGTATAATTAAAATAACAAAAGTGGTGTTCGTGTCAGGATGTCAAACTTTAAGAATGTTAACTTGTTCTTTATACTTAAAGTAGAAATTCAAAACCAGATTACGACCAAGATAGTAAGTAATGTTATTTAATAAGCTTTATAGTTGTATTCATGTTAATACTTAATTATGGCAAATTTGGAGGATAACTAAACTGGCCTTCATGTCTAGGATTTTTTGTTTTTAATATACAGTCTACTGTTTATTCCACCTTGAAATGGTGAGCCAGACTGTTTCTTAGATGGTGTCTTGTAAAGCTTAACAAAGAAATATGTTGTCTTCGAAAGGGTTTCTTTCCCATTTTGAAGCTCTAAGATGTTTTCAGTTTTCAGGGATGATGGCTGCTATCATGTAGGTGGTAGCAGAGTGCTCTGGGAATACAGAGGAGTGGGTGTTTAGTCAGGAATGGCTTCGTTAGGAGTCTTCAGGAGCTATTATGGAGGATGAGTCTGGGCAGAGAGGCTGGGCACGTCTCTGGGAAGGAGGGAATATATGTGCCGAGGCCAAGTCATGAAAGTGCATGCACGTTCAGCCAGCTGTGATGAGCTCTGTGTGGCCGGCATGCAGGAGGAAGTTGGGGAGACGAGGTTAGACAAGGCAACTAGGGTGCGGATGTGAAGCTCCTAATGTGTCGAACCTGGCAGTTTGGACTTGACCCTGTGGACACGGGGGCGGGCGGCAGAGGGGAGGCAGCCAAAGCCTTGATTGTCAGGGGTGAGGCTAGGGGCTGGTGACAGATGAACTGGCCGGAGAGACCCGTGGCAGGAAGTTTCCAGTGGAAGCCCCCATTAGAGATGGGGTATAGGGGCCTGGGCTAAGCAGTAGCAGAAGGCAGAGAGGAAATACTTCTCAAGTTCAGTGAACAGGAAGTATAGGCTGGTATGTGAGAGATGAGCTAGACGGGGCAGGGTGGTGTGGTCCAAGAAGATTACCAAAGTATCTAGTTCTGCTGTATGGTGGGAAACAGAGTCAACCCCATGATTAGGCAGTTAAAGGCGAAAGACATTCTAAGCCTAAACTTTGATATCTCTGTATTCAGTTTTTTTCCCCAAAGGTGGTACTTTTTACTTCATTGGTGACCCCTTTTATTAATGGCTTTGTTCTGGCTGAAACAAGCAATAAACTTTTACACACACACACATGCAAGTGAGCAAGCTAATATGTGGGATTTTATTTTTAAAATCCTACAAGTTACTGCTTGTAGAGGAAGGTTCTGCGCTCTCTTTGGAGCAAAGATGGTATTGTGGAATGAGCACAGTATTGGGCATCTGTTTGGGTAATGAGGCTCATTACAAAAACAAGCACGTTCAAAGTAGGAAACAGTGCTTAGGTGTATTAATCGGCCCTATGACTTGGCCATGATTACCGCTTCTGTTTTACAGATGAAGAAACAGACTTAAGAGTGTTTAGTTAAGTTGCCCAGGGTCACCTGGCTTGTAAATCGATTAGAACCCAGCAATCTGATTGCAAGTTCTGGTCTTCTCACCTCAGTTACGCTACCTTCAACATCACCTAGACCTCTGTAATTTTATGCCAGACTCTTCCTCTATGCACCTTTATAGAATTAGACAGGCCTTAAAAAAAAAAAACCTTCCTTAGAACTTCTTCATATGTATAAAATGATATTTTGGGTTATGTTACAGAGTTTGGCTTATTCAACTAGTAGGATAAGACGTCAATTTTAGAATCTTTGAACTGGCTTTCTGTTCTGGAGAAGAGAGGATTGTCTAGCTAATGTATATATGACATTAATAATCTAATAAAATTCCTGTTTTGTCATAAAATAAATGATGTTATTTATTTACAAAACAATTAAAACATTTATAAATAATTATAAACATACGTGTGACATATTTATAAAATAGTATTAGTTGTAAGTTGTATCCCCTTTGAAAAGTACATTCATCTCTGTGTGTACAAATTTAGCCACAGGAATGTGCATTACAACCTTTTATATTATAAAAATTTGAGAACAGGCTAAATATCTAGAAATAAGGAATTGCATTATCTTTTTAATTTAAAAAAGCTTTTTACAAAAATGCAGTTTAGAGGTGGGGGTGATTGGCAAGCTCTTTCTGTAAATGTTTAGATAGTAAGTACTTAAAGCTTTGCAATCAAAGAGGCAATACTGAGGATATTATGAAGGTATGTAAGCATATGAACATGTAAAAACCCTTCTTTGTGGGTTGTACAAAAACAGGCATCTGGCTGGATTTGGCTGTGGGCTGTAGTTTGCTGATTCCTGATTTAGAGAATAATCCAGTTTCTCTTCAGCCTCCAAAGTCCACATATGATCATAGAAAGAAAGACGACAAGGCCACATTATCACTGGGTCATGTGACTCTTATCATAATCTGCCTTCATTAAAAAAAATTTTTCATAACATATGCATTACTTATATACTTAGCAAAACAGTACAATTATTTTAAACAAAACTTGTTAATGTCTGTACGTATTACAGAACTTTTGGGTTGCAAAGCTCTGGAACCCAAAATAAAACTGCCTGTCCTTCCTTCCCTACCTCAAACTCAAACAGGGAGTTAGGGAAAAAGTTTGGTTTATTTCTTGCCCTCTTTATTTTATCCAAGATTTTCTATAAAACCAAAATTGTTTTTACTCTAATAAGCGTTTTTTTCTTGAGTTTTTAAAAAGTTTAAAATTTTGAGATAATCGTAGATTCACATGCCATTGTAAGAAATAATACAGAGAGTTTCTTTATACCCGTCACCTAGTTCCCAATGGGTAACATCTTGGGTAACTTTAGTACATCACAACCAGGACATGATATGATATGTGATGGATATTGATGCAATCTACAGACCAGACCTTATTCAGACTCCATCAGTTTTATATGCATTCATTTGTGTGTGTGTGTGTGTGTTTGATTCTGTACACTTTTATCACATGTGAAGATTCCTGTGACCACCAGTGCTGTCAAGATACAGAACAGTTTCATCATAAGATGAAAAATAAGTTCCCTTTTAAGTCACAGCCACTACCTCCCCCTCCTCCACCACCTGGCAACCACTATTCTGTTCTCCATCTCTATACATTTGTCATTTCAAACGTATTATATGGATGGAACTGTACCATGTGTTTACCTTTTGAGATTGACTTTTTCCTACTCTGCTACTCTTTTCATTGGTGTGGTTAGACCATTCACATGTAAGGGAATTATTGACATATCAGGGTTTCAGTCTACTGGGTTTTTTTGTTTGTTTTCTGTTTTTCATTTCTCTTGTTTCTCTTTTCTTCCCTTTCTGTGAGTTGCTTGAGCATTTTTCTGAGATTCCATATTGATTGATTTATAGTGGTTTTGAGTACATTACTTTGTATGGTTTTCTTAATGGTTGCTGTAGGTGTTAAAATATGCATACAAAACTGGTCACAGTCTACTGATATCCAGGACATTTTACTACTTCTTGTCACATATAGAAACCTTACTTTTATGTCCCTTTACCCTTCCCATTTTTAAAATACATTTGTCTTAAATACTTTGTTCATTGAATACCACATCAGTTGGTATTAAACTTTTTAATTCAACTATCAAATATGATTTAAGAAACTCATGAAAAGAGGGATAATCTGCTATGTTTACCCCATTATCACCCATTTTTATATTCTTTTTAAAGTTCTAAGCCTTCTTCAGTTTTCTTCTATCTTCTGTTCCTTCCTGTTTAGAAAAATTCCTTTAGCCTGTTCTTTAGGGATAGATTTGCAAGCCACAGATCCTCTTAGTTTTTCTTCATCTGAGAATGTCTTTATTTCCCTTTCATTCTTAAGGGATATTTTTACCAGATATGGCATTTGTAGTTGACAGTTCTTTTGTTTTAGAACTTGAGAAAATATGTGCCACTTCCTTCTGGCCTCTGTCATTTCAAATGAGAAATCTG
This sequence comes from Neophocaena asiaeorientalis asiaeorientalis, assembly GCF_003031525.2. Lineage (NCBI taxonomy): Eukaryota > Metazoa > Chordata > Mammalia > Artiodactyla > Phocoenidae > Neophocaena > Neophocaena asiaeorientalis. The sequence continues at coordinate 243,696 of NW_020173721.1, read as the reverse complement.
TTGTCATTTGAATTGGTACTCTCCCATAAGTAATGTGTCATGTTTCCCTGGCTGCTTGCAAGATTTTTTTTTACTTTAGTTTTTAGAATTTTAATTAGGATGTCTCTTGGAGTGGTTTTCTTTGATTTCTCTTCTTTGGAATTTGTTTAGCTAATTGAATCTGTAGGTTTATGTCCTTCACCAAATTTGGACAATTTTCAGCCATCATTTCTTCGAATATCCTCAGTTCCTCTATCTTCTCCTTCTGGGACTTTGATAATGTGAATATTACCCCTTTTGTTATTGTTCCACAGCTCCCTGAGACGGTTCATTTTCTCCAGTCTGTTTTCTCTTTGTTGTTCAGATTGGGTAAATTCCATTGATAGATCCCTAAGTTCATTGGTTTTGTCCTTGTCATCTCTACTGCTGAGCCCATCCAGTGAGTTATTTCTTTTGGGTATTGTATTTTCCAATTCTAAAGTTTCCATTTTTTAAATGACTAATTTCTTTGCTGAAATATTCTATTGTTCCATTTGTTTCAGGAGAATTTATAATTGCTTGTTGAAGCACTTTTATGATGGCTGCTTTAAAATCCTTGCCAGATAATTCCAACATCTGATTCATTTTGTTCTTATAATATACATTTTAATGGAAGACAATATTTAGATCATGAAGAATTATCAGTTACTTCATTTTATCAGGTTTACTTATTTCCATGTGTTGTGCTCTTTGCTTTACATGGATTATTTCATTTAATATGGACCACAGTCCTTTTAAGTACTATATTAGGCAGGATGCTGAAGTAATAAACAGTTCCAAAATTGTAGTGGTTTGACATAGCAGAGGTTTATTTCTGAGTAGAATCAGTGACACAGGGAGAGGAAATTGAGGCAAAAGCAATATAGAAATGTCATCATCTTCCATAAGACCTTTCCTATTTGTGGACCAGGTACAGTGTGCTGTGGAAAACTTTCATAGAGCTGGAAACTGAAGCAGTTCTGCTTCATAGAGATATGTATTTTTTTAAATGCTGTTTTGAGTAGGTTCTCAGTGTACTGTTTATTTAGAAGTATATGCCACCTTTGTAGAGGAGTTTAGTGGGTTGTACAAAGAACTTTGCAGTAGAGGCATCAAAGTGTTAGCCTAACCTTTCAAGATTAAACTTGCACAGCAAAGAGGAGAATTACAAGGGGAAAGCCATCAGGCTAAAGAGGGTTGGCAAGGAAAGAGAAGAGCACTGAACGGAAACTGGTATGTAGTGAAGTCTGCTTTCTACCAGGTAAGGGTTCCAGTGACCTTTAGTTATTCATGAATGCAACTGAATAGATAAACGAAGGCTTATCCTGCCTATGGTGTGTTCCTTTGAATTGCATGTGAATTACATGACCTGTGCCTGGGCCATGGCATGTAATAACAGAGGGTTAGTTACTGTCACTTCTGTCTTTATAATTTTTGTTACCATTATTTATAAGCATGCCTCCTAAGTGATGTCCACTCAGATCTGGCTTAGTTCTTGCAGATATCACAATTAGGAGGTTTTGAATATGTTAGATACATTAATTTTACTAAACCAAGAAGACTGACAAATAGCTGAACCTATTTAAAACAAACCTATACACAGTTTATGTCGAATGAGGAATTAATTTTAAAATGTACCTTCTCGGTGCATCTGCCACAAGGAGAATTCTTTTTCAGTTTTGTTAAAATGAAAACCAGTCATTGTGAGAAATCAGGAGATAGGTTTTTTAAATCAGGAAATGCATCACAGAAAAATAATTTATTTTACCTGGCAGGTAGAACATTGTGAATCATTTATTGAGACTTAAATTGGTTCTTTATATCTATTAACTTTAATAAACAAATTTATAGCAACTGGTAACTAAAATGGTAATGTACCTTGTTATGAAATTGATTGGTGAGAGAAAGGGAGCATGGGGTTATAATATTGTATCCTTCCAAATAGCCCTTGGATTAAAATTTTGCTTTTTCATTTAATGAGCTATTAATATTAACAGGTTCTGCTGATTATTGCATCATTCAGGCAAGAATAAACATTCTCTGTGAAGCATATATTATAAAAGTGATATATTTGGAAACTTAGTAGAAACTTTCCAGATGCAAGATTTGTGAAACTGTATTTCTGCTGCTGGTTCGAGATTGAGAAAATGAACGTGACTTTTTCTGGTATGACATATATTTGAACAGAATTTACAATTTCACTAGGAGAAATTTATAATTTACATAGGAAAATTATTTTAGACAGCCCAAGGTGGACTGATTATTTTATTTATACAACAAATATTTATTGGATACTATTATGTTTTGGGTGCGAGGATACACCAGCATTTGATAAAGGAGGCAGACAGTAAATAAAAACATATATATCAGGCGGTAATACATGTTACAGATAAAAGTAAAATGACATTGGGTAAGAGGACTGTGGAGTAGGCTGAGGGATGCTCTTTTATCCTGGACAGTAGGGGAGGGCTCTCTAGTAAGATGACATATAAGTAAATATCCAGGGGAAAGATCTCATAGGTGAAAGGAAGAGCAAATACAGTACCTTCAGTTGGGGTCCTGCTAGAGGTCTTCGAGGATACGAGCAGGGCTGCAGCAGAGTAATAGGAAATCATGTCTGAGAAGTAATGAGTGGTCAAGAACTAGAGCCTGTAAGTCAGCTTATGGACTTTGGTTTTTACCGTGCGTAAGATGGGAAGCCACTGGAGGATCATTGTTTGGTAAGATCCCTTTGGATGACGTTTGAAAAAAGTCAGGAAGGTGGTGGCAAGTAGGAAGCAGTGAGACCCGTTAGGAGGCTTTGGCAAAACTCTGGCTAGTGATGAAGATTTGGGGCATTTTTTGAAGTAGAGCCAATGGATTTGTTGACTAGGAGGTGGACATGTAAGTGAAAGAGAGGAATCAAGCATGAACAACTAGGATGATGGAGTATGTTAATTGAGATAGGGGAAGACTCTAGCTAGCACTGGTTTTGGTGCTCAGGGTGAGTTGCTGGTGATGGTGGTAGTTGGGCGGGGTGGGTAAATCAGAAATTCCATTTCGGGTATCTTAAGTTGGAGATGTCAATTAGCCATCCAAGTGGAAATGTCAAGTCGGTCATTGGATAAAAAAGACCAGTGCAGGTCTGGACTGAAAATAAGAATTTGTAAATCAGGGCTTCCCTGGTGGCGCAGTGGTTGAGAGTCCGCCTGCCGATGCAGGGGACACGGGTTCGTGCCCCGGTCCGGGAGGATTTTTAAACCAAAAAAAAAAAAAAAAAGAATTTGTGAATCAGCATTTGGATGGTGTTTAAAGCCATGAAACTGGATGAGATCATTTAGGGCGTGAGGACAGATACATAAGAAGCCTGATGTCTGGACCAAGGCGTACTCTAACATTTTAGAGGTCTGGTAGATGAAGAGAAATCTTCAAAGGGGAGTGAGAAGGAGTAACCAGTGAAGTAGGAAGAGAACCACTAGAAAGTAGTGACCCAGAGGCCAAGGGAGGAATGCATCTCAGGAGGAAGAGCGTGGTCAGTTATACCAGATACTGCTGGGAGGAGGAATAAGATGAGGTCTAGGGCTTTACCCTTGGATCTGTAATGAGGCCATTGGTGTGCTCCTTACAAGAGCAGTCGTGGTGGCTCATACTGGTGGAGTTGGTGGTGGGACCTGACTGGAATGGGCTCAGGGGAGATTGGGTTGGCAAAATGTCTCAGATGCTTGCAGAAATTCTTGTACTGTGTATTACAAGAGGTTGGTATCTAGAATGTTCATAAGGGACGCAGTTGTTCAGTGACTGTTAAAGGAGATGATAGTTGTTTAGCACTTTGTCATTAAAACGTATTCAGTAAGTATGCTGCTGCTACTGCTGTCTTGTTATTTTTGTCCAGTTCTATGCCAGGTACTTTCAAGAAGTCAGGGACCCTGTCACCAGGTTCTCACTAGCAGAGCTACTTGTGAGTGAACAAATGAATTACTCTTCACAACAATGATAGGAAGCTGGCATTGTATGTTCATTTTGAAGATGGTGAAACCAAAGGGACCTTTGAGAGGTCCCTTTGTCAAAAACGTGCACCAGTGACCACCCCTGGCCTCCTGACTCAAGCCGAGAACAGTTTTATCCCACCCCGTGTCCTCAAAAGGATCATGATTTAATTTAGGGGCAAGCAATGAGAACTCTTTTAGTTAGGGGTTCAGCTTGGGGAATCCAGCTCCATAGCCCACCATCATTTTTATCCTCTCTGATTGATATATTATTCTCAGTAATAGGCAGATACGTAGAATAATGGTCCCCCATGGATGTCTTCATCCTGATCCCTGGAAGCTGTGAATATGTTATGTGACATGGAAAAGGAAATTAAGGTTGCAGATGGAATTAAGGTTGCTAATCAGCTGACTTTAAGATAGGGAGGTTATCTTGGATTATCCAGGTGGGACCAGTGTAGTCACAGGTCACAGTGTAGTCTTTACAGGTGGAAGGTGGAGGTTGAGAAGGTCAGAGTAATGTGGTGTGAAACAGGACTCGACCTGCTCTTGCTGGCTTTGTAGGTGGCGGAGGGAGGAGGGGACCCACAGCCAAGGAATGCACGTGGCCTCTAGAAGCTGGAAAGGACAAGGAACCAGATTCTCCCCTAGAGCCTCCAGAAGAAGGCAGCCTGCTACCATCTTGATTTTAGCCCAGTGAGATCTGTATTGGATTGTAAAATAACAAATTTGTGTTGTTTCAAGTCAGTGAGTTTATGCTGATTTGTTACAGCAGCGATAGCAAACTAATACAGTAAATAATGTGATTGTATAATCTTGGTCCCTTAGCACTTTTCATTAGTCTTTATTCTTAGGGTTTTAGGAGTAAAATACATCCAGCAAAGGAGAACATACAGAAAATAGTTGTAACAAAATTGCTAATACTGGGAGCTATATTTATAAAAACTTATGTGTGTCTTTTCTGATAATTGCTCAAGAATGTTGTTTAAATGGTAATTCTACTTAACAGTTAGGGCCTGATACTACCCTGTCAAGGCTTTAAGGCAGTTTTTTCTCTGCAGCCTCCAGAAATGCTATAACAAATCTAAATAACACATAGATTTCTTTTCATCTGTGAGCTATTTCAGTTTGAGTACAACCTTTTTTTTTTTTTGGCTGCGTTGGGTCTTCGTTGCTGAGCACAGGCTTTCTCTAGTTGCAGTGAGCGGGGAGATTCTCTTCATTGCAGTGCACAGGCTTCTCATTGTGGAGGGTTCTCTTGTTGTGGAGCACGGGCTCTAGGCATGCGGGCTTCAGTAGGTGTGGCGCATGGGCTTAGTTGCTTTGCAGCATGTGGGATCTTCCCGGACCAGGGATCGAACCCGCGTCCCCTGCATTGGCAGGTGATTCTTAACCACTGCGGCACCAGGGAAATCCCACCATTTTTAAATATAGTGATCCACAGGCATCCGTGTAATCGTAATTCTTTAGAATATGGCTCTCTTCTCCAGAGACCTCAGTGGATTAAATAAATCTCTCAAAATAGTATCAAAGAGATGGGAGTGGGGAAACCTCCGCTAAAGCTTAAGATTTTAGTCTGTTTTCATCTTTTCCATCAGTGGTTGGGCATTTTTGAGATACTTGGCCTGTGATGGGCTACTTTTGGTCAAGCATCCAGGAGAGACTATTGGCTTAATAAGAACGGGACTGTAGCATTTCCTTTAACTTTCTTAATAACAAGATTCACATTTAGATATGTTTGAAAACATTTTTGAAATGATGTGACAAACTCAAAAGTAATATATCTTCGTTTTTTGTAAGCAGTATAAAACAAAGAGGGAATTAGATTAGAAATAATTATGTTTGCTCAATTTTATGTCTGGAAATGAACTCCAAAGGGAAGATATGAATTATACCGTTTAAACTTGGGAGCTATAATACAAATAATGGTAATATTTTTAGTAATTGACATTCACTGGATACTTAGGTGATGCTGTGCTTTGTGCTTTACATACATTTATTACATTTAATTCTCACAACAATCCTATAAGATACATATTATCATCCTCCTTTCACAAAAGATGAGGTAACTGAGGTTTTAAGTAACTTGTCCAGTGTATGAGGACTGTGTATGGTACAACTGGCATAAGAAAACTATATTTTAGCTTATTTTGTGACTGCCCACTTGATTTTGAATTCCAGTAGGTTTTTGAATAACTTTCTCTCCTTTCTTCCCCTGTCCTTTGTTAACAAATGACATTAATGAACTTTACCAAGATTTTTTTTTAATTTTTAAAAAAGATTTATTTTATTTTTTTGGCTGTGTTGGGTCTTCGTTGCTGCGCGCGGGCTTTCTCTAGTTGCGGCGAGTGGGGGCTACTCTTCGTTGCAGTGCACGGGCTTCTCATTGCGGTGACTTCTCTTGTTGCGGAGCATGGCATCTAGGCACGCGGGCTTCAGTAGTTGTGGCACGCGGGCTCAAGAGTTGTGGCGCACGGGCTTAGTTGCTCCGCGACATATGGAATCGTCCCGGACCAGGGCTCGAGCCCGTGTCCCCTGCATTGGCAGACGGACTCTCAACCACTGCACCACCAGGGAAGCCCTTTACCAAGATTTTTTGATCGTTCTTATTTCTCATATCTCTTACAGCATCTCCTAGATTTTTGCTTTCTATTTGGATATGTCCTCGAAAAATATGTTTCAGTGTGGGAGTTTCTGAGAGTCTTCTGAGCCTTTGTAAAGTGCCCTTGAGGTAAATCTACAGGGAAGCAGCCCTGGGAGGAGGTAATCTCCACTTGGTGGCGGAAGGCTAGAAGACAGAGGAGTGAATGCAGGTCAGTCCTCACCCGTCCACGGGCTCGGCTGTTCTGCTGATTTCTGTAGTGAATGGAGCAGCAAAACCTCCAAGTTAGGCATTGTGGGGGAGAGGTAAGCATCAGGTCTGAACAGCTCCCCCTTCTAGATGATTTCACCTGCTTCCATGGTTTCTCACTCAGGGATATTATTCTGGAATCCCTCCTTCCTATCATTTTTATACAATCTTCAGGGTTGATTTGGGGGAAGGGGACCAGCAGCCCAGGCCAGCTCTCTCTGGCTTGGCAAGAGCTGTGTATTAGTCAGGGTTCAGTAGAGAAACAGAGCCGATGGGCTTTGTTTAGGACCAACAGGAGCTGGGGGGGGGGGGGGGAAGAGAGGGAGAGATTTGAGAGAGAGAGGATCTGAGAGAGATCCGGTAGAATCTGAACGAGGATCTGAGAGAGACCAGTAGGATCTAGAAGAGAGAGAAAGATTTATTATAAGCTACTGGCTCATGTGATTATGGAGCCGGCAAGTCCCAAGACCTTCAGGGTGAGTCGGCAAGCTGGAGACCCAGAAGGAGCTGATGTTTCAGTTCAAATCCTAAGAGAGGAAAGAAGTCACCCACTTGCAAGACAGTTAGGCAGGAAGAACTCTTTCACTAGGTGGGAGGGTATATTTAGGCCTTCAACTGATTTGGTGAGGCCCACCCACATTGGGGAAGGCAGTCTACTTTACTCAGTCTACCAATTTAGATGTTATTCCCCTCCAAAAACACATCACAGAAACACCCAGGATAATGATTTGCTGAATATCTGGGCACTCCATGGCCCAGTCAAGTTGACACAAAATTCATCCTTATAGACTGTGTTTTGTTTTTTCCATACATCTTCAACTACCATACCAAAAATGCTACATTTATTGTTGTTCATCTTCTTGTCTTTCACCTTGGCTAAAATTTCTAAATCAGTTTTGAAAAATAAAGTGATATTAGATCTCTGTTTACTGAAATTTTTTTTTTTTATAAATCAGAAATGAGTGTTTAATTTTGTAAATGCTGTTCCTGTATCTGTCACTGTGGGTCTGTGGGGCTTTTACTTTGACCTATCAAATGATGCAATCAGATTTCTTAATAAACCAGTCTTTGCAGTTCTGCAGTATTTGATCGATTGGCTCACCGAGCTTTCTATTAACGTATGCAGAGTTTGCTTTATGATACTCTATTTTGAATTTTTACGTTTACACTCTTGCATCAGATCACTGAACTCTGTTTTTTCTTTTTTTCCTCTGATGTGTTCTTCGGGAGTTTCGATATTACAGTTATGCTACCCTTTCAAAATGAGTTAGGAAGTGTTTACTTCACTGTCATGGGATAGTTTAAATAACTTAGGAATTTTCTATTCCTTGAGGATTTTTAATAGAACTTGCTGCTAAAACAGTCTAGGCTAGGTACCTTTCTGCAGGAGATAGGTCGTACTTTGATGATTTTTATTTTGTCAGTGTGTACGGTGGTTATCTTATTCTGTTTGTCTTTAAAAAGTGCTAACCCTTGGACTTATTAATTATTCCATATTCTGGTTTATTAATGCATGTTTGCTTTTACCTTTATTAGTGTGCTCTGGTTCCCTGCAATACCCACCTTCCTTATGCCAGTGTTTTCTCGGTCCTGCAGTGCTTACAGCTGGAACTCCCTGACTGTCAGTAATGCACTGTCCAGGTATTAGGGACTTATAGTCTCTGCCTGTAGGAGGGCGATGTAGGCAGATGGTGGCTAGGGTTGAAAGTGTAGAGAAACAGTGGGCAGAAGCTGTAGATAGTCACCTCCTTCTGGAGAAAAACAATCCCTAATGGGTGGGGTGGGTGTCCGCTCTGTCGAGTGGGGCAGGCTCTGAGTCATGGCCATGGAGCGTTGGTGGGAGAGCCAAAAGCATCTTTCTACATTTTGTTCAGGTGGGTTACTTTTTCATGAACCAAATCAAGACGTGTCATGAGGTCATGTTCAACATACGTATCAGTTTCTCCTTGACTTTGGTAATGGTTTATCTTAATTTTTATTGGTATGCGGGGTTTTTATCTGTATCTGTTTCTTCATGGAAATTGTTGAGAAGCTGTCAGAGGCTTTGGTGGGACTGGCTAGCCAGGTGCTTCTTTGCACGTGGAATAGGGAATGAGCCATTCCATTGAAAGATGCTCGAGAGGTATTTAATCTCCTCACAGACAAAATAATTTCAAGGAACTGTGGCACTTTACTTTTTAATATAACAGTAAACATAGAAATTAAAAATAAATGTACATTTGTCATGAACATTGAGTTTGCGGGACCTCTATTGCTACTACTACTGTTTGCTGCTCTTTGCCTTTG